>NW_010972599.1:1626811-1792949 GCF_000737465.1 Haliaeetus leucocephalus | reverse complement strand
TTTTTTTTTTCCGCTCCCCCCCCCCCCCCCCCACCTGAGTAGGGCGACGGACTCGGCGTTTGGGATCGCCTTCCCAGGGGAACTTCCCAGGGAAGGGCTGTGCTTCCCTTGGTGCCGCATGGGAGCGTTTGGGGCGAACGTCCCGTTCTCTTTCGGGTATCAAAGTCGTGCGAGTAGGTTATCGGGACCCACCTATTCTTCTGCGTCCTGCTTACTTCTGGTCAGCGTTTATGTGAAAAGCAGGAGCTGGGGGAGGAGGACGACGAATAAAACCCATGTGCGTGCCGTGCCCTGCGTTCCCCGAAATGCCATGTGAAACCCAGCGAGGCAAGCTGTTGCGAGAGTAATTCCCGTGTCAGATGCTAGAGCCACCCCCCTGGTATTTGAAATACTCCCGGTGCTGAGTGAGGATTCACAAACTGGTGTGTGTTGGGGATTATTTCTGGTTAGACCCAATTAGATTATCATGTCTAAGAAAAGAATAAGCCTATTCAGCCAGGAACCCCCACTGATGAGCCAAATGGCGAGTGAGATGTTACGATTATTAGGCACAGTGGAAAAAGCCTGATCTCGCATTGCTCTTGTCAGGGAAACCCGTGGTCGTTTTACAGATGGGAGATGCCCCCACAAGCAGCACATGGCTCAGAATCAGGTCCTGATTCATCTTAACCTACCAAAAGGGTGCCTGGCTTAATTTATGTGCGTGGTCTGTGGGAGAAAATTAGTGGTTTTGAGTTAGAACCGATTGATTAGATCAGTAAAAGGAAGAGTCATCATTTGGGAAAACAGGGCGCGTTAGATACGTGTAACGTAAATACGGGAGATAACAGGACCACGCCTGTAATTTCTTGAGGTACTTGAAAGGAGTAGATGGCATCTGTTTTTGGAAGATGGACTTAAACTAAGGGTCAGAGGACGAGTGCTGTAGCTTTGCTGGAGGGAGTAGCAGGCCGTGCAGATGCATATCTGTACAAATGGGGTGTTGGATGGTCTGCTCCCATCGGGAGGAGCTGCAAGACGGGGCCCAAATGCCACTGCTGGAAGAGCCAAAAATCGCCTTCAGCCTGTTCTTGGAGCCAGCTGGGGATGGCTGGTATTTGTTGCAGCTTCCAGGAAATATCTGACCAGTTTATGAAAGAATAAACTTCTAGGCTGTTATTATTTTGTTTTCTCTGTGGCTCTGAGGGGAAGATGACTGTGCCACTGGTCAAACTCCAGAATGGGGTAGGCAGTAGAACAGCAGGGATTAATGAGATAGGAATGGCGGTCGGGGGAAAAAAAAAGATGAGGAGTATTTTCTGTAGGGAGAGAGGATTAGTCAGGAGATGAGAGTATGAAGAAGGAGATGCTGAAGGTTATAGGACTAAATCTCACCTTCTTTGCACGCTGTCTTAAGAAATTAGCCTGGCACAAGCATTGCTCGCACACTGGGAGAGCCCTGGTGAGGTCCTGAAGGGCTTTGCTGACAGTAGCAATTTTCGTACTGCTAATGAAGTTTTCAAGACTGTTTTTAACATTGATGAACATGCAGCTCAGTTGAGTCACAGCTGCGTGTAGGTAAACAGTCATCACGCTAAGCGGTTCATTTCTGCATGTAAGGAGTGGGGCCATGCGGGAGAGGAAGGTTGCTCCTGTGCAACCTCACAAAAGTATTTTGAAGTTTTATTCTTTTCTCCTTGTGCAGAACCAGTGAGCACAGTGAGCTGAGGCCCTCTAAAACACGTGTGTGTCTATGAGGAGAGTGCGGGTTGGCCACATTTTAACCACAAGTGCCGTTATGTTGGCTGCTTTATTTTTGCCGCTTTGAACATACTCTCCTGATCTTCTCTAGGAGCTCTGTGGTCTCTTCGGCAAGAGGGTGGATGAGCAGCGGTGCGCCTGGAGGTGATGCATATGTGCGCTAGCTTGCATCGGCTGGGATGTTAGCAGCCTTAGTCTTGAGGAAGGTCTATGGTGAAGTAGTTTGTCCACTTCAAACATGCAGAGTCACCTTACTGCCTCCTTGGTTAGCCTTGCTCTTTGAGGTTTGAGGTGCATAAATTGCAGGAGATGATGGGAGGTGCTCCAGGTCACACTTTTTTGGTGAAGTTCTCAAATCTAACTGTGCTAATAAGCTCCTCCAGTCTGTAACAGTGCCATTGGCATTACTGAGGATGCGCTGAGCACGCGTGCGGCGGTGCCTGACCGAGGTGAAGGACAGCGATGCCAGGCCTGGCTGCGTTACACCTCTTGGTCTGCTGGGCAAATAACACGAGAGGGTTTTCCCTGTGGCTCTGTGTCTCCTGGTACTGTTTTTGGAACTGGTGTAGTAAATGTGCTTCCCTGGCTTGTTTGTTGCATTGAGATTTGTACTCGTCTCTGCTGATGAGCACCGGGGTCTGTCTCTGTGTTTCAGGAAGACATCGTATTTGATGGGATGTACTTTGAGGGGAAAAATGTGGAGGATAACCCAAGAGAGATCTAGGTTTCTGTCTGTAAGCTAAGCGTTGTTTTTTCCATCCCCTCATACTGATGTGAATTCTCCCCGTTTGGTAGGACATGTGAAATAATTCCCTTAGTTTCAGGTTTACGCAAGAGTGTAAAGTCCAGGAAAGTGGCGGTGTGTTGTTGCCACCAAGTTCCCGATTTGCCGTGAGGGGTGCTGGATAAACTGAGAGCCAGCTGCCGGCTCTGGCACTGACTTTGAGGTTGCCAGCACTGGCACAGCCCCTGGGGTGTATGTCTGCAGGAACCTCCTGCCACTGTCCCTTCCCCAACACGCTTGCTTTTCCTCCTCAGCTGTGTTGGATTTTTTTCCTGGCTTTATCATACGGACACATGGGGCAAGTGTGCATAAATCACAAATTCTGGTAACCAACCCTAGTTTATTGCATAGGAAGCCATTGTTCAGCATGTGCGAGCGCCGTTGCAAACCAAGTGCGCCGAATGCATCCGTAGACATCATGGCACCGCTATCCGATGCAGCGGGTTGTGAGTTCGGAGATCCTGGGGTAGAAGCCAGGCTTCCAGCTCCTGAGCAGGGTGGTCTCTCTCTGAACTGGTAACGGGGTTGCACGTTTGCAAATGACACGTGGTTTGGAGGAAGCAGCCAGGACAGAGTTGGCAGGGGAAATTGTTGCCTAATGAGCTGTGATTGACATAATTTGACTGCTGGATTACAAATCTGCGGTGAGGTTAGCAGGAAATATCCTCTTACCCCCACCAAGTGGTGTTTCATTTTACAAAGGAGTCTTCTGTGCCCGGTCCTGTAGGACGGAGGGAAGCGTCTGAAGGGTGAGGGGAGCGTGGAGGGAGGAGGTGTTTCTGCCGTCCCGCTCCCAGCCCTGCTGTGCTCTGTCCTCGGCTGAACGTGAGGGTACCTACCTGGAGGCAGGGCATCAGCTCTGCCTCTGTTGAATGCACGCAAGGCTTTGCCAATTGGAACTTCTTCGTCCCGCTAGAATTTCCTTCTTCACAGTGGATTTTGTCCGAGCATCGTTTTCCATACCAGTCAAGGGAGTTTTAGTGTCTATTGCTAAGGAATTTGAAAGCTCAGTGTGAAAACTCTGTAACGTTTCACAGCTGTTTTCCATTCCTCTTCCTAATCCTCTATCAAATATATTATGAATTGTTTTATAATATGTACGGTTTAGAGTCTGCAGATCATTAAAGAGCATGACATGGTTGCAGGAGGTATCTGTGAAGTAGTATTAGTTCCCTCACTTCAGTGGTGTTGGTGGGGCACTGGATTCCTTGTTGTAATTCCTAAATTTAACAGAAGTCTCGTGGCATGAATTTCAGTTGAGATCCTGTACTCTCATATCAGGCATAGTTTGTATTGGTTTTGTGGAATTTGAAGGCAATACTATGGAAGTTGAGATGCTAAATTACATTTAGGAACCACCCTCAGGAAAAGGAGATTTCTAAAATTCAGATATTGAAAAGACCTGCTGTGTTTTCTCATTCAGACCTCATCTCTGACAGGCTTCTGCCACTGGGCTCTTTCCTCAAGGTCTAGTTTAAATGATTCAAGCAATGACACCTTTTACTTGAAGAAACAATCTAATAACTCATGTTGTTAAATACATGTATTTCTGACGGGTTGAATTCACAGAGTGAAGTAGTACTTGGTGGTGACACATCTGTCAAGCTGCCTTGTAAATCAGTAAACGGCATTTCGAAGTTTTTCCACCTAGGCATCACAGGAGAATATTTTTGTAAAACTTTTTTTTTTTTTTTTTTTGAGTGCCTGGAATAGAAGGATACTGTGGTGGGTGTTTAGCTAATAGCAAGTTAGTCACATTCCTGATATTAATTTCAGATCCTGGAAACCTGGAAGACTTAAAAAATGGCTACGCTGGCGTAGAAGCATATATTTTTCTGTGTGCCATTTTTCCATACAAAATTATGTCCTTAATTTATTGGGCTGTAATGATGGAGGTATGAACCCATTCTGTCAAACTGCGTGTCACTTGTTCATAAGCTCCGAATAGCCTGAGAGAAAGTAGTAGGCTTTTTGTCAAAACACCCAGGTGAAAGGGATCGCTGTTTGATGCCCACGCAGCTGGGCTGGATCCGTGCCTCACCTCTCCCTCTCCCCAAAGGGCCTGGGCAGTCCCAGGAGGGGGCTGCTTCTGGGGGTGCTTGGCAGGGGCATCTCGGGTGGCTGCAAGAGCCTGAATCTGCAAACCCAGTTATGGTAATGACAGCAAAGAGGCTTCCTAATTGTTTTTGTGCTGCGTGCTGTATAAACCCATCATCATGTTGTATTTCCTTCCAAATTACACTGTGATTTTGTCTAAGGTGAATAGCAACAGGTCAGTCCAACAAAATGGGGTGAGAAACGTGTGCCTCTATGAACTTGGCAGGGTTGTTAACTTTTTTTTCCTGCAGGTGTGCACAGGTTTGGTGTGTTGTTTTTTTGTTTTGGTTTTTTTTTCAGTACAGACCCTGTTTCCTACCTGCAGCTCCCGTGCCGTGCAGGGCTCCGGGGAGGACCCCGAAGCCGCTGTGCGTGGTGGCCAAAGTCTCGTGTTTCTTCTGGGGAGGGGACAGGCCTCTGCACAGCGCTTGGTGGGGTAAGGTCCTTATCCTGGCTGTGCCCGCATCTGCGGTGACCCTCGGGCTCGCGGGGAGATTGCTCCTGCGGGTGCTGAATTCCTTCTGAGAGCATGAGCTAGCAGACCCCCTGCCTTTACTCTGAACCTGCACCATCATCTTTCCTCAGGTGCACTGAAGCTTTATCAAGTATCTCTATCAACTTCCTTAACCTTTTGTGCAAGATGACGGTGTTTTTGTTTTTGTTTTTTTATTTTGTCTTCACAAGCAAGGTCATGCAAAACTTGGCCCTGAGGTGTTAAATGGTCTCTTCTGCGGTACTGTATGTAGTGGGTGACGCTTGGGAAAGAATTTGAGAGACGCAAAATGAAATTCAGAGTTTACCAGATGATCTTAAATAAAACAGTAGCTGTTGAATTGTTTTTGATTGATGATTGAATGACTTGGAGCCACTGGAGTCTGCCTTTAGGCTTTCATTTAAAAAAAAAAAATCACTTTAGCTTTTCATGCTATGTGAAAAGCTATTAAAGTCTTTCTCCAGCCCCCCCCCCCCCCCCAAATCAAAACCCAGCAGAAGCACAAAGCTAAACAAACACGTTTGATATTCCCCATGTGTTTCTTCAAAAGTACATGGTGATACTTGTTATTTTTATTTTATTTTTGCATCATTCAGCAAAGATTGTAAATTATTCAGGCAACTTTTAAAGAGTCCGAATCCTTTTTAAAATAGAACAGCTGTCTGAAGGTATCCATGCTAATTATCAACCCATGTCCTTTGCTTGTATGGCTACTTAAGAGAAGGGGAGTATTTTTCCCTGCTGGGGTTTGGGTGCTGGGTGCTCCTTACAGTTGCAAAAGGGACTGGTCTGGTGCTTCATCTCGGATCAACACCACCTCTGTTTTTAACAGGGTCCGAGCAGTCTTTTGGTCTCATTTTGAGGCCTGCACCTGCTGAATAAAAGAATCCCCCCCCCCCCAGTCTGTTTGAAAAGGTGGTTTACATCTGTCATCTTGGTCTGTCAGTTCCTAGCTAAGGGAATGAAAGACCCTACAGGAGTAGCTGGGTTTTTTTCTTCATTATTTGTACCTTGGACTATATCCTGAAGTGAAACCAAGCTTTGACATTCACTTTCTGATCAATTTTGTTTGGTCATTGGGGTGTTACTAAAAGGCAAACCTAGTGCCAGTTCCAGCCTTTTCCCCAAATACATTTTTGGTCTTGAGCTTTCAGCATTTCTGCTTGTTTGTCAGTGTTGTTGCTGTTCTTCTTCCAACTCGGTAACGGAGAAGTGAGAATGAATACAGGCTGCTGTTCGTTTTTAGGAGTGGAAAATCCCTGTGACTGATTTCGGTTTTGCTTTTGCTTTTCTTTGCTGACCCAACTACTGTTCTTTCTGCAATGTGTGACTCTTGCTTTTGAGCAGCAGCTTCTTGAGTGGGTGTGAGCGGGAGGTGGCCGGGAAGGGTCTCACGGGGCAGGTTTGTGCTCCAGTGACACCATCGCTACTTATGCCCGGATGAAATGGTCCCACGTTGCCACTGATGCCCAATGCTGACTTGTAGCGTGGGGAAGTTAAATCGACCTCTTCGGTTTTGCTGCAGATTCTGCTGCCCAAGTTGTTGTTGGGATTCAGTGACGTCCCTCGGTAGAGTTTAGTGCTCGCTGATGTGCTTTGGCGTGCAAGGGGACGTGTCTGGCAGATGTCGGTGAGCTGACTTGTGCCTAACCAAATGTGAAGCGTCATGTGAAAGGGCATTGTCAACTTGACTCTTTTGGAGCTCCTTTTAGATCAAGGTGCTAACAGGGTACTCCTAAATAGACTATTCTTAGATAATAGAAACTGCAAATTTGAAATTACTTGAAAAATTGCTAAGTTCTTTGTCCTGCTTATAGTTTTCAAGGGTGGTCTTCCAGGAGAGAGAGAGTGAAGCAGGCCTGGAGGTGACACCAGCATCTGCGCAGCCACCCCTGCCTCGCTTGCAGACCTCCTCCTCGGCTTGATTCGGTCGAGCAGGGAGGGCTGATGCCCGGCTCTGCCCGGAGGAAGCTGCAGAGGAGCATGTGTGTGTGCTGCCATCGTGACCTTGCACGGAGCGGGAACTGAAGAGCTCTCCACAGCACGATGAAATGAATTATGCAAAATATGCTAATGTAGCCACGCTCTTCAGCACCAGTTTATTTTTAAAGCATCTGGGCTGCCTCTTGAGTTTGAATTAAGCACATTATGATCAGGATCAAAATACTTCCAGTGCAGGAAGCCATAAAGAAAACCGCAAGAGAAGCGGTTGTTTTTCCTAGTCCCTTTCGGGTGCTGTGTCCTTGGGAGGTGTGCGTGACAGCAGAAGGCATGGCTGTTTCAGACAGGCTTTGCAGGGTGGTGGTCGCTCCCCTGGGAGCGCTTGTGGATGCAATGTGCCACGCTCCAGAGGGTTTTCTCACTGGTGAGAGAGGTAAATGCGATTTTCTTTGGTAACCAAAAGATCAGGCTTTAAAACTAGCTGAGGAGCGAAACCGTGTGTTGCCTGTTTTGAGAGGAACGGTTTAAAACACGCTTCCAGGCGGAGGCTGTGAAGCAGCCGTTCCAGCCCCTGGAAGACTTCTGCAGCGAGCAATGTGCAGCCACGTTTCAGACAAACTGAGCTGAATTATTGTTTGTTTTTTTCTTTGTTTGTTTGGAAGAGTCTGTTTGGGAATTTGGTATAGGAAATAAGTGACACCAACTCATTCAGTTTGATTTAGAATTGTGTTTAAAAAAAATAAAAAATCTAGCCCAAGCCTCCAGCAGTTAGGAGCTGCAGCATCACTGGAGCCAAAGGTGCCTGCCTGCTAGTCAGGTAAAAGCCCTTTCAGCTGCTGTTGCTTAAAAAGCAGTAATTTCCCATTTATCGCATCCTGCCAGTTTCAATTCTGAAGGGTCCCTGTAGTAAAACGAGCAGGTTTTTAGCGCTTGGACTTCATACGATGGCATCAGTTGAAACTGAAGGGCTGTGCTTTTACCCACGTAGCATTGGCACTGAGAAATGCTGTATTCCCAATTACTTCTGCAAGGGCTCCCAGATCCATAGGTGGCGGAAAGTGCGTGATGTGCACCCCTGTTTTAATTGAATGTTGTTTCACTTGCACTGATTATTTTGACTTTGATCATCCGTTTTGTAGTTTTAATAACTCAAGATGCACAACATTATATACAGATATATTGGAAAATATAAGCATTAATTTGTCCCAGGCGTTGTCTCTTCCTAAAATAACGTCTTACTGCCTTTCGCAAGTGTTTCATTGCATAAAGACTTGGATAATGTATAACTTGCCCATACTCTGTTATAACTAACATACTGTAGGAATTGGACGTGTGTTCGTTTTCAATTTACCATGGGATCTCTAACATAACGAGTGTTTGTCTTCTGTAACTGTGCAGCGTTAAACATATATTTGGGGAGGATATTCATAAAGCAGCATAATAGTCGTATTGTATTGGAAATGAATGGTCTTCAGATGAGCACTGTGTGATGCGTGGACCTCCAGGACTCTGCATTGCAACTCTTGAGAGCAACTGTGTGGTCACGAGCTGGAAACATGCCCAACTGCTTCCCAACTGAAGCACTGGAGAGGCAAGTGGGGACACCTCTGCACGGGCACCCTCCGGCCGTTTGCCCTGGGAACTGTCCTGCGATGTGCTCGGACTGCTTGGGTGAAAGCAGCCTGGTGTGTGCCCCAGAGAAAACTCCCATGTCAGGGGGATCCTCGGGAGAACCCCTAGCAGATGTGAGCTCTCTTGTCATGTTGCCTGAACAACACAGAGAGAGCAGTGTTAACTGTGGCCTCCTGCCCTTTCAGAAATCATACCCTGGTCCAGCGGGCAGAAGTGCTTGGTGGTGGCAGCAGGAGCCCACAGAGCTGCCCTTGCCTTCTCCGATGTTTGTGGTCTGTTCTGACCGCTCTCCTCCATGCCGGGTGTTGGCTAAGGGCAGAAGTTGCTCCTGGACAGAAGGTCCTTGGGGCTTCCAGAAGCATGTGAAGAAGCCTTAGGTTTTTTAGTGTGTGTTTAGGTGTTGTGGGAGATGCCCTAAAACACAAGAATTAGTGTGGGGGGGTTGTGTTTGTTTGTTTTTTGTTTTTGTTTTTTTTTTAAATATACATTATTTGGCCAGAAGTCATTTTACTATAAAAGGACTTGGGATGAATATAGATTGTACATCTGTTACTTGTTTGTCTGCAAAATGAGCCTACAGTTGAGGCCAAAAGCGAAGAATAGAGGGTTGCACAAATTGGCAAAGTTTCTGAAGTCTTTCAGAAGCCAGTAATTAAAATGAAGAAGCAAATTGTTCAATCCAGAAATTCTGGTTGTTCATCCATCTAATGCTCTGGCATGTCCCTCTACTGACTCCTTTCATCCTGCTTTCCATCTCATAAGAGAGACAAACGAATTAACATGCGTCTACCTCCGGCGGTTTTGAAGCCAGCTGTTCCGGCAGAGGTAGGTGGCACCGTTATCGAAAGGGTCTGTGAAGTGATGGAGGTAGCTTGGCGGAGTTTATACAGCAGTTTTCTGACAAACGTTTCCAATAACTTACTGTGTTTGGGAGTGCTTCAAAGGGCTTTCTGCCCAGCTCTGTGAGCCTTGCAGAAGATCAAATAAATTAACTATCACAAATATTTAACTTAAAGCGTGGTCAAATAGGAGCTTTGATGTTGCATGCGTGTATGAGAGCCTCTGTGTATCTGTACATTCTCACAGATATATTAGGTCAATGTTGTATTTGTCTCTTCTCTCAGACATAATAACACTAATACTGCAAATCTAAATAATTGTGTTCCACTGTCATAGGCAGGCATGTTACCTGGTGTCAAACTGAAATATGGTGTACAGACTTTTACTGCGGAACTGATGGTAAGCAAATCATTGCATGGTGCAGTCATACTTTTGAGGATTGTGGCGTTGGTTGGTATGCCACCCCTACAAAAGGCATTGGCTCGTAGGTTATCTTTCATAGTGTTTGCCTAAGGTGTTGCTTGATGGCCAGCAACACTCTTCAGGTAGACTGAATAACTCAATTTGACGTAGTGATAATTATTAAAGTGTGCTGTGGATTGATCCAGGAAGCGTTTGGTAATAATTTTAATCCTTTTGCGATAGCATCTAGCTTACAGGTAACTGACAAATTGTTGTGAATCTTGTTCTCTGAAATTGCAGCTTCTTAAAATAGTCTCAGAGTTGTCATGTCTCCTCAGTGATCCTCTCCCGGCGCACAGGGAAGTGGCAGTGTGTGAAAACACAGTTCTGCTCCGTGTCAGAGCTTCAAGTACAAATGCCTGTTCTCTTGATCATGTAAATGAATAGCTAAGTGTGGCAAATGTACAATATTCTTTTTGGTAAATAAAACAAGAACTTTTGTACTTTATGGCATTTTTTAGTCCATGAATCTTTCACAAGCCTCACAGTGCTGCACGGGAAGACAGGGAGTGAGAGTTACACTCGTTACCTCTCGAAAAAGGAAGCCTGCATTGCTGTGAGCCCCCCAAAACTGAGCAACAGAACAGAGATTAGAGATAATGTCTCCCAACTTCCCAGCACTTGCCGTAACCCCTGGGAAAAGAAAATGGGGATGTTGGCTGCCTCCCCCTGTGAACATGTGTTTGACACATTGGGAAGCCTGCTGTGTCTCTCTCCCGCTAGTGTGTGGATCTGGGACCTGGCAGCTGGCATTTGGCTCTTTGAAGTCACCTTTGCAGAACCATGTCAGCTTCCCTTTAAAGTCTTTCATTTGTCTAGCTCAGTTACACAGAAGCTGAAGAGCAGCATTTTAGTTTGTTTATTTTCTGGTGTTTCAGGGCATCTTTTCTCTTTGATGTATTTAAAAAAAAATAATCTCATTTTGTACTGGTTTTGGCTGGGACAGAGTTAATGGCTTTGTTTGCTTCTCCCCTACATTTTCTCTTGTATTCTGGAGGTGAGATGAAGTTTTAGTCCCTCTTTGTGTATGCACGTGTATGAATGGAAACATGGGGGTTTTTTTTTTTTGTTTTTTTTTTTTTTGATGACCACAAGGCTTGTTTCCAAAGATAGTTGGCCTGTGAGTCCAAATGAAGGTGGGAGAGATTATATTCATCCACAGATGCTGCAGTCTGAAAAAGCTGGTTGGCACTGCAGTCTGTTCAGCACACTCTGCCAAGTGCTATGGCACCAGTGCCACACAGAAGACTTCTCTTTTGGAGAAGTAAAGGCAGTATCAGAGCTGTGGTGGAGCTCGTTTCAGGAGAGAAAATGAGGGTGAAGGGAGGTCGTGAGGGTCTGAAGAATCATCTTGACTTCAAAACTAATTCTATGTTTTCTATCAGTGGAAGAAAGACATTTCTTCTTTAATGTAGAGATGTGTGAGCAGATGAATGATGTACACAAAACATTGGGGGAAAATGCTTTTTTCTTTTTCTTTTTTTTTTAAAATCCTTTTATATGAGAACCTGTAGTACCTAGTATGGATAGTCAACAGTGTTTTCCCTGTGCATGTTTACTGTGCTGAATGCATTCATGAAAAGTAAGAGATTCAGCTGACTCGGATCAAATGGCAAAAGAATGGGAGAAGAGGAATTTAGGAAGCTAAGTCTCAGACTTTGTACAGATTAAAATTAAATGACCTTTCAGATCAGCACACATGAACGTTTATATGATCAGGTATGTGACTGATGACCTTTCCTCCTAAGTGAGTCATGTCTCTCGCACACAGCGAGTCTGCAAAAGCTCTGTACAGCAAATTGTTGGTACCATACCGTATCGTTACCACAGTTGACCAGCTCTCTGTTTGTAGGCCATTGCTTGGTATGTGAGCAACAGAGATGTTTCCCAGAAATAAAGCTGTGCATATGCCTGTAAATCCAGACTGTTGTTCAGACCAGAAGGCAGGTGGGCTTTCTCTGTACTAGAGAAGGATTTTGGCAGAAGATTAAGTACTTCAATTAGAATATAAAAGAATTTGTGTGAGAGTTCATATGAGCTGAGTCCTTCCGTGTTCAGCAGCAGCAGGATCCTTCATCAGCAAGCGTGATGCAAATGAATTCGCCGTTTCAGAGAGCAGGGCAGGAAAACCAGCTCGCAGTTTTCACGTGCTGATACTGCTCCTGCATCCTCAGATACTGCAGTAATTACAGAGGGCAGTCAGTGCATTGTGAGCACGCTGGATTTTCAGTTAAGATGAGGAACTCAGATACCTATAAACATGAGTGAGGCAAAAATTGATTAAGCATGAAATTCTTCTCTGGCAGTGAATTTTTGGTTGGCTTGGAGACAAAAGGTTGCACAACTGAAAGGGAAAAGTACTTTTACTTAGAAAGCTCAAAGCTATTGTTTGTTTGGTTTTGCTAATGTTTATTTTATGTCTGATGGTGAATCTTTGTTAACGGTGAATTATCCCTTCTGTTTAGCAAGTGAAGTGAAAACTATCCAGATGCACTTGTAAGGCATTCAGTAAATTGTTAAAACCAGATCCCTTTTAGGTGCTCTGAGGAAGTGGTGATTCTTGAGGTGCGATAGCCCGTGTAGACCAGAGTATTACTTGCGTTTCCAGTACAAAGCGCGGTTCTTGTATTGAAACAACCCAGGCAGTATACATAAACAAGCATATAGATGCATTGAAACAGAAAAAAGAATACCTGTTGTAGTATTTTTAAGATTAACCTACAAAATTATTTGGGTTAATTCTCCAAATTGCTACTGCTGTGCCATAAAGGTATTCCACAGAAAAGACATGTAAGGAGAAAACCACCTCCTCATAACACAGAAAAAATCCCTATTCAGAAATGGTGGGTTTAGGAATGACTTGTTAAGAAGGTAGTCCTCGTGCAACAGCTCTGCATGGGCAGTGCATGCCTTGCATCTGCCTGAGTCCAGCCTTCTCAGTGGGGCTGGTGGCTTGCAGAAGAGCTGTGTTTTAACTCTTTGGTGAACCGTAAGCACCGCTGTTCAGTGCAGTGAAAACTTTTTTCGCAAAGATACTAGTGAAAAACAGGACGTCTTTCGCTGAACTGTAAAGCAGTGTAGCCAAAACACTGATTAAGGCCTTGAATGTGGCTGCTCTTATCCTGCTGAGCTTTTAGCATGGCTGACCTTGTGCTGTGTGATACCACGTCCATGGACACATCTGCTGTTCTTCTGTGGAAGCTGTATACACTGACTCTCCAATGCACAGCAGTGACCTAGTTTTGGTTTCCAAGTTGCTGCTACTTGCTCAAGATGCCGGTGGCCTGGCTGTGGGCTGCTTCCTCCTCTTTCAATTAGTAGAAAATTTGAGTTTTCTGCTTATTCCCTTGATTAACAATTTTTGGGTTGAAGCTTTCCCTTTCCTCACAGGAGAGGGAATCAGCAGCTATTGCAGCATTTCAGCGTACCATAATAGTAATAAAGGCTTTAGATAGCGGTTAAAATAGAGCAGATCAGTAGATTTATGGATTTTTCTGGCCAAACTCCATCCTTGGAGATGTCTGTGCAGATCCCGCCCGCAGGGGCTTCTCAAAAGTTGTGCACAGCTGAGAGTGGAGTTTGGTCCTCAGCAAGGGTAGTGTTTGCATCGCTGTTACTGCCACATTAACTGCCAGCACAGGACAGAGACTTTTTAAAATGATGGAGATCTTTAAAGTCTTTGCATTTGTGTCTTACACTTCAGGAGTTTTACCAGGTGGCATCTTCTAGCTACCAAGCAGTGCTTTCTGGTGGGGTGGCCTTTGCCCCTGTTGAACTGCCAGGCCTATGGGGCAGGAGAGACCCAACGGGGCTCTCAGAGGGGTTGCAAGCATTCTTTATTACCTGTGTGGGAACCTTAAAGGCATTTTTGTACTTTCATGAGCGCTGGCCTAAATACAGACTTGGCTTTGGGTTGCTGTGCTTTGTTTGTGGATCCATGCAGTGATGTGGTAAGTGTTGTGGTCTTGCGTGGAAAAGTTGGGAGGAGCCGGGCGGTGAGTTGGCACATTCAGTATGTTTATTGGAAAAGCGAAGGGCACCCTAGCTTCATTGCAGGCATAGATTTTGCATTAACAGGACACTTCAAATGTGGCTGAGGAACTAGCTTAGAGAGCAGCCTGCTCCGTCTCCCCTTGGTTATCTTGAAGGCATTTCTAACTTTGTGGGAGGGAGTGCGGCTCAAGAAATATCAACATGCCATGAGCAAGCACAGTTCATTAGGGAACAGAGTTCAAAATTTTTTGCATTAGTAGGAGGCTGAACTGTGGTGTTTCTGTCTAGTTTGTGTATGTGGTGGCTGATGGTGGATGGAGGGAGGGACCCTGCATACTGTGCGTTTGAGCAGCAGGGAGCAAATTGACAATATATAATAAAAATTCATCATAATGATAAAGTGTCCCACAGCCACAGCAGCCCAACTTGCTGGAGCAACTCTCCCTTGCTGGGCACCCTGAGATGCACAGGAGGCTGGCGTGGCCGTGGGAAGCAATGCTCCTCTTCAGGGGATGCTGCGATTTAAGGAAGCGGTGTTTAACCGTCTTCACTGATGCTGTTATCTTGTCTGTCAGCTGAGGATGTGTGTCTTGTGATAAGCAATACGATCTATTATGCCACATTTTTATCACGTTAGGATTACTTTTACACTCTTCATCCTCTTTTATTTTTGATCAGAGCAGCCTGTAGCTTACAAAACAGCTAGGCTTTTTGAGCACTGTCCCTGTGTTTTTGTCATGAGAACCCAGTGGTGTTTGCATGTCATCTTCATAGCATGTGTTCGTGCAGCATATGTTTTTGCAAATCTCATGTAACAGTGATGCCATTTTTTCTACTTTTATGTCACATTATGATCTCTGGAAGATGTCACCAAGTGTTTCAGCTGAATAAGAAATCAAAAGACAAGCCTTTTCTTGTTAGGATAATTGCCTGCCTTTGCTGCTCCATCCCCATGGAGTAAAAGCTTTTGTACAGCTGTGGGCTCTGCCCAGTGCAGGTCTGCATCCCAGAGGCTTCTCCGGGAGTTAAGATAGTCCCTCAGGTCCCCTGCAAGCGGCCAGGCCCATGGATATGGGCTAACGCTGAAGCGTATTTGTCTTAAAAGCAGGATTTGCGTCTCCTGAATGCTTCCTCTGACCCTGCTGGGCGCAGGTCTGAGCGGAGGTCAGGCAGGGCTGGGTGGCTGGTTATGAGGCTGTGCCACCCCAGGCGGGGAGCAGACACAGCTCGGGGCACAGGAGATCGCGGCAGGGAGAGGGGACAGCCTTGGACCCCGGCCGTGAGGACACCATCGCCTTCCTGGGCTGGTGTGGCTGCGGATGGGGTCAGCTTGCTCAGAGATGATGTTCGTCAAAAAATCAGCCTTGTACAGGTGTCTCAATACACTAATGAGTTGTGGGTTGGTGTTTTTTTGTTTGTTTGTTTTGTTTTGTTTTAATTGCTGGGAGGCTGTGTATGTATGTGAGCACTCAATGTGTAAACAAGAAGGTCAGGCGAAGCAAATGTCGTTCCCCTGATCTGATGGTATTTGCCCTCTGAAACGTATGGCTTGTTTGTAACATCTGGTGGATATCGCTTTTAATTTGAGTGGCACTGATGTTTCTGAAAGATGCTTTTCAGTACATTCATGGGGCCTGATTTTGCTGGTGTTAAAGGCTCTTCCACTTCTAGAGGGATACATGGGCATGTTGGGGGATAAGAATTGGGCTCTTAGTTTATTTAAAATTTCGGCGTCTGGTTGTGCTGGGGGTAAGGAGCAACAGCAGCAAAAGGCACTAACTTGCAAGAAATCATTGTATCTAAATTGGCGAAGACTGTTGGTGGTTGTGTGTCTGTAGATGCAAATCTAATCTTTCGTCCTAATCTGACAAATTTAGGAGTTGATGGACTCCAGAGGTGGTCTGTGCTCCTTCTTCTCAGTGAAAAATATAGTCTTCCTTGCAGGTGTGGTAATTCTCTGCGTTACAAGATGGGACAAATGGTTTTTGTTCCCTTGTCTGGATGCATAAGATGAAATTAATACCCACAGTTCTCTTGGAGAGCTTCACTGATGCAGCTGAGGGCTGAATTTGGCCTGTATTTTCTATCTACAACAGTGTGCGTTCTTAAATTAGAGAAGATTCGCGCTAGAAATATACACAGTGAGCATTTTGAAATACCCTGAGCCTGGAGCAGGGAGCAGGGGGTGTCATGGGGTGGCTGGCTGGTGGCTGGAGCAAGGTGAGGTCTGGTGACAAGCGTTACTGCCCTCCTTGTCTTGTAGTGTCAGGTAAAGCGTCGATTCCCCATTCTTCTCTTTTGTCCTCCCGTTAGGTTTCATCTTGAAAGGGTTTGTGCCTTTCGCTATCCCCAAAGCACTTCTGATGTGTGTAAAACACCTCACTTTTCCTCACCTGGCTCTTGGAAGAAACGGGAAAGTCTTGGGTTGAATATTCAGCCTGAGACAGACCCAACTTAGAGACTTCAATGAACTAGTCAATGCTTGTCGCAGTTAAAAGCATCTGGACGTGGGCTGGCAAGAAGGACAGAATAATAAATCGTGGTGTTAGCCTAGCGAGATGGACTTTTGTGTAACTGTACGTACAAATTTAACAGAAAATATAGGAGTGAAACCAACTCCTGGCTGTTTGCAGTGTTATTTCCTTACATAATAGGAATAGCATATATTTA
The DNA here is from genome assembly GCF_000737465.1 of Haliaeetus leucocephalus. NCBI lineage: Eukaryota > Metazoa > Chordata > Aves > Accipitriformes > Accipitridae > Haliaeetus > Haliaeetus leucocephalus. The sequence goes on along the minus strand of NW_010972599.1, from coordinate 1,776,297 downwards.
TTTCTGAATATAGCGTATTATATATGAGCTCCTGTAAAATGAAAAGATTTTATTTTACTTTAGATAAAACAATAACTGTACTTATAAACCTCTATGAGTAGGCTTTAGTGTTTTACGCTGGATTCTTTACTTCCTTCTGCTAAGTGCTCAAACCCTCAGATTACGAGAAAATATAAAACTTTCATTTTAATATGCAACATCTTTTCCAAAGATGGATCTTTTCCTGGCTCATGGTAGCACCATATTGTGCAGAGGTTATGTTACATGAATAACCATTTCACTTGTAATCTTAGTCATACACGATTTAGGATCTATAGAGTTTTTTTACTGTTCTTTTACTTAATTAGTTAAATCATCTGGAAAACATATTTAAGTTTTTATGTCATGTATTTTTTCTGATGTTAAACCAGTCTAAAAGTCCGCATAAATTTTCTTCAGCGTGCAGCCCTGAGCGCTCAGGGATGATGTCCCACCTCAGCAGAGCATCTGCGGTCAGCGAAGCATACGTCAGAAACAGCTTGATAGTTTTTTGAATCTGGTGCACAAGTTCCAGATGATGAGAAATTCTCTTTACCCAGTAAGCTTCAGACTGCCCTGCCTGAGTGTAGTTGCTCTAAGCTTCCTTTCTAAAGACTGTAATATTATAATAATACAAAGAATAAGCCCACAGTACAGGTTTTTCCTCTTTCTTTCTAAATAGATACTGTAACTGAGAACGAGGTAGACACAGATGTTATTTCAGGGGCACGGAAATAAAAAAATCCGAGCCTTTTATTTAAAGCTCACTTGCCAGGAAATAGTAATTTTACATGAGGATACAGAAGCACTGTTTCAGCGTGACATGTCCCCTGGCACTCGGCTCTGCCTCCGCAGCTGACTTGCCCTGCTCAGGGATAACGGCACGCGGTGTTTCGTCCCTGCCTTTCCTTTGCAGTCCTGGAAGGCAGGCGGGGAATTAGCTGGACAGTGTGAACAGAAGATGCTAAAAGGCTGCCGGGATGCAGTGACCTTGGTACCAGAGGGTGTTCGGGGTCCGTTTTGGTACCGGTCTGGTACCAAAATAATCTGGTAACTGTGAATGCAGTTTTTCAGGCTGGCTGTCCCACTCGTGTAAGCAGTGAGAAAGCAGAAACTGTGTGCTGGGGTCATTCAGTGCTGCTCTTCTGCATGCTGTAGCCTGTGCTGCAGCACAAGCCATCAGGGCTTCGCTGTGACTCGGTGCCTGTGACTCTTACGTCAAGAACTTGTGTTGGTTCACATAAGGGCTTGTGGTTTGGTAAACTGCAGTGTTGGGTTTTTTTTTTTTCCCCCCCTCTAGTAGTTCATATTGTTAGTGAAATCAGTATTGTGTTGCCAGGGGGGCAGGGGTCAGACTGGACAGGCTAGTGCATAGGAGAGGCACTGATGGGCCTGGGAATGGCTGACCTGACCTCTCTTGCTATGCTGTGCCAGGATCGCGTTTTCTGTAGGCAATGAGGAGTTGAAGTGCCCGTACTCTCTGTGCATTCCTAACAGCCTCCTCCCTGCTCGTGCTTCCATTTTGATGACATATGGTGTAAATGTCATTGCTTGTGTTCTGTAAGCAGGGGCCAGCAGTGACTCGGGATGGAGATGGCAGACTTACTGTTTTAGCTTCTCATTAAAATGCACTGTCATAATTCTTGAAGTGAAAGCAAAACCTAAGGTCTTTGGTACAAGGGTTTTCACTTCAGAAGCAAATTGACAGGTGCTGGAGCAAGTCCATTGCTGCTCTATCATAGGTATTATTGAAATATTGTGTATGGTGGTCACACTCCTGGCATCATTTTGTAGTTGAAAAATGCAAGAGAGAATTCTGCGGGAGAGCAGTCCAGATGCATGGTCCAAGGGCATTTAATACTCAGAAGTAGTTACCAGTAGAAGAGATTTCTAGATAATGGTGAAACCAATTACTTATATAGGAATTTCAGTTGAAATTACTTAGAGCTTCTGGCTGTCTTGTTAGAAAAGTTCATGCACTGGCATATACATCATACCTGAGTTTGGTGTAATCAGGGCAGTAACTTGGTTTTGGTTGTCAATGGGTTGATTACACATGCTGCAGATAGGTACTTTACCACCTTGTGTGTGAACTTCGCCTTTCCTTAGAACTGCATTACAGCCAAAGATATGTTGTTATCAAATTTCATACATTGAATCTTCAAAAGCTGTTCTTCTAAAGATCAAGTAATTTTTGTTAATTTATGAATCGGGAAGCCAGGAAAACCTCAAATGAGATTTAGTAAAGTCTATTGCCCTTATTTATGCATGAGATGAATTGAATAATAGAAAAAACAGTTTTGTTCATGTATTCCCTTTCTTCTAAGTATCCTGAAAATGAGTTAGGAGGGTCAATTGCAATGGAGATGGTGCTTTGAACAGAAGAATTTATGCTAATTGACAGCTAATGGATCAGCTACTTTCCAAATAAAGACTGAGAGCAGGCAGCCTTACATTCTGCTAGGTCAAATTTAATAATCGTTTGGAGTAGAAATCCAGAAACAAAGCACAGTCCCATTCAAATATAGCACTAGAGTGCTAAGAAATGCAAGAAGTTTCTAGGTTTTTGGTAATTTGACTGTAATGTACAAGACGTTTGGGATGGTCAGAAAATGATACTGTCCCAAGTAAGTCATGTTTCTCACCAGACCTAATGAGATTTTGTCTCTGAAAATGTGTAATTCAAATTAATTAGTAATAGTGACTTCCAGCTCTCCAAGTAGAGTGTTATTTTTATCTTAACATATGAATATTAGAGCTGGAAATCCACCAAAGGTGTGGCCAATTGTTCAGATTCATGAAGGACAGATGCCTGGAAAAAATGCTGGGTATTAAATGAAAAGGCTTTATATTAAATGTTGGTATTTAGGGGAGAGTTGTGCAATCTGTTTTCTAGGAGGTAATCCAGGAAAAGGGATTTGGTCCTGGGGAAGGAGCTGGGAGTGAAACCAGGCCGTCTTGATACAGGGAGCTAACGGGAGCTAGGGAAGAGCAAGTCTCTTCATTGGATGCTCTTTGCCAGGTTTTGTGCACTGGATGACTGCAAAATGCAGGTGAGAGTTAACTGCAGATTGGGTGTAAGTGTGTTACCTGTTGCTCTAGGAAGGACTGAAAAGGTTGCTGCTAAATACAGATATGGCCAGATAGTTCTGCATTTTTCGTGTGCTTTTTTAATTTAATGGGGTTATTAATTTTCATTAGAATTTTAACATTTACCCCAGAGAACATACAGCTGTCTTAGCCTACGCTCTGTGCAGGAGCTGCGCTGCAGGTGACCTCACCTTAGTGGGCCAAAACCTACATGTGGGGTTCGATCTGGGCTTTCCAGACAAAGAGCAAGCATGGCACCAGCTGAACCACGGGTACACTGTGCTAACCCTGCCAGTGTGCAAGTACTCAACAGTGTGCTTCTGGAGCAGGATTATGCTGTATTCAGTGGACGCAAGGAGAGGAGCTGCCAGCAGGCTGCCCTGTGCAAGCAGAGTAGATCCCAGCCCGGTTCTGGTCTCTGACCCAAGGCGCTGGCTCTCTTGGTAAGCATCAACGCAAAGGCAGAGAGAATGGGAACAAGCACGGAGCAACGTTTGTCCTTTGCTAACGGAGCTGATCGCCGGGGGGCTGAGGGACAGCCCTGCGGTGGTCCTTTCTGGTATGACCTCCGCAGAGGAGCCTTGCGCCGGTCCCTGGCTGTGGGCTCGTCCCCAACTCTTGCAACGGAGAAATGAATCTATTCCCCAGCCTGGGGGCAAGTGAGCACTGAGGAACGCTGTCGTATGTATGAGGGAGAAGCTGATTAATTACATAGCACATTTCTCCATGAAATTATCCAGCAGTAATTATCATTACCGGTATAGATGTGTATCAGCAGGATATGTTTTTTCCTCCTTAACCGCTTCTCAGAATATTCTAAAGCTCTTAAAAACAAGAAAAAAAGGGAATCCAATTGTTTCCAAACAGTAAATAGCCTGTGAGTAAGTGGACCTGTTATGTATTATTTAATACTTACATCGTTCATCACTTGCAGCAACAACTTTAGCAGTTTATGTCAAGGTTTGAGAAGTCTAGGAAAAGATTGGCTTTTGTCTGTTCCTTTTGTTGAATTTCTCAGGTATATTGGTCTTAGATACCCTTTCACAGTCACCAAAGAAACAGAAAGAAGAGGGGGTATCTCCCTCTTCTCCCATTTGGAGCCTGGTGTTTTGCAGTCCATCCATGCCTCGCCTCTCATCTGCTAGGAGAATGCAGTTTTTCTTAAGCTTTTAAAATGAGTAGGACTCCTGAACTGTGAGTATTTTGATGCCATCTGCCATCTCTAGCTTTGTAAAATCCTTCCTGATGATGAAATAACTTGGTTTTACTGTTGTGTTTGGCATCTCTCGTCTCTTCATTTTCTACATCCCAACATTTACAGACTTTTGTTCTTCCTTTTTGCCTTGTTCAAACCTTCATCTGAAGACTGGGGAGTTTAATTCATCAAATCTCAGTCTGATTTGATTGAAGGTGGTTGGTAAGCCCAACATGGTTTCTGAAAATGCTTTTTTACTTTGCATGTTCTCTTCCCTTGACCGACTGGCCACTTGCCTTCCAGCGGTCCTCTCCCTCTCCACCCCAGACTAGTTCTGCTGCACTTGCCGCATGCTCATGCCCAGCTGCGAGGCTCACAGCTTGTTATTCCTTCTGCAGGTTTTTATGTTGTATCCGACTCCTTCTGTCTGGGCTGAGCTACAAGAGCTACTTTTCCATATCTTAATCCTCATCTGTCTAAATCAATCCGTTTTTTTTTGCTTGCAGATAATATTATCCCCTGGTTGTCCCTGTTGAATACTCCACAGGTTTACTTGCATGGCCCTTAAGCAGCTTACATATAAAAATGAGGATAATTGTCCAGTAATTTCCTGGGTTACCCAATTAAAATTTAGTTGTTCCAGTAATTCAGTGCAAGGGTTATTTATAGCACAATCAATCGTGGAGTCTCAGAGTAGCCTGGAGCGCTCAAGCTCACTTAGCTCCGTGACACCCTGTCCGGGGAAGGAGTGACCGCAGGCACCCGGCAGGAACGTGCTGCCCGTGAAGGCACAGTCGTGACTTGCTTGGCTTCTTGCAAGTGCGTCTGGGAGAATGGGCAGAAAATGCAATATATTTTCTCCATTTATAGAAGCGCCTTAGCCTGTGTTTTCATAGAGGAGCGCGTTGCAGAGGGGCATTAGTGGGCTGCAGCATGGCTGGCGACGTGTTGGGAGTTAGCAGGGAACAATGCAGCGAGGCAAACTGTTCTCAGCTGCGCTGTTCCCGCTGGATGAAGCGCTGGGGCTGGCTGTCGTTCCCCTTTTGCCAAGAGACCTGGTTGGAGACCAACTTAAACACAGCCTAATGTAAAGAAGCGTGGCTCTGGCCCACAGATGTTTAAAATGAATCATGCTGCTTGTCTTTATTTCTCAGCTGGGGTTAACTCCTGGACTATGGAAAATAAAAATGGTCTTTTTATTGCTTTGGAGGCTGCATTGTTGAGCTAATGCCATGGATGCTTGGTGATGAATACTGTAGCACCAAACAGCTGTCTGAGAGCAATACAATTGTGAGGCAATATGCAGTTTACCCATCCAGCGAGATGATGTGATTGAATCGCAAGTAGATAAACAGGGCTTTGTGTTTTCTCCGTGTATTTTCTGAAAAGGGGCTTCTCTTCCCCATGGTTTCCAAAAGATTAAAACTTAGAAAGTGAGTAATATTTTAGCTAAGCAGCTAAAAAATCTCCATACATTTCTTTGAAGGCAGTAGCATTAATGGCATACGACAACTCAAAAGCAGCAATAATAATCTTTCTGGTCATTAATTTATGGCATGGATTGGAAAACCTTAGGAGTCCTAAAAGCTAGGCTGTTTCTAGGCTCTGTCAGCCCTCCTGTTTGCCTGATGCTTTTGGCTCTCACCCAGGTATCTCACAACACCTGGCCTTTGAGGTAGCGTGCTTTGACAGACCTTGACTGATGTAGGAATATATGCATAGATATAAGCATACATAATTCAGAGTTGGTTGACTAATGCTTTTATTATGGCATTAGTTGAGAATACTCGTAGAGGCGGATAGTTAATACAATTGAATGGATGTTCTTATGAAAGTCATTCTAGCAAATGTTTTTAATGTAGGCTAAAACATAACAAAAATACATTGAATTGATTTTAACTTTTCAATTTCTTAAACTTTCTCAATAGCAACCCCAAATCTAGGCTTATCGGTGCAAAGTGATCCTTACTGAGAGCTGTTTATCGACTCTGCACTGTGATAAATCTTTCTTTGTAGTTTTTGACAGTCATTGCCTAGATTCAGCTGTACAGCAGAGAGTTAGTCTTGTTTCTGAAAACAGTTGTTAGGGAAGATGGGACACAAGTGGTTAAGGGCAACTTAAGAAAAGTTAAGGATTGAAGATGGATGAGATGCAGTGAAGAGAGAAGACATTACTTTAAATACTACCCACACTTTGACCAATATGAAGCTTTATCTGGTTTGGCCTGTTTGTAGAAATTGCCCAGTGGAGCTGGTGGAGTGGAGCACTGCGAGAGAGTAAAAAATAATCTGTAAGATGCTTATTGTTGAACATGGAAGGTGTTAATCAGGAAAGTGGGACATTCTCGTAAGTAAATTAATTTAATTGCCGTTCCGATTTTCTGTGCGAACAGGGAGTAATGAAAGTGATTTCGCTCAACTGGAGTGCAAAATGGGTAGACATCTTCTTTTTGGTAGGCGGTGTGTTAGTGATAGTTACTGTGAGAGCACCCTAGTTCAAAGAGTTTCTGTAGTCTGGTGCATATTTTGCTGTGATTTAGCCATTAACACTTTGGGACAAAACTTTCACCCTAATTAGGCCTTATTTCTCAACTGGCCATCTGTTCATTGAACCCTCTCTAAATCTTCCTCTGCTGCAAACCCTCCTCTGGCTGCATTGAGATCCTGGCTGTCTCTCAGCTGCTTTTGTAAAGCGAAACAGACTGAGCTGAAACAAGTTGATGTTGAGTCTTCATAGCCTGAACCTGTGAGTAGCTTGCACTACAGAAGTGTTTTTGGATGGACTTAATAAATGAGTCTATCTGGACAAGAAAAGACCCAAAAGACACAGCAGACAGCAAGTTAACAAACAGCTATTGAAGACAATGGCCTTTTTCCCAACCTCGAGACTGCATGTCTCTCTGGCTGCCTTTTCTTTTTGTGAAATGCCAGGGTTCTTTTCTCTCCCTCTGCCCCCCTTTTAAACTCTGGTTTTCTCTCCAAAACCTTTATTTAACTCTCATAAGACTAGTGCTTTTGGGATGTCTACTGCAGTATTTTTTGCAGGCGGTGCGTGCACTAGAGATTAGTCCAGCTGATCAGCTTTCCCTAAGCGCGGTGGGAAATCGCTTTGCTGTTATTGCTTAACAAAGAGAAACGAGAAATCTGGGAAGGTTTCACCTTCCTAATCTGTGTTTTATGTGACAGCCCCCTAAGCTGTGCTCTTTGGGTGAATAGCCTGCGGTTATATGCCGAGATACAGGTACACCTTCTGCAAATTCCCTGCCTGACCAGGTCTCAGAAATCTTCCTGTCTAGCTAGCGTGTTAGATCTGAATATGGCTGCAAACTTCTGGCCTCAGGGGGCTCGAGATGTATTTAATAATAATAGGGTTTTTTTTTTTAATTTATTTGTATAGTTCTCTTTGTCACTGAACGTTTTACAGTGCTAGCGTTAATACATCTTAAGGAGTGAATCCTCCCTGCAAAGGCAGCCCGGGCAGTTGTGTATGGTGCTGAGTCCAGCTCTGCTGCTTTGGGGGTGAATTTTGCTGTGAACATTCCCTGTGTCTTTAAGGGAGCTCTCACAACTCGAAGGCTAATACCGAACTTGCCGTGTGGGTTTTTTTTTTTTTTTTCTTTTTCCCTAGCAACTTTTCAGTTTCTTTCATAATCACTGCAGACAGAAAAGGAAAGAAAACAACAACAAAAAAGTAGAGTCCCAAAAGGTTTGCAGGTCATTAGACATAGTATAGTAATAGCTGGTCTTACCTTCTCTCATAAAATAGAGCAGGGAGAGGAAATACAGATCTGACAAAGAAACAAAACCCTAAATAAAGCTTTTTTGATGCTGGATTAGAAGACACATTTCTATCTAGTGATGTTTGTTTTACATAATACTTGTTCAGTTGAAACAACCATAGGTGCACAGTGAGAAGCAAGATTCCCGTGCCCAGAATAGAGCACTTTCCTCTCTCCTCACACTCACACCGTGCCCTGCACCATGCTGCTGTGTAGCTTTCCATGCGGAGCGTGGTGGCCCCACTCCTTTTCATGGAAGTATATACACCATAACATTTCAGGGACTCCATGCTGCTCCTGTGCTGTTAGTCCACCTCTGCACGCCAGCGTGGCACATCGTTTCTTTTCGTGGCTTCCTTGGGTGAAACTTGTGGACTGTGACCCAAAAGTCCCTTGTAGCCATGTAGGCTGTGCATCCTGTCTCTTGGGAAGGGCTTAGATGAGTTGCTGTGCCAGCCCCGTGACTTTCAAAATTCACATTACATGGAAAGACTCTCAGGGTCAGTGGTCGAGCTGTCTTCCTGCTGACTTGGTAGCGGGCACCAGCTGGAGCAGCCACCTGCTCTTCCCTTGCAGCCAGTTTTGTAATTATCGACCATCTATCCAGACACATTCCTGGGGGTCCTCATTCGGTGCCCTGGGGTCCTGTCAGCGCTGCGAAGGAGAGGGGCTCCGAGGTAAAGGTGGTGGTGCAATCTCAGAGCATAAGCAAGCTGCAAAAGAATAAGTTATTTCCAATTTTTAGGAGTAGTAGTGGGGTTTGGTGTCAGTAGGTAATAAAACACTTGCCCTAAATGAATCATCTCTGAAAATATGTTAGTAATATCAGTTTAGACTATTGGGAATTTTTCTTCTTGCTAACACTGAACGAGAGAGAGTGAAAGGCATTTGCCGTTTCTGTTAAGTCAATGTGAGCCTGGGTTTAGTGATCCTTTATCTGGGAATAGTTTTACAATGGGATGAGCTGTGCTTTGGTCAGTTTTGCCACCTTTTGTTTGTGACCATCAAGCCGTAAGTTAACACTGCCTAGGGGATCCAGGCACACTTTTTTTTTTGTTTGTTTTTTGGTGGGGGGGTCTCTCTCAGCAATCGTTTGAGGTTAGCCTCTCTCTTTTCCCAGGCTGTTGCAACATGCTGTCCCATTCTTTAGGACATGATAGATGATGGCCTAGTGTAATGCTTTTTTCATAATATCATTGTGTATCTTATAACTGTAGAACTATATAATAAGTTTAGGGATACATGTGAAAGGTTTCTATTTTCTAGCCGTTGCCTAAGAGTTAGATTTGTCTATATGCAATTCATGATTTATTTTCAGGCAGGATGGAAATTTTGTCCCTGTGGTAGCTTCTCTTGAGTAATCGGTTTCATCCTTGATATTTCCTGTGTTTTCTTTTTCAGCAGAATACAGTCTCTTTAGAAGAGTTCAATTTACATTTAATTCATGTTCAGTTCTGTATATATTCATGGTCAAATTCTGGTTTTAGTTAACTTATAGACAACTTCATTGACGTCAAGAGGAACTGGATGCATGTGAACAGTATGGCTCTCCATGATTTTATGCATTTATTGCTTTCATTTTGGCTCACAGATGCAGATCTCTGGTGTCTGCCATTACAAAGAACAGATGCCCCTCATTTCAGACCCAAATTTATTCCTATCCCACACAGTTCTGGTTGGTGTTCTTGCCCTGTTATTGTTGTATGCCGCGCAAATGCATTTGAAGTGGGAGGTCAAGGAATCAAGAGTACAAACAGTGCTATATGTTTAAATTATGCAACCTCATAACATTAATGGTTTCTTACTTCGCTCTTTCGACATTCTTTGTTTGGGGTTCTTATGCTTGGGAGAAAGCTAGAGACTCGGTTCATATTTGTGTATTTGTATGTGTTTGTATTTGTTGTCCTGTGTTTAGTGACAGGTTTTTGGGTGCTGGGATACACACTTGTCACTTTCAAATGCTTTAAAAGCCTGGACTAAATTCTGTTCCCTCGCAAGGTACAGATTTGCAGACTTGTGTAGATGTAAATGAATCTGGAGTTGTACCTTTCAGCTTTGATGCTGTCCTGCTTCTTTGATCTCTTATTTCCGAAGCGGAGTGAGCTGTGAGTGCTGCCTATGTGCCCCGTAGGTATTGCATGTGCACTGGATAGGGCCAGGAGCAGCGGGACCCTCCTCTTCATGCTGGAGTTGCTCTTGCAGATGTGCTGTCTCTGAATCTGCTGGCACCTGGTGCAGGTGCAAGCTAAAAATGGGCTGTTGATTCTCTAGTGGGATGCTCTGAACTGTGAAGGGGAAGCCCAAAAGGAATAGCTCTTTAGTTGGCATGAGGGTAACACCTTCTGAACCAATTGTGGCTGGACTAAGCATCAGTCCTCCAAAATAAAAAAAAAAAAGACCTTTTTAACGCTTGAAAAAAATAATTAAATAATACTTTTCATCTAAGTTCCTGGCCAAGAGCAGGAGGAGATTTGCAGCAGTTGTGACCTTGTTCCTGTTTGACCACTGAAAAGCTGTGCAAGCTGCTGGGCTCTGTCCTGACTTGACCCTTGCCTGCGTGGGCCATGCTTGGTGAGATGTGGTGGGCCTTTTGATTTTTGGCATCTGCAGAAGCTGCTGGCAAAGATGGCATTAGTGCCGTCTGTTGTGCCGAATTCAACACAAATGCTCGCAGGCTGCGGTACTGGAGCACGCTGCGTGCACCTTTGCGGCAGTCATCGGTGCTGGCACGGGGCTCTTCACCAGTCGCACCACTTCGTGCCCTTGAAGCACCTCTCTGCCTTTGCCTTCAGATGAGTAAAACGGGGTGTCTCGGAGAAAGCAGCAGAAATCTCATCTTGGGAGCCATTAGGCATTAGGATGGGTATAGCCACTTCAGTCTTGCCTCCCTTGAGTGTGATGAACGTGGAGATTTGGCAAGGCTTCTGCAAGAGATGGGCTGGGGTCTGTGGAAAGCGGCAGAGCCGTAGCACTGCCGGGCCATGGTGATGGTGGGATGGCGGCAGGACAGCCCGGGCTGTCTGCAGCCGCCTTATTCCTGCCCCTGTTCTGCTCTGGACATGCGTGCTTGCGAAGGGATCCCGGGAATGGTGGCGGGGCGACTGGAGCAAGGCAGAAATCTGCTGTCTCCTTCCCTTCTTCTCTTTATTACTAGGGGTAATTTATAGATGCTGATACAAAAGCCCCCTGTTGAAACCTCATTGAGTTTAATGAAGTGAGTTTGCCATGCTTGGAAATGAAGGTTACTGACTTGTTAGGGTTTTTATTTCAAATGAACAAGAGGGTGATTAAAATGCTGCATTCTGAACTGCCTGGGATTCTGAGCCATTTGTCAGATATAGTCACTGATTAAATAGAGTCCTAACTAAAAATTAGGGATCAGCAAAAGAAGATTGTATTAAAAAAAATAATAAAAAAGGATACTGATAGCAGGGGAGTAACATCTTTCCTGAACCACTTTTCCAGAATTGCACCGTAAACCCGTTGGTGCTTCCACGTCAGACCACATGTCTGAACATATACTTTTTGCATTTTTTTGCACTGGGATAACTGTAAATACCTGCTTGCATTCAGGGAAAGGAGTTTCACAGGAGCTTCTTCCTTCTGTGAAATTACAGCTTCAACACTGGACTTGCCTAAACATATTCTTGTCCCCCGAGCTGCTCATGTCTCGCTGTGCCGCTGGCAGGGTAGCCTGGTGCCGAGTCTCGGGAAGGGGGATGCCGCGTGGCTGGGGGTGCTGGCAGGGCTGCCGTGGTGCGGCGGCACGGCTTGCCCAAAACTGTGGCGGGGGGGGAATTGAAGGGGTGCAGGGCAGGTTGGAAACCTGGGCTCTATCTGGGTATTGGCTTTGGGAGGTGAGCACTGTAAAAACCCGGCCTCAGTTTTGGCTGAGGACCTTTTAAAAACTCTGGAGACTAACATATTAACAAATCTCAGATGTAAAGGTGAAACAAGCTTAACCTTCCCTGGTTCCCCTCAAATTCAGAAAATACTGTAATGTACATATCCATCTTAATAAAACATTCAGAGATCTGAGGATGAAAAATAAAATGTGAGTGCAAAATCATTGCTGTAAAGTAAAATCTGAGTGCAAAACCTTGCTACTGTAAGGTAGGTGTAGTCCTTTAAAAAAATAATGTATTTTGTGGAGCCATTAACAGTGAACTCAGGAATGTTAATTTCTGTATGATTGCCATAGACAAGGGATATTATCTGTAATAATTCTGTGGATTGCACATCCGAACATGCTAGCAAAGAGCAGAAATAATCTTAGCCCAAATTCAACCAAGCACACTCTGATTTAACTTGATGAGAATGGCATAGTCAGATTTAAAGTCTGAAATCAGGCCTTTGCGAAATGGGCAGCTGGGCTCACGTTCAAGTCTCCGCCTGCATCAGACCTTCCATAGAGATAGCTAATTCTGGTTTTATTTAAGTGGTGTAAAAATGCATCAAAGCTGGGGGTGTTTTTGAAAAGAGGCAGTGAATTCTGACTCAGGTGTTTGGCTGAAGCATGAGCTGCTTTTAAAGAGGTGTTGTAAGAGAATGCAGGACGTCTAACTGACTTGAAGAAATGACTCGAAGACACTTTGAATTTGAGGGACTTGAAAACAGTTTTGTGAATTCTTCTGTTTCTCCAAAGGATTTTTTGTTGCTGGATTTTTGGGTGTTCTGAGATGCAAACTGCTCCCCTCCGATGCCGAGAGGATGAGGCTCTGATGGGCTTTGATGTGGTTGCACAAACACGCGCCCTTGTGTTGGGTTGCATAGGTGCTTGCTTTTCTAGCAGATGAAGCGAGAAGAGGAAAGTGAGCCTGGATTACTTCAATTGCTTATGTTTAGAGGAGACTAGTCAGTTTGGTTGTATTTCCTATTGGACAGCTGGAAAAACCCTTTTAAATGCATTTCTGATTTGTCACTAAATGTCCCCTTCCTGGCAGGGAGCCTGTAGATTACCTGGTGTGGGGCTGGCCCGGCGGCGGAGGCTCCAGAAGACATTGCTTTGGCTCCTGGGCCAAGGCAGTTGATGCATAAGCTCTTGATCGAAAACCAGTAGGGAGATTTGGAGCGGCAGGCTGGGAAACTAAAAGTGAAAGAAAACCACAAGCCCTTCTGGTCTATAGACAAAAGTCCCCTTTGTGGGGATCAGGGCAGAGAGGAGGTGGGTGACAAGGGAGCTGCAGGGAGTGCAGGCAAGGAGGATCTCCTGGGCTTTCCCCAGGGCTCGGTGGGTGACAGATGTGGAAGGGCCAAAAGAAGATAAGGAAGAGGGGGAGAACTCATGAATCTGCAGCATCACCAACATCTCCTCTCCACACTTTTGAGAACTCTGTCTTCCAGTCGGGAGTAATTTTCACACCAGCACAATGTCGTGTCAGGAGCCTGTTGGCAGCGGATGGATGAGGCGTGAGACCAGAGTCCCTGGGTGGGAAGACATGGCACTGCACCGTAGGGAAGAGATTTCAACGGGTCAAGAAAACTAGTTTTTTGGTGGATATCTGTTGGTGTTTAGAGGCTGCTGCAGTGAAAAAGTCCCCCTTGCCGCTTAGAATGACAATTAGTGAGTGACTACATTACTTTGCAAGTTTCATTAAACTATTCAATGCAGTCGTTATCTGTGTCTTTGCAGCTCTCTGTAAACTGGGCTCCCAAGAGAGGGTGGTGCTCCAGTGAATGTGGAGTGGGTTTGCCACATCATACAATAACTGTGGGTCAGAATTACTAATTATTCCTTAATTAGCTATACAGCGAGGGAAACTTTGTTACCTTTAAATTTACTCTTTATGCTGCGGTCGATGGCAGCGACATGTCTCCTTCCCAGTTGTTTCCTCTTGTACCTTCCAGTCCCTGAGCAATGTGACTCTGGGTTTTGGCTTCCCCTTGTCTGAAGGCAGGGCAGAGAGACAGCAAAGTGGAAGGTCTTCTAACAGTGTGGGCCAAACAGCCTGCACATTGCTGCACCAGCTGTGTTACGTTTTGAACAATGTGATGGGCCAAACCTGGGATTCAGCTGTGATGCTGCACCCTCGCTGGAGCTGGTAGGAGATGCTGGGGATATTGGAGGATTGATAGACACAGATCTGGCATCCTGAGTTGACGGGAGGAAGAGGTCGGAGTGGAAGCCCTGTTGGGTTGCTGTGTTGGTGCTCACCAGAAATGCTGTAGGTCTGCAGCGGGTGCTCCGCTTTGGAGCTGCTGAGACTATTTTCCTGCATGTCTCTGGATAAGATGGAGGCAAAGGAAGAGACACAACACGAGCCTTTCTTCGCCAAATTTTCCATAAGGCTTCAGTAATCCTTTAAAGTCAACCCAGAGCTGCAGCTGCCGGTAGGTGTAACTCAGTGTCTTAGAAGAGCCTCCTGGGGATAGCAGAAAGGAGGTTATAAGGGGTTAGCCGAGGGGTGCAGGCTTTGTGCGTGTTTCAGAGACACCCCTAACCACTCACGCTGCGAAATGTCAGACTGGCCAAATACGAAACAACAGAAGCATGCCTGGATTTTCTTGTTGTTTTAGAGATTATGGTAAGTGTTGCTTAAATGAAAAGGCTTTATTTTCTTACACCCACGTGTGTGTTTACTTCCTTGTCATACCTTCTGGAGTTGAAAGGGCTCTTTCATTTAAAAAAAATTCCCCTGTAGACCTGCACTTCTGTTGTGGTTTTGTATGATGATGGACCAGTGAGTGTGTGTCTGCGTTTCCAGTAAGAGCTCGGCAGATCCTGGGGTCCGTGGGCTCCTTTCTGTCCTTGTGCCATTGAGTCAACATGTGCCAGTGACTTGATGACGGTTCCTATGGGAACGGGTTATGGATCTTCCTAACGAGGGGAGGAGGAGTGGGCAGGGGCACAAGGGCTTCTGCTGAAACGTGGACAGGATTTCAAGGAAAACATGATGGGATGAGTACTTGAGCATGTGTTTGCGCTCTGTTGAGCATTACTGCTCCTGGTTTTGTATGGCTTATCACTCATATCGCTGTCTTTAAGCAAGATGAGAGGGAGGACAGACAGATGGGGCAGTGATGCCAGCTCCTTGCTGGGTCTAGTGCAGGCTATAAAAGGAGGTCAAACTCACTTTACAGTTTGGTTTCCAGAAGCAGTGTGCAACGTGGGAACAGCATTTTGTGTTTTCTGTCTAAACCTGTCCTTCCAGCAGCCCGTGCCGGGTTTGAGCTGTGTAAAAATGCCTCATTACAACCTGACAATAAGTGCTGCTGTCACCCCCAGGGGACTTTGCAGGCAGGCACTATACCTATTGGGCTGCTCCCGTCAAGGTGTCTTGATTAAATTTTTATCCCTTCCTTCCTAAGTGCCCAAGGAAACACAGAGACAGCATCCACCGCAGGGTCGGAGCGCAGGTGTGCTTGGCACCTCGTGCTGCCTTGGCATCGTTACATCATCTGTTAGTGTTTTGCTGGACCACCTCAGGCGTGCCTCATCAGGGGACACCTCTCAGTGTCTTCATAGGTCATCATCTTGGCAAGTGCTTTGGTCCATTTCCATGCAGTCGATTTTTTTTGCAAATAAGAAAATTGTGACTTAATAATAAAGATGTAACCCCTCGGAAATACAAGACCCTTCCTGGTAGTACTTGAATGTTTGCTTCTGTATTGTTTCAGAGAAATTAAAAAAAAACTCTGGTCGGTTTGGAGGGTTTGTACAGAAAGGCCTGTGTCTATAAGATTTGCGCCTAGAATTTGTCATCATAAAATGCAAGAAAAAAATCAAAGGCATAAAGCGTGCATCTGTGCTTGTGATGCAAATAAATTACTGTAAGAAAATAAGAGAGAAAGCAGGTTAGTGTTGATACTATTCTGGAGACAGTTTTGTCATTGTATACGTGGTTGCATCTGTTGTTTTTATTATGAACAGGTCTCCTATTTTAAAGATTATGTCAGCAAATAAAGGGAAATGTCATTGTCTTGGATTGATAAAGACCAAGTACCCAAACCTTGCAAACATCCTGCACAGGCCGGATACTCAGTAGTGTTCAGTGAGGATTGCAACACAATAAACAAGTTTAGGATGGGAGCTGCACAGTTAGGACATTTCTCTCAAATCGGATAGGTAATTTAAGCTCCAGTGATGCAGTGAACCCCTTGTGTCCTCGTGCCACCGATTCTGGTGATGTGTAGAAGGATGGGAATCCCAGCCCGTGACATTTGTTGTGTGTTAGGAGACTGTGGAGGCTCAGGGACTCGCAGTGGCACTGGGGCTGGAAGGGACCTGAGGATGTCTCTGACCCACGTGCTCAAAGGGGGCTCAAGACTTAAGTCAGACCATGAGATATTATTGAACATGGGAAGAACCTTGCCTTTCTGCTGCTGCTGTATTTGATGATATTGAGGAAACAATGCAAATAGGGAGGGCCTTTCTAAAACTTTATTATTATTTTTTTTCTCCTTTGGCCCAGCTGCACATACAGCTTTTGGGGCTTGGTGATGCTTGTTCTTCTGGAGTTGTGACTGGGTGGTTTACACTGCTGCAGTGTATTGCTTGTATGAAAACCTTCATTGCAAATAAGCCAGCAAGCGCATTTCCTTTTAAACATTAAAAATGTGTGGGGGTAAACAACTTTGGAATATAGCTCCAGTGGACAGAAACATTTTTTTCCCCTATCTTCTGGTTATGTTGCAGGAGTCCCTTTCCCAGAGTGCAGGAGCATTAGCCAACGCAGCCTCTCTTGATTCATCTTTCGGTTTTACCTGTGGGAGCACCTTATGCATTCCTTTAAAAGGTCTGGTGTTGCTGGAGGTGCTTGTCTCATGTCAGCGCTGGGGCTGCACGTGCCGTCTACCCGCAGTCAGTGTGTTACTGGGTTAGTGGCACATCTATATCCTCGGCTGGCACCGAGTGCTGCGTTGCAGAGTTTTAAGATTGTTTTGGACGAGCTGCGTGGCATCATGCCATGTTTTTTTCGAGGCTCACCGTCTCTCAGCGTCGGGAAGCTCTTTCTGAGCACTAATAACTTCCCGCAGTATGTGCCGAAGGACCGGGGAGGCATTGGTGGCATGGATGGGACAGGGATGCTTCCCTGGGTTCTCCTGTGCTCATCCCTTGATATGCCTGCGTACATCGCAGCTGCGAATGCAGTATGTGGGCATGAAGGGAGTCCTGCAGCAGGTGAGCATGCTGGAGGTGGCAGGGAGGGCAGAGCGAAAGGCTGCGCGGTTATAAACATCCGAAGAGGGCAAGCTATCAGCTGTCTTGCACAAAGCTGGAAGAATGGATCAGACATTAATGCTCCTGCCATTAAATGTTGCTCAGAGTACCTGGGCAGAAAATTTCAGCCTAGTGCTTCCACAAAGTGAGCGATGCCTTTGTTCGGCTACCTCTGTGCCCAAACAGCCTTCTCAGGTTTGTTTGTAGAGGGTTTCTAGATGTATTCCTGCGAAATGCTCGGCCCTTGAGGGTATAACAGAAAAATTAAGGGTTTTCATTTGAGCTGTATGCCTCTCCTCCTTGCTTGTAAATTGCTGGCGATGCACTTTCTTATGGCTTTTAAGCCTTTGGGATAAAACAGGAAACAATCAGAGGTCAAGTGAAAAAAGAAATAGTTTTGCTGAAGAAGTAAAGAATAAGGCCGGGATGTAGGTCAGATGCACGCAGCACAGGACTTTAAGGGCTGTTTTCTACAGCTAAATTGTACTTAGAGACTTTTTGAAGTTCACATCTGGTGTGCAGATTTAAGGTACAAGCCTCCAGTGTTTGCGTAGTAGTTTCTTTGCTTGCTTTCTAAAAATATGACCTGGAGACCTCCCTTTTGGTGAAAATGTTGAGAATCTTGCTGGGCTTCTCTCCCTTGCACATTGCAGAAGTGACTGTGGAGGCTCCAGAAATGCAGCAGGCAGGTTAAGGCTTCCTATTTTCGGATTACCAACTACTTGCTGCTCAGATTTTGCAAGTCCAGCCCTGGGGGACTTGCAAGGGGACCAGAGAGGGACAAGGGACCAGAAAGCCTCCGGGAGCAACCTCGGAGACCTTTGACATGTCAGATGGTACAGCGTTATCTCCCCGTGACCCAGCCACCTGGGAGGGCTGTGGGGCTGCCTGCTGGCAGCCTGGTGAGACAGGCAAAGGCATTTGGATGAAATCTTTGGGAGGAGAGGAGTGGTAGGAGACCATATGCGTGGGTTATGCCCAATTCTTCCCTCGCTCCGGTGTTGCTCTCGTGTTTGATCTTGCTGGAGTTGCTCCAGGCTTGCGTCGGAGTCAGCCCCAGCTCTCCTTTCCTCCAACAGAAATCTGGAAGAGCTCTGTTCAAGGCAGTAAAGCAGCGGAAAAATATTTATAGACAGGAAGGGAATCTGGTCTCCCCCCACCCTTTGGCAGAGTAACTATCAGTTTCCTTAAGATACATGCTTGGCAGCAATGAAATGTAATTCATCCCAGTGAGTATACTTCTCCTCAGCATTCATCAGATGTAAAATGTCATGGATTTGTCATGTAATTTAATTTCTTCCATTCGGATATATGTTAGGAATGAAGTCAGCTGAGGAGATTACAAAAGGAGTATTGATGCTGTGGTCCCTGCACATACTTCAATGGGAGGAATGAAATGCCAGTCAGCTGGCAGCGCACGCTGCGTCGCAGCCCGGGAAGCGCCTGCTGTGTCTGCCCATCCCCAATGCCTGGGACCAGGCGAGTTGGACCAAGAGATGCGATGTGGACACCCCAAGAAATTGGGAGGTGCGAATGTTTATTCAGCTTCTGGGCTGGGCTGTGTGCAGGCTCTCCCCAGGCTGCCTAGGGAGAGCTGCGTGGAGGCACCTCACCGTCCCAGGCAAGCATCCCTGCTGCAAATGCTGGTTTAAAAAGCATTTGACAGAATCAATAAAAGCATCTTACGGGTTTACTGGGTATTTTGGAAACTGTCACGTTCCTCCTATAAACTGTAGTTGTAGGTTCATGTTTTGTTCTGCCTTTGCAGTTAAGACAAGACAGGCTAAGACTTGATGGTGGTTCTGTCGCCACTTGTAACATTTGAGGAAAACCCTGCATTGTTTCTTTGCCTTTAATGGGAATATTATTCACCTTGAAGCAGTGGTAATAATTGCTCCTTTTGAAATAGATGAGTACTGGAGTGACTTTATGGGAGGAATTAGAGCAGTGAAAATGCTGGTTTATATGTAACAAGGATCTGGTTCGCAAAGGGGGATGCTGTTGCCTTCATGCATAGAAATTCTTGGCCAGATCTACGTTGCCATCAAGCCTGTGGGGAGCTGGGTGCGGTGCCTTCCATCAGCTGAGATCTGTATGGCGCCAGAGGCAATTTTATCTTTTGGCTGCTAGGACTGGGAAGGAGGCTTAGTCCCCGCTCCTCCTCTGGCTTGTCTCAGCCTCAGAGAGCGCATGGAGTACTATGTCTGCTTCACAGGAGAGCAGTCAGGTTTCCGAGCCACCCGGCAGAAACGTGCCTGGTGCGAGCCCTTGAGAAGTGGCCGGTGCTTCAGAGAATGAGATCTGAGGCATAAGCGCCCTGGGGAGGTGGGCACAGAGGAGCGAAGCAGGACACAAGGCCGTGATTTGGGTGTATGGCTTGCGGGGAGCCCTGTCCTGCACCACCGCTGTGGGTGCCAATACCTGCAGCGGGTGCTGGGCTGGCCTTGAGCTGGGCGTTGCAAACTAGACCTCAGTGGGCACTGCGGGCTTCCCTATTGCGTGGGGCTAATGCCAAGCAGATGTGGAGGCAGAAGAAGAGGCAAGAGCAACCGCCTTGGTTGCTCTTGGCAGGGGTGGTTTTGCGGGACCCTACCCAGGGCAGTGCTGCGCATTCCTGATGTTCCTGTGGAGAGCGGCTGCCCTCCACCGGGGCTGGCTGATGCCCTGGAAGCGCCTGTGCCAAACAATAGTTATTCCCCGTGAAACGCTCCATTGATGGTTTTCCAAGCCTGCTGCGGCTGGCAGAACAGCGTGCGTGTTATTCCTCCGTGTGGGGAGCCTGGCAGCAAGGGGCAGGTTGAGCAGACCAGGGTTGGTCCTGGAGAGACCTGCTTTGCTGTGGGTCAGAAAATACATGATTAAGGGGACGAGTGTGGGTTAATGTGGGCATGTGAGGATGCACTAAGTACTTAGTCATAGCAGGAACAAGCAGTATCTCGGGGAGGGATTGACAAGTGTGCAGCGTTTTCTAGGGAAAACTCAAAGGAAGTTATTTGCTTTCCTGATGCACAGCAGAGGGAACAAAAATTGTGAAAGATGGGGACCCACACTGGCTGAGGCATGGGACAGCCTTGGCAGGCTCGTGGCTGCCAGCCGCAAGGCAAAGAATGAGCCAAGGACATATATCTATTTATTTATGTTTGTAATGCAATTCAGTGTTTGGCTTCAAGTTCTGTTTTTTTTATAAGGAGCTTTAGTGGGCTTCACATGAAGGCAGAATCCACTTGTTCATTGCAGTCTCCTCCATGCCCGCTTGCTGCTCAACTTCTTTTCTGGAGTCGCTGCTCTGTGGAGCTGGGGCTTGGGCACAGCCCAGACGGGGGGTTTCGAAGGTGGGAGTGGGCTGCAAAGGTGCAAAGTAGATCCTCCAGTGTGCATTGTATTTGGTAAGGCAAAATATGGGTTACCCTTCGGGGACAGATTGTCATTTGGTGGGAACTGGTGTGGCTGCATTCATTCCTGTACATCCTTACCTCTTTGCACCAGATGGGGATCTGGATGTGATGGTCACACACCATGTATTTAATTGGTGTAGCTGTAGCACTGTAACAATTAATTACTAGTTTATGACCCCCTTGAGTCGCCCCAGCTCCTGGCTTTGACCCATCATGTTACTGCTCCTGGTGTTGGGGACCTGCTGGGGCAGCAGCAGGGACGCGTGGTCAAGGTCAGCTTCTGCAGCAGGAGAAGCTGCCGTGCCCCAGGAGCTGCTCAGTGCCCAGAGGGAGGGTATGGTACTTTAAGGTAAGAAAAGGGTGACAGGAAAGATCTACGCTTTCCGAGAACACCCAGCTGTGGGAGTCTTGCAACAGCAACCTCTCCTGAGGGCTGCTGGCGGAGCCCATCTCGGGGGAAAGTGATTTCAGTGCCGTGGCTCCTGCCAAGTGGATGTGGTCACAGCTGACAACAACAGCGGCAGTCTTCCCCCAGACAAGTGCAAAACCTTCAGTCAGAGGCGCCTCTTCACATGCTGGTAGGCTGGTTGTGTGTATGTGTGTGCTCATGTGTTTATCATTTCTTCTTTTTCCAGTTAAAATATGTAGCAATTTTTATTCCTGAGAAAGTGAAAGACTGGAGTGTTGGTGCAGGTGACCTTGCATGACTGCACTGCAGGATCCAGGGCTAACCAGTCTCCCCAGTTCCTCCTCCCTCCCCCATCCCTGCTTTTTCCTGCACAGCTCTTGGGAAGAGATTTTTCATCTGTGCCAGAACGTGCAGGGATTTTGTGCTTGGGATGCATATCCCCCCTGGGATTAATTTAAGGCTTGTTTTATTAGTGACCTAATCCATATCTGCATCCATTTCCCTGGCTGGTGCATCCACCAGCCAGGCCTTCCAACTCAGCCGTGGTTTCTTCTCCCTGCAGCTCTGCTGTAGCAGACTGCTGGACAACTCGTGTGACCATCTGTGACCACCACCAGCGGGTCTGTCTAGACCTTCTCCTGCTCCCTGTGTGTCAGGCTTGATGAGGAGTTGAGGGAATACTGTGGGAATGGGGATGAGAAGGACTCTTACTGTGCAATGGCCACAAAATAAGAAGAGTCCTGTAGATACAATGATATGCTTTCTGTTCTGGGGTATATAGCCCTTGGCTTTCTTCTTGGGGAGCATACATTTTCTGAGCAATGCCACTGTGTGCATCACTGAAGGTAATACTTGCACAATCCTTTCCAGGAAGGGAAACTGAGTGCAGTTTGCCTGTCGGAGCCCCGGCGGAGGAGGTTTATATATTAAGTACCTTTTAATTAAAGGTGAGGAAACCAAGATGTAGAGAGATTAAGGACCAGTTTTCTAAAGCAGCTCAGTGGCTAGTCAGGACTAGATTTTCAAAAGAGCTCAGCTCCTATTGAAGTAGTAAATGAACAACCGGATTTTCAAAGCACCCGATCACATTAGATGCTGAGCCCTTCCAGCTGGGCTGTAATTGCCGGTGGGAACTGCCCACCCCGGGCAAGGGGAGGGTGTTCCTCTCCTGCTGTAGTCGGTAATGGAGTTGTTTACATCTGAACTAGCCCCTTGTAGTGTGGGGAGAAACAGGCGCTCAGGGCTGTGAGAGGTTTCACTGTATTTGTTTTGCATGGGGGAGGTGGATGCTGGACGTGCTTGTTCCTCTGCGTTGGCCATGAAGGACCACGACTTCAGAGGTACGTGTCTATATGGAGAGGCCATGTCTGTAGGGGAGGTGAACCCCCATCCTTTCTGTTGTGCTCTGTCAGCTTCAACATCATCTATGTTGAAGTTCAACATCATCTACGTTGAAGCTCCTAAGTGCTTTGTGAGCGAGAGGGCTGTGTGGGTACTTGTAAGCAGATGCTTAAACCAAGCATCTGCAAAAGAAGACATTAAAATTGTTGAAGACACTGTAATCTAGTTTGGTGCCTTTATTGAATTAGTACTGGAAATATATTCTGTTTTCCCTGAAAGCGATTGAATTCTATGAAAAAATAAAAGGCTGTGAAATGGTTTGTAAGCGGCATGCCAGATTATTGCCGTTAAAAATACTGAATCCGAAGAACAGAACGTGACCAAGATATCACGAAAGCTTTTCTTCTCTAGAAGTTACCTAGTTTTGAGCAGAGACCCCAGTGCAGCAGAACTGCCCAAGGAAGGAAGGAGGAACATGGGTGTTGTATTCTCCCTTTATATTCTAGAAAAAAAATGTGTAGGAAATTAAAGAAGATGTATTTTCCTGCGGAGATGCTTAAACCCATGCTGTGTATGCATGAAAGGCTGCTGCAGGAAGCTCCATGTCAAAGGGGAGTGACAAATAGGGAAAATTTTGCCATTATGCTCAGAACTTGCATCCATATCCTGTGTTTATTGCAGGGTGGTAGGGGGACGTGGTCGTCCCTGCCTCTCCCTCGCCTCCGTCGTTCAGAGCAGCCGTGTGGCACGTGGCTGACCTGCGTGAGGATGGGCTACTAGTCGCGGTGCAGCTCGGATAACTCCATCGTGCCTGACTGCGCTGCCCCAGCAGTGGGAAGCAAAGTTCCCCTGTCTTAATTCTTGTGGCCCTCTCCTGTGGCTCTGCTGTGGACTCCGCCAGCTGTAGCTGTCCTCGCTTGATGTGGCTGCCTTCAGATGGCTTCCATCAGCTCCACTAATGAGCGGTGCAGCTTTTTTATTAAAAAGCACATGAAAGATGTCCGTGGAAGTTGCTGATTTCCCTCCCTGGCCTTTTCTAAAATCATAAAATGAAATCTTGGGTTGTCTGTCATGGCACAGATGCCAGCAGTAGTTCTGCGATGCAGCTCCAGTGTGGACACGCACCCAGC
The DNA here is from genome assembly GCF_000737465.1 of Haliaeetus leucocephalus. Lineage (NCBI taxonomy): Eukaryota > Metazoa > Chordata > Aves > Accipitriformes > Accipitridae > Haliaeetus > Haliaeetus leucocephalus. The sequence continues at coordinate 1,752,780 of NW_010972599.1, read as the reverse complement.
ACTTTTGAGAGAGTATTTTTTCTTTTTTTTTTTTCTTTTTCCGTTTTCCCTGTTTGTTCCCCACCCCCCACCCAGATTTTTTTTCCTGTTTTTTTTCTCTTCTTTTCTGTGTATACCTCCTAAATAATACGAAATTGAGGAAAACATAGTACAGAGGAAACCTGCATTATTCTCTTGGTTTCTATCCTGAGGGACATCTTGCGCTGCATTGTACAACCATGGAGCAGAGTCTGTGGCCTGCAGCTTTGCAGCATGCAAGTCATCACCAGTCCAAGTGCGGAAAGCTTCTCCTGCTCTGAAAATTGGTTCCCTCGAGTGGAAGCAGGCCGGACTGTCTCTGCTAGCAGCTCATACTTTGACAGGGACATGGCGCTCACATTATTAATGAGGCAAACCAAAAAACAGAGCTGCCTCATTCCGTTCAGGTAGCTCTTGATGCCACTTTGCGCAGTAGGGTGTTGTAGCCGTGAGAAACGGCATCATCGCCCCTCAATTTTCAACCAAGAAGGAAAAGTACATGGTACTTGTGGAAGGATAGTTTTTGGGGTTTGACAGGACCACAGCAGAGGGGTATGGGTGAAGCAGTGTCTGGATGAGCCGAGCTCCTCTGGTGGAAAGCACGGCCATCATGTGCTGCTGAAGAAGAGCTGTCATGTTCGACTGTCCACGGCCAGCCTAAGGCCAGGGAAGCTGAGGTAACCCGCCGCGTTGTTTGCCATATGTTTCAAACCAATACTTTTTTGGCTGCCTCCAAGAATTGGCTGGTCTGACCTCGCTGCGGTGAGGAGCGATGCCACCTTCACCCCACAGCAGCGTCCAGCTGGCACAGCATGCCAGCCCCCCGTGGTGCCCTGCCCCAGAGAGGGGGGACCTTTTCCCTGTATTGTGTGATGCACAAAAAACCTCACTGAAGAATTTTTTTGTTTGTTTTTTGTTTTATAATTTCTGTTGTACTACCTGGAGGAGATGTATCTCCCCAAGGCACCATGTTACAGCTGAAAGCGTTGCTGTTTTGAGGTGTATGGTACTATAGATTGCTGGTGCTGAAGGTCCTGGTGAATGGGCTGGTTTAACTGGGGTAACCCACATCTCTGGGTAGGTGACAGAACGAGCTAGATGGTGATCTCAGCAAATCCTCCAAAGAGTGGATGGGGCGAGGAAATGAGGAAATTCTCCAACAAATTAGAAGTTAATAGCAAGTTATTGCAGATTTGTCAGAAGCAAGATCAGGAAGGAAAGCCTTTTTCGTGCCTTTTTTTTTTCCTCCCCTCTCTCAAACTCATAGATGCCAACCTTTTATTTTATGCAGGTGCACAACCAGCAGGAGCCCGGCACAAAGGGGTGGAAGGGATCTGAACCCCCAAAATGGAGCTGGGTTAAAGAAAATGCCAATATGACAATATTTCCCTTTGTATTTAGAGATGAGCTTTTTCTGCAGGGCAGATCTTAAACTGTCTTGCAGAGTGACTTGATCAGGTTCAGCAGTGTGGTACCGTTTTCAGCAATCTGGATTAGGAGCTGGGGGAGACAGAGGACCTGAGTTAGCCCATGCGGGGTGACAGCCGGCAACCTGCCTTGGAGGTTGGCTACCTGAACCGCTGTGGCCGAGCGGCCAGTGGAGCATAGTGCGTGCTGGTGGAGTGCTGGTGGGACAAGGCTTGCCATGGGAGAGCGGAGGACGTGTGTGGGCGGTTGGAGTGGCAGGAGGAGGAGACCACAGGGAATGTGCCTCCTTGGGGGAAAGGAACCTGGTCAAACTAGTGATGGGCTTGTGCAGAATCACTCCCGGGTCCATTCCACCCAGGTTTTTAGCTGGGAGAATATTTGAACGTGCATGTAGGGACTCTTAGAAAGATGGAAGTGAAAGCAATGGTGTAGTCATGAAATTGTGGACTCCTTTTCCTTGTACCTCGTCGTGGATAGGCTTCTTGTTAGGTATGTTGGGTTCACAGATACAGACAATAATCATGTTTCCCACTGAGGAGGGCATTGCATTTTTTTAAAATTTTTTTTTTTCATTATTATATTGCAGCTTTCCAATGTCACAGCAATAAGATTTTAAACAATTAATATGTAAAGCAAATCAATAGGAACAGTTCTCATCAGTCTGGATTAGGAGATGAGCTAAGTGGGGGACCTGAGGGAGAGCAGGACAGATGCTGTTTGGTTATTCACAGCAATGCCCTTGGAAAGGTGGCTAGACACACAGCTGCAACGTGCTTTAGGAGTAGATCCAGCACGCAGGATCTGGCCTTTCTGAAGGTGGGTGGAAGCCCCGCTGCAGCCAAAAGCTGCCCAGCACCATGGCTGTGGCTGCAGCATGTGGTTGGGACTCGTGCCACCCTGGCTGTGCTGTTAAACGTTAACTAATTAATTTCTGCTTAAAGTACCTGTAGCCAGAGTGGTAACATCTGGAAAACACAGAGTATTGGTGGGAAAGGCTGAAAGTCCCTTCACCACTGCCTGCTCTTGCCTTTACCTGAGGAGGGAGAGGGCAACTTGCTGGCTTCAAGTATTAAGGATGTGCTCGCTCTTTTGCATAGAAAACTGCTCGTCGGGAGTGTCGGATTCAGAGTTGTTGGCGAAAACTGGTCTGCTGTCCGCTCACCACCCCTCTGCGTGCAGCCACGGGTGCTGCTGCTGGAGGAGAGCTGCTCTGGGATGGTTTCACGCCAGACGCGTAAGCGTTGGCCAAACCAGTCTGACGGGCTGCGGTGCGTAAAGGCAGATCCTGCTCCTGCTCTGTCCCCTTTGCTCTGATTCAGACTAGGCCCTCCAGTCCACAGAGCAGGACCGGTAGCCACCACCTTTCCAGGTACCCTCTAAACGAAGTAGGTGGCCACCGCAGCCTTGTTAACCTCTGCTCTGGCTGCCACGGCTTGCGCTGTCTCTGCAGCATCCCCGGGTCTCCAGCAGTGCAACAGCTTCCGCGTGCCTGGTCTTGCTTTCCTCCGTTGTGCCGTGACCCGAAGGGGAGCAGTGTACGGCTCTGTGCTTTTTTTAAAAGTGCTTTTTAGCATGAAACATACACCCGTTTTCTTGTTCTCCTGGGCTAGACACTGTGCACAGTCTTCGCCTGCGAGATAGCTGCAGTTACGGAAAGGGTTCTTGGGCTGAACTCATAACCCAAAGCTCTTGTGGGTGTAGGACAGGCTTGTGTGAATTGGAGCACGCAGCAGCAGCAGTGTCCAGCTTCCTGCTCTCCAGCGGTTATTTGTCTTTGTTTTATATACAATCACTGGCTGAACACTCTTTTTCAGGTTTTAAATTGGGGAACGTAGTGTGTGTTTTGAAGGCAGAGCTGACGCGTCCAAGAGTTAAATGATGCCTGGAGTATTGAAGCACTGAGAATTTTCCATAGATAATAAAGGAGAAGTTATCACAAAAATAGCTGTTATTAAAAACAGTCACAAAGCAAACTGTCAGGAGATTTTTTTTTTTTTTTTATCTGATAAGGAAAGTAAGAAGATAAAATGTTAGATCCAGGCAGTGAAGTCTTAGCTTAGTTTAAGCTAAGAGGGATTTTTGCTGTTTTCTTCTCAATGAGCAGGATTTCAGTTCTCTACTCAGACTTTTTACAGATTTCCAGGCTTGGTTATAATTTAAGGGCCACTTCCCATCTTGCGTAAGACCAGTCATAACTTCACGGAGCAGTTCCTGCGTCTGTGTGAGCTGGACGGCATCTTGCAGGAAGAGGTCCCATTCGGCGACGAGCCTGACTTGCGATCCCACGCAGGGAAAATTCCCAGTGACATCAAAAGGAAGTATATGGAGAGCAGGGAACACAGCATCAAACCCAAGAGATTATAATTCTTTATGTAAATCTGTTCTGATGAGCCACTGAAACACCTAAAAGCAACAAGCTGGCTAAATAGTCTTTTTGCATATTGCATTTATTTATCTTGTAGGTGGCTTACTAGTTTGGAAGGAGGGCCATGTTTCAAACTAATTTGTGTAAGAGCCTAAGGTTGCTCCAGTTGCTGCCTACCCTCTCCTCACCTTTTGTCATCTTAGGTGGCAGTTTAATTGGGTCAGGAACAATATTTTTGTCTCGGCTGGGGAAGCAGTGAGCTCAAGCAGCAACAGCAGCCATAAGAAAAAGCCAAATTAATTCCTGATGAATTTGCATCACTTTGCATCAGTTGTGGTCTGGCAGTTTGGTTCTTGCAGAGCACAAATAACACATATGGATGACTAAAGCTGCTCAGCTGCAAGTTGCTTTGGAAGTTTTTCAGCCTTGAGCTCCTGGGAGCACGAGCATCGCTTGCCCTGCTTGTAGGGTTGTACCCCATCTTTAGTGAATGCACACAGAGAGTTTTGAGCTCTCTAGATGAAAAATGCTCTTGTGAGTGCCATGTGTTGTGATAGTCACCTGCAGGGCAGCACAGCACCTGGAGCAAGATTCAGTGGAGCCAAGGTGGCACGGAAAAGCGAACAGTGTCTTGCTGAGAGCTCGGTCTTGTGTCGCGAGTTGAGAGGTTTTGCAGTGTTCTGTGCTGGGAGAGGCATGACCGAACAGCTTGGCATCAGGCCTGTTCTCTGCTTCAGCAGGCAGAAAGTAACGGCAGGGTGACCACTGCAGGCTACTCAATTTCTTTAAATAGCAGTAATATGGCAATAGGATTTTAGGGTTACGTTTATAAAGGATGTAACAAACGCAACCTGGTTGGATGTCTTCAAGTGCTGCTAGAAAAACACAATACCTCGCCACTGAAGAGAGTTCACGGGCACAAGTGTGTGGTGGGCAGAGCTCAGTATTTGTATGCAATATTCTTAATACTGCAAGAACAGGTTTACTTAAAAGGGCTTTTATTACCCCTTTCTAGTTGCACTCGGTTTTCATTTCCACAGTAATTTTTTAACCACAGGTTTGTATTTTTTCTGCATGAGTAGCTAAATAAAAGAATGCCAAAAGCCTAACTTTAAGTTGTTATTCTGATTTCTGTCCAAAAAGTAATTGTTTACTTTACCATTGCAAATATGTACACATGGCACCAGCAGCTGGCTGAAATTATTTTGGGCCAGATTCTGCTTTCATTGAAAGCAGTGTAATTTCAAAATAGTCCCTTCATCTGGATTCTCATTGGCAAAGGCTCTGAACCCAGGAGGGTTGTGGGTAAGTGTGTTGTGTGTGTATGTAAAAAATTTTTGTGTTAGTGTATGGTAAACCATCAAAATATTTCATTCACGCTTTAAAATGGGTTTGTCAGCATTTTTCTGATATTTTATTGAAAAGTAGAACAAAATAAAAGCCCTGTAGTCAGACACAAAAAACCCCTTTCTGTCTTCTCTTTGGCCCAAATGCCTGGATCCAAACAGGTTTGCTTTTTGGGTTGCCAAGGAGGGTCAGAAAGTTTACAGGATTTTATCTAATGGAGCAGCTGGGACACAGCACACGTACTCTGTGTACTCCGCACACAGGGCGTATAGGAAGTAACTGCGTGAAAATGGAAATACTTTTCTTGCACTTCGCTTTCACAGGGTAGAAACAAAATGATCACAGTTAGTTGTGATGGGGATAAGAAAATGCATTCCCTGAGTGAAAGCTGGTGTTGGATCCGGAGTACTCCAGAATAGCAGTTTTGTTTTTTTCTGGCTTACTGGGAATGCTTTTCGCCTGAGCACATTTACATGCATGCCAGGCGTTACTCTTGGAAACCAGGTGTATTCCAGAGTTGGATAAATGGTGCTGTAGTAGTTAGTATCCGAGGTGAACTGTGTGTGTGCCACGGCTGGCCACAAGTGCTAGTCCTGTTCCCTTCAAAGGAGACTGTATTTCTTAGAAGACCAGACAAGAATACAGGGAGTGTACATTTACAGTGCTTATTTTTTGGTTTTTCCTCAAGGTGCCTAGAGTTTTCATTGATTTATGCATTGGTGGAGGTGCGGGATGGTGTGGTCAAGTTTTCCAGTGCTGTTCTTGCAGTTTTGGGACTGCAGGTCTGGAAACTTCAACCACAGCAGCGGCTGAGCAGAGGCAGTCAGCGATCATCACCTGGGCTGGGCGTTGGAGCTGGCTGCGCTGTGATACCCGACTTGCAGCTCATAGCATCCAGCAGTGACTCAGCGCTGCTTTACAGCAGAGCCGTCCTAATGCATTAGCTTTTAAAGCTCTTTTCAGAGCCTAAAGGATTGTTAAACTTCGAAGGCAACAACAGTAGTGTGGTAATCAGTTATGCAAATAGAGTTAAGGAGAGGGTCAAACTATGGGAAAGAAATTGAGAGAAATAGACCTTCCCTGGATTGTGTCAGGGCATGAGGTTGTATTGCAAGTATATCCTGTGTTTTCATAGTTTTCAACATAAACTTATGACTTTCTGAAACATCCTATAGAACTTTCAGTGATCCTGAATAACTACATAATCTTCAAAGGAACATAGTGTGTCTCTTCTCAAGCTCAGTTTGGCAGAAAGCTCTGCTTGAAGAAATACTAATAACATGGTGCATGATTCACATAGGCTTTGTGAAGCTTAATTGAATTGATTCAGGTTTATAAAGAACTTTGATCCAAGAATGAAAGGCATTCAACAGATGTGAACAATTTCAAGTGACAATTATCCTTTATTTGGAGGTACTCCCTTGTTTTGCTGTAATTAATTTGTATCCTTCATACACAAGCGGCGATGGGGACGATTTTTCCTAGTTCACAAGTGACTCCTGTTGAGTTCAGGCTCTCGGGGTGACTCTGGAACGAGTGTCTGCCCTTGCTGCGCCTATCCCCTACACCCACACCGTCTGCTCGCCCGGGCTCACCGAGCATGTTAAAGCTTGACATCACCGTTCAGTCCCATCCTGATTTTGCAATAATAAAAAGCAGAATTTGGAGAGCGAGCTGCCAGTTTTAATATGCACTGAAACACACCCAGCCAAGTTTACTTTATTGTTCTTGGGATACACAAAAAAAATTTGTTTGTACAATAACATATTTTGGAGGGTTTGGCTGACTCCAGTCTTTCCTGCCTCCTCCTTTGTTTTCCGGATGCATCAGCAGATGTCCATGAAAGTGCTAAATCTGCACCCTGCCTGACCTTTACCACTGAGGAAGGTAAATCACTTCTGGCAGGAGGCTTCCCAGAATATCTCCAGAATGATACTATTGCTATTGTAAACAAATCTAATTAAAGAGGAATCTTAAGAAGGTTTGGGTTTGGGTGCTTTTTTTTTTTTTCTTTCTCCTGCTAATGTTTTAATTGGTAACCTACATCATCGCAGTGCCTATGTGGAGTTTTACACTTTGGTGCTTTCTCAAGAGGTGAAAAATTTACTAATTATTTGAATTTTAGCATTTTTTGACTGTTGTTCCTTTTAAAGACAATTTTTTGAGGGCAGAGAATAACTTAAGAGATTAGGCCACCAAAATGAGAAATAATATTAGAAATATTAAGTCTGCATTTGGCACATGTGGTAGTGGTAGATGACTCTGGGGTCCCCTAACCTGGTCCCTGGCGCTTTTGGGGCTAAGAGGAACTTTAGCTGGAAGAAGTAGAGGATGGGAGCAGTTATCCAAGCACCCAGCCTCAAAGCAGTGGATGTCGAGTCTCTGTCTGGATACATCTTGTCAGATGGATCTTCTGCTATTGTTGTATGTCCATGGGTCGTTCTTCCATCAGTCCTATCAATCTTATTAACAAGTTGGCCACTACTTCATCAGCAATTAAGAAAACTTTCTAGGATCTAAAGATAGGTTCCTAAATCTATATGTGATCACCTAAATAAGCATATTCCTTTCCCAAGGGCATGTCTTTAGGTTTGAAAGTACAGAGCTGGTCAGGAGCTGACTTTGAAAGCTGGGCTTAGCCGTCCTTTGAGGAAGTCCTGGACCTGGTTCTAGTCCCTGGACCATGTTCAAGTGAGTTTTGCAAAGTTCCTCTGAGCAGGAAGAGAGGGGGAGCCCCAAGTCTGCAGGTCCTGTCTTCTGCAGGTGGGACCCTGGGAGTGGCTGTGCTGATCTCCAAAAGGGTTCATCTGGAATATTTTACAAGTCAAATTTTCCAATGTATGTGTGAATGCGGGTTTATAAAGTGAATTACAGCAGAGTCAGTTGTTATATGTAAGGGTAGGGAACGGTGTTCATCTGAAGCATGGGTTGGGAAAATGACCAGGATGGGGAAGACTTCCTGCTGACTTCATGGGAGTTTTTGGTATGTACTGTTTGCCAGGTATCTCTTGACCCTAAGAAATGTAATCAAATTATTCTGTTGCTTTTTTTTTTTTTAAATCCACTCTTCTAAAATTGTGACATGTACATATTAGCAACATGAACCTCAGCGTAACTGTGAGACTCTCTACTTTGGCTTAAAACAACTCATACAGGAAACTAATACCAACGCCCATTTCAACAGACGTCGTGTGCCAGGAAACCAGTATAATACATTTCCAAATAAGACCCACGTTCTGCATGAGAACTAAGTAATGAAGTCATGACTTAACACACAGATAGTGTCAGAACCCTTCAGAAGTGTGAGTTATTTGCCATGGGGAATAGCAGCACATGCAGGTACGTGCATGGAGGGTGTTGAAGATGACTTTTGGTCCCCACCTCCCCTCAACGCTGTGTCACATCGCTCCCACAACTGGTACGGGACTGAGAAGGAAGGGTCTGTAGGCACACGGTTGCTTTGCATGTCCCTTTCTCCTGGATGAGCTTGGCAGTGGCTCTGCAAAGCGGGACCTCGTTGAGCAATGTAGTAATCGCTTCTGTGAAAGACGAGCTGCGCTAGAGGACTTTGGGGAAAAGGAAGTGAAAGCTTTGAATTACAAACTGAAGGGGATAAAGATGTCTGGGTGCGGTATGGTGGTTGGAAATTTGGGGTGCGATAGGCGCCTTGTTTTTGCTTTGCAGGGGTGGGGGTCAGTAAGGGGAGCGCTTCCCGGGCATGTCGAGGCGTCTGTGTGGTTTTGGCTCCAGTTTCCCTCTTATGGAGCAGCCGAGACAGGGGAGATACAATCAAGATGCGGTGCTTTTTTTTAGTTGGTAAGACTGGCCAAGTCTATTAAGATAAATATACATGAAATTTGCATAACTGGCAAAAGAAGACTGTTTACTGAATCCTGAGAAAATTGCCTGTCTTTTTATTGGTAATGCATTAAAATAACTGAACGCACAGCCGGAGCTCCCTCCGGGTTAGTTTTGGTGTACAGGATGGGTCCCTGGGATGTGGTCCCTCCCCACGCTGAGCCCCACCTTGGGACCCCTCTGGGCATCCATCCTCCTCGCGTTGCCCTTTTTCCGGAGGCCGAGGATCACTGAGCCTAGCTGCAAATCTCGGCATTTTAGAGAACCCTAAAAATGCAAAGAGTGGCTGCGTGCAGATTGCAATGTCACAGATGAGGATTATGGAGCTTTTTTACTGCTGCGTTTTGAGGGTGCATTTGCACCCTATTGCTGCTGCTCTGCCTCCGTGTCGGGAGCTGCGCCGACATCTGCCTGTGCAACCGCCTGAGTGCTGGTGCCGCTCGTGCTCCAGTCACTGGTGGTGCCATTCGTTTCCAGAGGCACGATGTCTGCCTTGCTGTCACACGCTTGGCGTTTTTTCACAACTTGCACGATCAGTATCTAGTATGTTTTTTTGGACAGAGATTCACCTGATAAATAGGTGCTGCAAGAGCTTGGCTGATGGAGCTTGGATTGAGAAATTAGAAGAGGAGCATGCTGAAATGGATTCCCATCTTTAAAATACTTTGGATTTGAGGTGGGATGGGTGGTTGTCCCATCTGTATGTACCAATAATGAGGCTAAAATTTCAGTAAGACTGTCAGACTTCAGTAAGAACAAAAGTAAGCTAAATAGTGGTAAATATATCTCCCTTAAGACTCTGTTGAAATCAGGTGGCACTAAAGACAATATAAATTAGCTTTAAAATCTGCTTGGTAATGCCATTAGGAGTGTCTTCTGACTCCGGAAGAAATCAGAGTCTTCTTGTGTCCTGACCTCATTTATATTCTGTGTCCCCAAGGACATTTGCCATTTTAGTAATTTTTACTGAGGTATCATCAGAAATGGTCCCTAACATACCCAAGATGTGGAAGCAAGGAGCATCCTGTGCTCTGACATGTTTACATGCAGAATAACTACAGTCGTTCCTTGTATGGTACAGGAACAGCCGTGGCTGCCAGCGTGGAGTCAAACTCCGTGAGCTTGTTATGTTTGATTGAATAGCACAGGGTGGGAAGGAGTTTTTGTTTTAATAATGAACAGAATGGTCTTGATCAATGTTAATATCTCTGCCTTATTCATAATTCTCTAGTATTTGTCCCTTAACTTCCTCTGCCGAGCGCCCGCATAGGTGTTTGGTACAGAAGCCAGCCATCTCCTTCCCTGGGCAGCTCTGGGGAGCCAGAGGTTTTTATACCTCTTGGGGCAGAAAATGGCCATGGTGGAGCTTGTGTGTGGAAACCTGCAATGGAAGAAAATCCTGGGATGGAATAGAGTAATGAAGTTTTAAACATACCTAAACGGGGAAATGGCATGACTTAGATAACAAGAGACTATAATTAATTAAACCCAGTTAGGCAGACTTCACGGGGTTCTGATGACAGCGTTGCAGCCAGGAGAAGAAAGGACCCACGGCTTGAGATGGTATCTGTAAAACCCCGATACGTGTATCGAGATTTATTAATGGCTTTGCTGTGTTGTGTTGGATGTTTTGATGGATATCACGAGGTCCTAATTGGTAAAACATGTTTTATTAAAATAGCCCTCTGCCCTCATGCTTGGTTTTCTGCAGAGACAGTGTTTGTCGGAGAAGATGGGAAGCGCAGGAACGCTGAAATCCCTGCAGGGCTACGCCCGGATTTCACTGGCGTGAGGTTCGCATGGGTGTATCTGCGAGGAGCTCAGGTCCAGCTGGACTCCAGGCTGCAGCCGCGCAGCTCGCTCTGCTTCGTTTGCAAGCCACAGGCTGCCTTAGCTAATAGGCTGTGAAAGCTCCACCGGGTTTTTCTCACACTTGGAAAGTCACGTCCTTTGCGGCAGGGCTGGCAGCGCCGGGAGGTGCAGCAGGTACCTAGGCAGGGGCTGGAGCCCTGGCGTTCGGCTACGCCGGGAGCTGCCGTATCCCTCAAAAGCACTAATGACCTTGTCTCTGTCTGGTCCTGCTTGACTGGCAGAATAAGCGTCTTCCCGGGTACCTGGTGTAACGGCGCAGGCTGGGGCTTTCTTTGCTCTCTGTATTTTTATAGTGTGTTCTGGAGGTCCTCAGCTTCTTGCCCTTTCTTTAGGCATCCTGTAATCACGGTTTAAGTGTGCCAGCAGTCATGCTGGCTGCTGGTGGTCTGTGGTGGGGAAGGGAAAACAGTGTCAGATTTAGAGATTCAAATGCAGTTCCGTTGTTTGTTATTTCTCCTAAAAGTATTTTTTCTAGTGCAGCAGTTGCCTTTATCCTAAGAGACATAAGTACTCATGATCCTACTTTTGGAGTGGTTTGTAGCAGTGTCACAGTCAGTTGGAATTTGGTGCTTTTCAGCATAAAGGTGTTTTCTCTGGGGTTTGGGGTTTTTTTTCCAGGGAGGGTATTGGGGGTAGCATAACTCCCACTGTCAGTTCAGCCCCTGCTTGTTGGGAAACTATGTCTCACTGGTATAAATATTGTCAAACAGTGTAAATCCCTCTCCAAGCTTTTTCATTCATCAGTTTTCAGGCATCTCAGACTGCTGTTGATGAAGACGCCCGTCCCCATCTTCTGCTGCTTGCTTACCCTTTCTCTTTTTTAAGTAACTGAGTGATGTTCAATTTTGGGTGGTTCTGTTTTTCTTCTGACAAATGCTTTTGGACAAAGGCATGTGTTTCTCAGGGTGGTGGAGAACTCGATTGCACAAGCTGATTAATCACTGCCGGCAGCGGGGGCCCAAAGAGCCAGATCAGGGCTCAGGGCTGTGATTTTTCGGGACTGATGTCTGCTGCGTTGGGCAGTGCCCGATTCCTCCTTTCCAGTTAAACTGAGTAGTGATCTGAAGCAGTGTTCTTTGCACTGTGTGTCCAGAAGTGACCTGATTGCTTCTTTTCTGGTATCAATAATAAGGATTACCTTTAACCTGGAAATTCAGAACTCTAGCTAAAAATGTATTAATGGAACACTATGAGAGAGGTATTTTCACAGCCCTATTACAGAGGCACAAAGAGAGATGCAAGAAAGACGTTAAAGAACAGTATGGTATTGTCCTCCTCTTTCACGGATGGTTATTTTTTTGTCCAGCGTAACCTTTTGTGTCTGATCCTGTGTGTCTTCTGGTATTTCTTTGTCATTTTAGGGAATACAGGCTCTTGCACGTAGATAGTCTTCTTCAGCTGTAAGCGTGGCATTCAGACTACGGGGTGAAAGACTGGAAGCTGTTGTTTCTCAGCATACCTTCTCCAGTTTGCTGTGCTGCTACTCGAGCAGAAGGAGTCTGCAAGTGCAAATGAGCATAGCCACATCTATGATAATGTTAAGAATGCCATCAGAGAACTGAGGGTTCCCCTGCTCAGGAGAGCACTGCTCTGGGATCCCTGCTACTGCTCCAAAAGTCATTTGCTGCAGGCTGTTGACCATTAGCTCCCTGGTGTCTTGGGAGTGAATGTGTCTGCCTGGCAGAAGCATTAATTACGATGTTTTGAGTTATGTGATTTGGGAATTGATCATCTCTTCTAATCCTGTAGCGCTGTAACGTATCTGGTTGCTTTGTGTTTTTCTTGGCAAAGTGTTAGGATGGGCATTACCCAGCCAGATCCTGCATATGCTCCTGCGGAGAGGAATTGAGATGGATGTGGTGTTCGGAGGGTTTCACACTGGCTTTTTAATACTCTCTTTCTGTCTCATTTTAAACCAACAGCCCGTAATTTTAGCTGGTATTAATTGTGTAACTGAGCAGTAAAACTACCCATTTTAATGGTATGTGTACTTACTGTGGAATCGTAACGCCTACCTCCAAACATTTACGTTCCCTTTTCCTAACGACCTGGTTAGTGGGCATTTTTGGCAAAGTGATAGGAATTCCTTCTTGCCTGGCCCAAGGACATTCAGGGTTAGCTGGAATGAGCAAATGGCTTGAAATGAGTGCCCCTTCACGTGAAGAGGTACTAAGGTACCATTCGTTTGCAGAGGACGGGTGGTATTCTTGTTTAGCTGCCTGGTACTCGGTGTCTACGCAGCCTGGTAGCATGGACCTGGTTTTGCAAGGGAACCACTGCAGCCCGCACAGAGGGGAGCATGCCCTGCAGCTCCAGCTCCACTGGGAAATAAAGCCGAGCCAAGAAATTCAGAAAAGTGTTAGTTTTCACGGCACTGCCAGTTTTGATGTCACGAGGGCACTGAAGCAGCAACAGCATTTGTTGTTTTGGAGGAACTGCTGGGGCAAGGAGGGGCTCCCGTGCCCCACCGGTGTTTTTAAGGACTGGTGGAGGTCTGCGCTGGAGGATTGCCACTTTACCGCAGGGGTCTGAGCTTTGCCCCTGGTCATACCTTTGCTGATGATACCAGTTCATTTAAGAAACTGTGAACTAGGAGAAGCTGACCCTGGTGCCCGTGAAGAAGTGTGTGTTTGTCCGTGGCCAGTAATGGTGGGTGTTTAACAGGTGGTGGGTATTTAGTATCAGTGCACAAACTGGCCTGAAAGTGGGGTAAACCTGATCGGTGCTGATATCTCGCTTTTGCTATCCTCTTATCCTGCAGAGTGGCTTGAAGGAGGACCTGGCTCAGGCGCCTATTTTAGAAGGTGATTTTTTTTTAATGTTTGTATTGGCTTCGTGTGGCAAGGTTTTGGGGGGGTTGGGGGTTACAAGGGTTACAGGGGGGTGGCTTCTGTGAGAAGCTGCTGGAAGCTTCCCCTGTGTCCGACAGAGCCAACACCAGCCTGCTCTGAGACCCATCCGCCGCCGGCCAAGGCCGAGCCCATCAGTGATAGTGGTAGCGCCTCTGTGATAACACATTTAAGAAGGACAAAAAAGTTGCTGGGACAGACAGAAATGGCAGCTGGAGAGAGGAGTGAGAACATGTAAGAGAACCAACGCTGCAGACACCAAGGTCGGTGAAGAAGGAGGGGGAGCAGAGATTCCCCTGTAGCCTGTGGTGAAGACCCTGGTGAGGCAGGCTGTCCCCCTGCAGCCCAGGGAGGTCCACGGTGGAGCAGATCTCCACCTGCAGCCCATGGAGGACCCCACGCCGGAGCAGGGGGATGCCCGAAGGAGGCTGTGACCCTGTGGGAAGCCCGTGCTGGAGCAGGTTCCTGGCACAACCTGCCTGTGATGAGTCCTGCCCCTGAGGAGGATGAAGCAGCAGAAATGACATGTGATGAACTGACTGTAAACCCCATTCCCCATCCCCCTGCGCCACTGGGGGGGTTGGTAGAGAACCCGGGAGTGAAGTTGCGCCCGGGAAGAAGGGAGGGGTGGAGAGAAGGTGTTCGGAGATTTGGTTTTATTTCTCATTACCCTACCCTGGTTGCTTGGTAATAAATTGAGTTAATTTTCCCCAAGTTGCGTCTGTTTTGCCCGTGATGGTAATTGGTGAGTGATCTCTCCTGTCCTTATCTCGACCCACGAGCCTTTTGTTATGTTTTCTCTCCCCTGTCCAGCTGAGGAGGGTGGAGTGATAGAACGGCTTTGCTGGGCACCTTGGTGTTCAGTCAGGGTCAACCCGCCACAATGTTGTCTTAACAGTCATTCAGAAGGCAGGATTTCACATTGTTCTTTTCCATGACTGTTTTTCTTGGGATGGTCTCGCCTTTTCTAGCCCTTGCGGTGCCAGCCATGCTTCTGCACTTGTCTCTGGTGTTGGTGCAGTAACCCTGGATCTTTAAGGTTTTGAAGCTTGGCCCTGTTGGCTTTCTCCTGGCTGAAAGCTGATGGGCAAGGTATGAGCCTGGGAGGGGATTCTTGTCATGTAAAATTAAATAAAGCCTTATGAGCATCCTGCACATTTTTGTATTCCTGTAAATCACAGAAATTCTGTCGTCAGTGTTTATGGAGTGAAACAAGGTAACACGCAGCCTGACTGTGCCCCGGCAGCTCTGAGCCCGTGGCAGCCCCATGGACATCTTCATCCATTGGGTGAGCATCCCGGGGGTGCTGGGGACGGTCCGGGCTGGTGTCACCCCACAACAGCATGCGGGGCCTCGCTCAGGCTTCTTTTGGGAATGGGGGTGGTGTTGGAGACTGCTGCCAGATAAAGCGTACCAGAGCGAGGAGAATCACAGTGTTTTGGAGACAGTCAAGGTCCTGCACGCGTGGGCGAGTGGATGGCATAGCAACCAGCGGCACGGGTCTCTTGGGGTTTGCCAGCATTCTTCGACGGCCCTGGATGCGGTGCCCAAGTGCTGCTGTCATGTCGATGTGGCCTCCTGCTCCGTGATGGTTCGGCAGAGCCATGAGTCCATCTGGGGTGAGGGTGTTCCCATCTGCCTCGCAAAGGGGGCTGGCTACGGCCAAACACAGCAGTGCTCCAGCCACCCGCCTGCCCCTGAGCCGACACAGAGTGGTTTTGCTGCTCCTTTTTCTCTGTCTTAATTTTTTTTTTTTTTTAATCTGTGCTTGTTTTCCTCTCTGTTCTTTTGGACAGAGAAGCTGGTTCAGCGTCCACTTTTTGCTTTTAACTTGTTTACGGAGAGTTTGCATTTCAGCATGTGGTGCGTGCGGTGCTCTGGTTGTTTGGGTTTCAAGCGCTACAAGGGAATCTTTAGCAAGAGGTTTTGATTGCCCCTTTCTACCAGGAAAAAAAATGTTTTGAATATTTCCATTGTTATTAGGCTTCGCCTATATTTATAAAAGTGACATTTTGGCCTCATTCTTTCCTGAAGTGAAACCTCCCGGTCTGTTAGCCTGAAGCAGGAAGCCCAGGAGGGATGCTTGTATTCCTTCCCAGAGGACGAGCTGGGGAGGAAGACGAGGAAGCCAAGAGGCAGGTGAGGAGGCAGAGCAGAGCCTCGGCATGCCCGGACTGCAGAGGTACTCCAGCAGCCGGGCAGAGGGCCTGCCACCGGCTCTGCCAGGACACCCGTGGCTTTGTTCCCCACTGCCCAGCACCTGTGCCTGCCGGCGGTGGGCTGGGGCTGTGAGCGGCAGAGGAGGGTGGGCACTGAAGAGCAAAAAGGAACCAGTTTTTTTAAATGCCAGGTTTGTTTTCGCTAGTTTGCTGCCCTAAAGAAAAAAGTGGCCAGGTATTTAAAGTCCAGATGCTCTGTCTTGATTATATTATAAACTTGTAGGCAAAACCAAAATATTAGAGAGATCTGCAAAATCAAGGCTGCGTTAGCTGATGGGAGCACAGGTACAGTATGCTGAATGCACTCCCTTACGGGTGCTGCGGTACTGATCAGCCTGGATGCGTGCTAAGCCCCTAGCACATGCAGTATTTTATCCATGCAAAATTTTCTCACTTCCCATTAAACCCAGCCTCATTCATAGGTTGGCATGGCATGGAAGTAAATATGTGTGCCAGCTGTGGGGAGAAAATCCTGTGCTGGGGAATGCTGGGGTTGATGCTCAGACTCCTGCTGCTCCTGCAAGCTAGTATTTCTTTCAGGGGATGTAAATCTTGTTTCAAGGCATGAGCCAAACTCCTGACTAATGACTGTGAGGCGTAAACATTGCCTGTGGGCGAGGGCTCCTGTCTGCCTTCTGCAAAGTGCCGTACATCTCCTGCCCCTGGTGCTGGTGGGTGTCGGAGGCAGGACCTCCAGCAGCCGGAGCTCGTGGGGCGGTGAAGGTGTTTCCCGGTCTTTGAGGTGGCTGGGTCTTATCAGCAACACTCCTGCCAAATTATTTTCTGATTGCAGACAGGCGTTCTGCTCATCTTCTGCCTTGCTGGCAGGAAAAGTGGCTGCTCCGCAGTTTGGCAGCTACTGCTGGTGGTTTCTACCCTTCCAAGGAGACTGATTAATGCAGGGGTTTTAATTGTGAACTAAGTCCTGTTTCGGTGACCCATTTCCCAGCTGGAGCAGTCCCAGCCACTCTTTGTTCCTCTGTGGATCCTTTGTAGACTGACAGCTCTTGTGTCAAGCGAGCATGGATTTGTATACATCCCTGTTTCACTTTTGGGGTTGGATAAAAACTTGCTTTTTAAGCATTTGCAGTAGTTGTGGCAGAGCCCTTTGTATTGCTGGTTCACTGGCTTTCCCTGTGCTCAGCCTGGGAGCCTTAGCAGAGTTCGTGTTAGACAACAGTACGGAAAATTGCATATTCTGGTGTGTGTGGCATTTGGGAAGACAGGCCTGTGGTGTAACTTTTAGGACCCTGACTCAAACGTTTCCTTAGTTGATTAAGTCCAGTGTATCAGCTCAGATCCCCCAAATAGCTGCTGAAAGTACAGGAAGAGGCCACGTCCTGGCCCTGGCCCTGGCCCTGGCCTAATTCGACAATCATTACTTGTGCAAAGTCAGTGTTGATGCCATGTAATTTTCAAAGAAAGTTCAAAGAAAGCCTGTAGAAACCAGGCTTTCTGCTTGCTGCCTTTCCTTTCATCTGTCCATCCTGGCTTCCTACTTCTCTTTTATGGGTGACATTTGAAATAAAGGTGTCCTGGGGCTGCCCTGTGCTCTCTTGGTTTGCCTGGCTGAGAGTGTCCATCTACGAAGCAGCTCTGTACTCATATCATACACACCAGGCATGAGCTCCTTTAAAACACGGACATTGAAGAGTGATTAAAGGTGTGGCTTTATCTTACATTATTTAGAAGGCTAAAATACAGTCAGAGAAACATGGAAAGAAAATGGATTATGCAAAAGCATATCAGGATTGAGCCTTTTAAAGCTACCAGAGACTTCAGTGACCAAAGGAAATATGAAGATGCATGTTATAAGATTGACTGCTGCTTTTATGTGAGGTTTGGTTTGGCTGTGTTTAATAGCTTTTCTTACTGATAGCCCCAAATGTCCTCACTGTGCGCCAGGTCAGTTGGGGCACCTTTGTAGGAAAATCATCCCGATTAGGCATCCATGCATGGTAAAGAAGAAATGATGTCTCTAATTCAGGACTTTTTGTCCCTGCTGGGGTTAAGCGATCCTCTGTGTATGTAAGGGCAGCATGTTTAATTGCTCTTCACTACTGTCATCCTGTGAAACACGGAGAGAGAGTTTTGCTTCTTGCCCGTGCCTGTCCATGGAGGTGTGAGGACCTGTCCCCTCTCGCCATGCAGAAGAAATTTATCCCAGTCCTTCACTCAGCCAAGCAGCTCAAGCTGGGAAAACTCTCACATCAGCCGTCCTGAAATACAGACATCACAGTGACAGTGCAGCGCTCATTTCCCACCCTCATTAGCTTAGCAGAAAAGGAAGACTAATTAGCCAGTGCTGTGCTCAGTGTGGGTCTGCTGTGTGCTGTTCCCAGGAGCGGAGCCAGCCTCCCTCATTGGCGTTGCCCTCCGCTGCACGGCTGGCTGGGGATCTTCAGGCAGGCTGCCCGGAGCTGCCTGCGCACCCATCCTGCGCGGCTGCCGTGCTGCAGCTCCCATCCAGCGTGCTCCCTCTCGATTCTGGGGGTCCCACAAGTTTCCCCCCACCGATTTCACCCCGCAGGTAGTCCCCCTGTGCGTTTATGGAGGCTGGCTGGCGTAGGTGCTTTCCTGTTCAGGGAATCTGCAGCCCAGTGCAGTGCAGCAGTCGTGGGGCTGCAGGCACTCGAAAGCTCTCTCTGCATTTTGAATTTCAAGCAGTGTCTGTCAAGCACGTGGGAAAGGCTGCACTGGGAGTTAAGAAAGGGTTTTCCTTTACACTTGCCTGTATGACATGCCTCCTTGCAGTGTTAATGAAAATAGTTGAAATGCCCACTGATCTGCTAGGTTCTGCTGCTCCTCCTGAGGACCAGGAGTTGCTATCTTTTATAAGCATACACAGTTATTATTTGAAGCATACTTTATGGTGCTTGCTTGGGTTTCCAGTGCCATACATAATGCGGAAAGTAACTTGACCACAGGAAGACCGCCATTCACGTTAGCAACGTACAACCTAACCCTCATTCCTGTAACGTATTAATTTCAATTGATGCATAAATAAATGTACACAGTGGATAGGCAGGAGACCACATGATCAGCAAACCTGAGGTTCCTTTTGTGGTCATTTCCCCCAACACGTTGGTCTCAGCTTCATTCTCTGCTGATGTTATTTTTGAATACTTGGTTGATTAAACATTAGGATGGGATTTGTCTCGCCTCTGTTTAGTATTAAAGTCAGGTATTTGGTCTCAGCTCTCCATACCTTTCTTTGTCTGCAGTCAGTGTAGCAAGACAGTCATGAATTACCTATCCTGTCATGCCTCTGAAAGTTTAGGCCACTAAAACCTGAATTTAGGTGCTTAATTTCAATTAGGTAAGTTTTTGAAAACTTTCACCCCGGTCTTTCTATGCCTGTTTTGTACTTTCTGTAACAGAGGTGTGAGGATGCTGATGTCCCGAGGATGCCATGGCGTATTGCTGTGCAGCATGCCCAGCACCTCTGATCAAACGCAGTGTTCACATCAGGAGTGTGAAATCCCGTTTGCGGGACTGCTGCTGGTACTATTCTGCTTTCAAAGCCTGCTTTGTGTTTAATGACAGAAGGCTGAGCATATGTTCAGAAGGGGCGTTATTAAGAGCAATTGGTTGCAACCTTGGTAATACTGAGATTTACAGTCTTCCAGTAATCTCTGGTGCCCGTCAGAGCTGAGAAGACGCTCCCAAAGGCGGCTGAAGACTTCGGAAGGGTTGTGTCTGGCTGGTGCCTGGCCGTCTCCGGGGATGGGGCTGCTGGCGGTACCCCACCAGCTAGGAGCCTGGCAGGGGACTGGTGGTGCCACCCTGCTGCGAGATGTGTGTCCTCCACCCTGCTGAAACTCCGTCCAAGGGAGCCGTTGCCGTCCGTGATTGCATCTGCATTTATTACAAGGGCTGCCGCTACGCCGGCTGTGTCGTCGCTCCCCTGGTCCTGCGGGATGTCAGCGTCGCTGCCCCAAAGCGTTAGCTGTGTGGGCTGGTGGGTGCGGGCTTCTGGTGTTTGTTTCTGGTGCTCTCTTCTTTCCTGTGACTTTGTGCTACAAAAATTAACCTGCAAGTCAAGCTGGCCATCCCTTAGAGGTTCCCAAAGAGCTGGAAGGGCAGATGAGGAGCGTGGGGGAAGCTGGGGAGGAGGGAAGCACCGGGGTGAGATTACCCAAAGCTCTTTGGGTGTGCACCACATTGCATTGCGTGAGGCTGAAAATTCGGGTCCCATAGGAATACTTCAGACAAGGCTTCCAGATGCTGTCACTTGGTTTTAAGAGCTGCACAAGTCATGGGCCAGTCTTATATTCAAGCACTAGAGCTGACACACCAGCCTGATGGAAGCACAGCAGCTCCAGGGAGCACGTGGCTCCCGGGCAGGAATTGTCTCCATCGCGGGCCGGGAGCTTTTGTTGGCAGTGGGACCTGTGCCACTTGGAAAGGCTTGGAAAGGGACCTGACCTGGCTGCTTTCCAATATGCCATATGAAGCAAGTATATTTGAACTCATACATGCGAATTTGTCTTTTTTTTTTTTTTTTTTGACATTTCTTCCCTGAGGCATCATCAGCCACGGAAGTGCGTGGTAGGGACCTGGCTGATAGCATCTTTAAGTTTTTGCAGATAAGGATAATGAAGCATAAGTATGATAAGGATGTACGATTGCTGGGAAGAATATATTTTTCCTTGCCAACTCCAACTAAGGGTAAAGGCTGTTTGTGATCTGGTGCGTGAAACTTCCTCTGTATCTGTCTGTCAGAGAAAATGTGCTTTGCTGTGGGGTCAGTGCTGCTTCTCCCATCACCGGCAGATCCTGTGAGCTTTCCTGTGGTGGTTCATTCAAGTCAATGACGGGCTGAGGTGGTCCCAGCCCCAGTGCGAGGCAGGTTGCTCAGGGCTGGGTCCCGTTCGATTTCCAAGGATGGGGGCTGCACAGCATCTCTGGGCAGCCTGTGCCAGTGTTGTATTGTACTTACCATGTAAGAGGTTTTTTTTGGTTTTTTTATTTCTAATGTTTAAGTGAAATTTAAGGTATTTCAGCCTGTGCCTATTGCTTCTTGTCCCGACGCCAGGTTGGGGGCTGGTTGCTGTCGGTGCTGGTGCTGGTGTGGGATTTATTCTGCTGGCCATCTCAGTCATATGCTGGCTGAGAGCTTTTGCTCGCGTGCAGGCTCGTTTTCATTCAGTGCCATGCTCTGCTTCGGCATGAGCCCATGAGCTGTTTAACCTAATTACCATCCCAGGGATGGCCTGAGCTCCTGGTGTTGGAAGCCGAGGAAAGCTGGAGCTCGATTTAACAAAGGTATCTTCATTTCAGCACTTCTGAAGAGGTCTGAGCACGGTGTGTACCCAAGACATTAAAAAACCAGACTTTCACTCATGCGTGATGATGCCCTTGCATGTTGGTGCCACTTGGGGTGTGTAGCAGGCTGTACGGGTAATAAACAAACATGCCTCCAGGTGAAGGAATTATGCAGCGTGCAACAGGGGCTAAAATATGCTTGTTACCAGAAAAGAGTCTCCTTATAAACAGCTGTTTTCAGCTGTTTCTCTCTTGTGGTATTTTTAAGCTCAAATCTGTTCAGTTTACTGATTTTGCTGACAGCCAGCCCAGCTCCTTCTGCCTGGGATCTGCAAGTCAAGGTCCTTGGTTATTTAGTCAAAGACTGTGAAGCATAATTGAATCCAGCTTCCTCCTCTGTAACCATCCTGACTCTCTAAGTAAGTAATGAAGAAGTAGTTTATTGTCAGCAATTAAGGACAGCAGCTCTAGCTTAAAGAAGCTGAGGAAGAGCAGGTATGCAGAGTTAAGTTTCCCATTTGTACGTGGGCTGGAGCTGTGGTAAAGCATGGGGTGCTGCTTAAGCCTTCCTGCTCAGGCTTCCATGTGACAATACCGTCCCTGCTCCCTGCTGGTATTTCAGGGAAAGTTAGGAAGTGTGCTGGAGCTATCTTAAAAACCGGGGTTCTCTATTCAGGAGCCAGATTCACAGGCCGATGGACACAAACCCACGCAACCTCCTCAAGCGCAGCGCAGCCTTTTTAATTGCTTGTGGAGTGCCTGGAGGCTTGTTTGCTGCTCTGTAAGAATTGGGCTGTTAAATGGTGACAACTAGGTTGGCTTGAGGTCTCTCCTGGGAGACCTCATTCTGGCAATGCTGTACTGGATAACTGATTTTAGGGATGATTTAGGAAGGAAATGCTGGTTACCTGCTGGAGGTAAAGACAGGAGAGGCGTTATCCTGGGTTTGCCTGACTTGTTCAAAGCATGCTACTGCTGTGTAATGATCACAACTGTGTGACCACTGCGCAGAAGAAGCAAGCGGGGAGATCTGCTAAAAAGATGGGAAGTTGTTTTTTTTTCGGAGTAATGATTTTGCTGAGTCTGTGTGCTTGGGTGTGTGTTGCATGGGCAGCACATACCTATGGACTGGAGGGAACTTGCAGACCTCCCGAGCCCCTTTTGCAAAAAGCAGTAACGCAGTTACCTTGGCAGTAAAAGCAAAGCCCGTTTGCGCAGTGTACTGGTCTGTGACCCCTCTCTGATTAGGAGCACTGCTGAACTAAGGCCCTGGCCTAAAGGGGACATTGGATTCAGGCAAGTGGTAACTGGATGTTACTGAAGATGCTGGCTGTGCCCATGTGCATCAATAAAACCCTGCGGGCGTGCTGCTTCATGCTGCCCTGGCAGCTCTTTCCGTGCCCCGCTGAAGTTGTTAGGGTTCACATATTGGTGTGGTCACTGCTTAAATAAATACAAACCCTTGTAGAAAGGAAATGGGCAGCGCTTCTGGTTTTCCAGCAATTTTCTGAGCCAGCCTAGCAGGGTGGCCCTTCGATGAGAGAACAAGTGGTCAGGGGGCAGCTGCCCTCTCCTGGGCTGGGGAGCAGCGAGGGTGGGCAGGGGTGGATCGGTCCCCTCGCCCTCCTCCCTCCTTTGCTGTCCTCAGGTTTGGAGACACTTAAAAACCTCTGCAAACGGCCTTCTCTTCTTAATGGGGGTTAATCAGAAGAGCATTACCGCTTAATTTGAGGCTCTTAAAGAGCAGCAGAGCCTTCTGGAAAGGCATTAGATAGCTTAGCCTCCTTTATTCCCCCCTCTTCTTTTGTTGATATTTACAGTGTCAAGGTCGTAAAAAGAGAATTACAGGAGGGGCATGGGAGGGCTGTGTGCTCTGAGCTTTCTTGCATAGGGATGAGGTATTTGCCATTTGCGTGGGAGTATTTCCCGGGAAACCCAGTCTGGTTCCCCCAGGATGTCCTGTCTGGACAGTTGTGTAACAGCCTCCTGCTTGCTGTTACCTGATTTAATTATTCACCACAGTGACAAAGCACGAAGGGTGGGCTTATAATGCAGTGGGTCAGATTTTTAGCCCGTGTGAACTGATGCTGTCCCCTTGCCGGAGCTGAGAGCCTGGAGGAGCAGAGCTGTAGTGTTTGCTGGGAGCTTGCAGGGAGAGAGCTTTTCCAGGTGATGTTGGGAGATGGTGACGTTGGCACGTGCTATAGGGAGCCCAGACAAAGCTCACTTATGGCTCCATCCTCGTGAAGGGAAGGTGGTTGGTTTGTACCACGGCTAGGGTGGTAGGTGCTGGCCTTTGCTGAGCGCTGAGCTCTGCACCGAGGGTTTGTATCGGCCGGGCTGCCTTCCCATGCTTCTGCGCTGCAGCTGAATCCGTGTGCTTTTGATTGGAGTGTAGGCTTTACAGCTTCTTCCCTGGCTAAATGATTACCTCAGGGAGAGAGGTTTATGGTCAAGTAGGAGGCACTTCCAAAGCATAAGCTAGACAAACATAAAATGCATATCTATTCTTCTAATATCAATATGACCTGACTTCTGTGGACACCTGTGGATTTTCTCCCTCTCTTTGGCAGTGAGGGAGGGATTTTAGGAGGATTCAGAGGTTCGGTCACCTAAACATCTTTTTAAGCACCGTGGGTAACCCTACTTGGCTTGCAGCTCCTGCTCCACGAGTGCACAGTGAGTCCTGTCTCCTACCTGCCCACCCCACACTGGTGCCCTGAGAACTCCAGGATGTCCCTAACAGACATCGTCAAAAAGACACCGATATTTAGGCAATGGAATCCTGCCCTTGAGATCCAGCGTCCTT
This sequence comes from Haliaeetus leucocephalus, assembly GCF_000737465.1. Lineage (NCBI taxonomy): Eukaryota > Metazoa > Chordata > Aves > Accipitriformes > Accipitridae > Haliaeetus > Haliaeetus leucocephalus. The sequence continues at coordinate 1,728,747 of NW_010972599.1, read as the reverse complement.
GGTGTGCTCCAGGCAGGAGATGTAAGTGTGCAGCATTGCAATGTAATGCTCTGTCACATTTCTGGTTGCTCTGTAGTTTATAAACATTCATCAAAGGGATTTTTGATGAAATACAAGTTTCCTTTGTTTACAGTCTTCACGCACTGGGAAAATCACGAGGTGGGTATCTTGGAGGGTAAGCAGGTGAAGTATCTCAAAGATGAAAAGATTAAATTAGAAACATATTTGTGGATAAACAAAGGCCATTGTAGTACATGTGTTATCATCAGGTGAGAAATCCTATGGGAATCAGTAATAAAGACGACCCTGGGAGCATGACTGGAGCTAGAGAGAAATCCACCAGCTGGCACGTTGGAGTAAGCCCTTTGGGCAATGACTTTCTCCTTGTGTCCTGGCACGTCCTGTCGATGAGGAATCGGAGGATAACTTTTGTCCTGTAGTAAGGAGTGAAGCTAAGAACAGAAAAACAAAAAAGGAAATAAATTCATTGCAGTGGGTGTGCCGTGGATTTGATTTGTGTACAGCACTTGCACAGAGTTAAGCCCTGATTGAATAGACAAAGCAGTTTTAGGTATTTGTACATAGCATGTATAAAGAATTAAGCCTGTATTTCTGTGTATAGGTATCCATGTATGTGTGGTACAGATGGGAAATTTCCAGAAATTTGGTATTCATCTTCTTATGGAGATTAAAAATAGCATTCAGAATTGCCTCATCATTTTCCAAGATACACGTTTCAAGCAAGTTAACTTTAGTGCTCAAGTCTCTGCAGTAACAACACTTTATTCGGTTCATGTCTGAGTGTCGTGTTAGGTAATGTGTATCGTAGACGACTCACTGACTGACTGTGAAAGTTTATTAGAAGTGAATTAGAAACTGTGCAAGGAAAGCTGAGGTCTACGAAGTGTCAGTTACTCTGGTGCACGCTGGTAACTTCAGCATGCTGATCATAAGCAGGAGCCCAGAAAATGTGGTTAGGGCTTTATTTGGAAAAAGTAACCTAGTAGAAACTTTTATGGGAGAGTTCAAACATTTATTGGTCTAGCATCTACCTTTAGGACCGGTTTTGGGATGGCCGCAGTAAAAGTGCTTAAAGAATAACCAAAGTCTGTTTCCCGACGTGGAGCTTTTCCGAGGAAGGTTTTGTCCCACGCCTGGGAGCTCAGCAGGTTTTCCATAAGGCTGTGACCCTCTTGGTACCGCACGGCCAGCTCAGCGTGCCAGACTGCGGGTCTTTGATCGCACATTTCAGGGAGGAGAACAAATGAGGCACCGCTGGGATGAGGGGGGGTCAGCTGTGTCCACACCGGTCCTCAATGTTGCTTATATTGAGAGGAGCATCCTGAGCTTCGGGGTTAAAACCCATGTGGGATGAGTGAAGAAAGTTTACGCTTATGAAAATTCATTTACTTAACCAAAGAGCTGGTGGCTTTGTAGCATCTTGGGTCACTATGTGAACTCTGCTTGCCTGCTACGGGAGCTATTAGTGTGGCAATAAATGTAGAAAAAATGATGGAGACTGACGTAATGCACGTGTCTGAATTCCCAACGCGCCTTCGGTTGGTTTAGTACAAAATAATGTGTGCTGTGACTGGGTCGCAATAGCAAATTCTGGTTCTGCAAGAGGCGGGGGAATATTTTTGCAGCACACACGCGGCGGCGTGGTCGCATTTAGGGCGGCGCTGCCCGTGCCCTCGTGTAAGGAGCCACGCGCAGCAAGTCGGCGTTTCAGCAAACCTGTGCACAGCGCTTGAGGCCATTTCCCCGCTTGCGGCAGCTCTTCATTTATATTTCATGCCAAGTTGTCTGGCAGGGCGTGCGCGCTACATAAACGCTAATGTATTGCTCGGTTTGACATCTGCAGTGCTGTAAAATGTCCGTCTCGGGCAGGGAGCGGGAGCTTGCCGGTGAGGGCTACCCAGGCGAGACACGTGGACGCGTTCGGGATTAGGACATGGCAAGGGCAGCCAGTGCCCATCAAGGACGGGTTTTCCAGGAAGGGAACAAAGGGAGCGAAGACAGAGGTGTTTGCTCAGCGGCCATGTGCGATTGTTCAGTCAAATCCTGATGCCTCATACTTGGCAAATACTTGGAGCTTAACACTTGAATGCTGAAAGGCAATGAAAAAAAAAACCTTCAAGAAGGTTACATAAAAATGTGACCGGTGAAAGGGCAAATATCGGGGCTGGTAGTTTGAAGATGCATAATTTTTAGGTGCTTAAAATTATTCATATGATGTGCATGCGTATATGTGCGTGCTTGTGTGTCATACATTTTTACTGACTCTTTTATTGTCAGCCCAGGCAGACGTAATGTAAGGGAGCCTTGGGGGTCAGTTATAACAGAGTAAAAGACAAAGCAGTCTTGCTGTATGAAGTATTTCTCATTATGGCTAGAAAGTCACACGTTTGTGGTTTACTTTGGCTTCCCGTCCACCTCTTCTGTTGGGTTGCGGTGGTGCCTGCAGTAGTTAGACCTGTAAATATTTCCAATAGAAACCAAGGTTTATGAACCTTTAAAAATTCACTTGGGATTGAAGCTTGGCATATGAGAGCCTTTTCTTGTGTTTACATTTTTAAGTGTAACAAACTTGCAGATAAATTCCTTTCACTTTTCATCGGGTACTTGAGTGCAGAAAAGAGGGACGTAAATAATTTGCAATTTTTAAAAAGTGCTTCTCGCTTATCTACTCCCTTCTGGACAGCATGAAGCAAGCTGCAGAGACCTGACTCGCTGGCAATGTGGGATACTTGTCAGGCAGGGAAGAGAGCTCAGCTGTGTACAGGGAAAATTAAAAATAGGCACTAAAGGCTACGTTTGCTTAAGTGAACTCTGAGCACCTGATCAGTGAGTTCACGTCTGCTTCAGAAGCAGAGGAGTTTTGTCTGAGACGTGGTTTTGCAAGGAAGGCTCGTGCTGACATCCGTCAGAGACATAAAACCTGGGACTGGGACGGGGGCCAGGCTTTTTATCCCTGAGTTCATTTATTTTTCTTGGTTTATTCAGCCCTTAATATTATTCAAATTAAGATTTTGTTTCTAGACCAACATAAATCAGGGAAGCTGCCAACCTACACTGTTTCCTCTGTGTCCTCGGACTAAAATGCGGTGGCCGTGTGGGTTTTATTTGCTTTTAGTTTTTATTCGTTGTCCGTTTTAAATGTCTATCAGCTTAAGCAGGAGCAGGAGGGTGGGCTGGGACAGGTGAGCAGCTTCTCTACTGCACTCATGGGTACCCGTGCTCTCGCCCGTGCAAGGGATGCAGAGCAAGTGTGCATCCCCGTGGGGCCCTTGTCCCAACCTGTGGGCAGCGGTGAAGTGGAGGTGGCCAGCTGGCCACTCTCCGTGTGAAATAGCCTGTTCTCATGTTTTCAGTGGAATTTCCTGTATTTCAGTTTGTGCCCACCATGTGCATCGCCGTGTTTTCTTCTGGGTTTGGGGGGCTTTTATGCGTATGTTTGTGTGTTCGTGTTTGGATTTTGCCATGTGGGTTTTTTTGTGGGCGCTTTAAAATGCAATAGTTGAAATATCAACATGCATTTGCATAAGAAACTCACTCTGATAAATTACATGTATTTATATCCATATGTGTATAGGGGAAAAGGTGCATTCACATATATGAAACAGTTCAAGCTTTCACTAAATTCAGGCTTCTTTCGTTGTGCTACTGTACAAATATAGCTGTGCAATTATAAACTTCAATGTGATATTTATTCTTGAAATGGTAGGTTGAGAAAGGGAGTGCTTTCTTTTTTCATTTAATGTACACTAATGGGAAAAATAAAAGCTCTTCTATGTTTTGGAAACATTCTTATGGATTCCTGACAGAAATAGCTATGTTTTTCCTTCCTATATAGGTGTTCAGTAGAGTGATAATACAAGGGCATGAGAGGAAAAGAAAGTGCGTGTGATAACACAAACCCCACTTTTTCTGATTTTTGTCATCTAATTCCAAAGCACTCCTTTCACCATACTTTTGCAGGGAAGAAGCTTCAGTGATGTTGGAGTACATTTTTGCCAAACGCCTTTAGCGCAGGCCCAGCGCTAAATTGAAGAGTTTCGGGGCAGCACCTTGCCCTTGAACATGTGGGGACAGCGATACCCGCCTGGGCAGCGTGGGCTTTGCCATTTCACCCGTCTCTGCTGCAAAAGCAGGATTGCTGCTTCCCCCGGACTTCATCGGGGAAGTTTCCCTCTTGTACGCACGTGAACGACCGGTGTGAAAAGTGCTAAGCTCTGGGCTCAGGGCGCAGCCGAGCGTGGGTACGATTGCTCCTTCTCTTGTTTCCCGTTGTTTCTGGATAAGGGAATTGTCCCTCTGTCACCGTTGAAGCGGTGTATTGCTGCCCTTTGAACCATGTGGGCTCACCCTACATCACCTGTGTATTTATGGTGGGAAAAGACGTGTTATTTCTATTGAAAAAGTGCATGTAGGATAATTTGTGATCATCAGCTGCTTTTAAAATTGCAGTCAGATAAGTTTAACTGCTGTTTTTATGAGAGCTTGCAGCTTTTCCCCAACGAGGTCAACTTTGCAGACTGTCTGTGACCAGGTCATCGCTTTAGGTGGTGGGGAAGTTAGGAGTCCTCCGCACGGGAGGTGAGGTCGGAGGTATTGTATTCCACTCACCTTCTGCAAATCACTTCTCTCGTCCTCAGGGATGTCATATCAAATGGTGCTCCAAACCGTTCAGGGTATGTTCGGGGAGCATCCTTCTCATCTCGTTACCCTACTGGCTGGGTCATCGTGGTCAACTCCTGCCCCGAGGCATCCCCTCGCCACCCAAGCTTTTCCTGCAGGATGCTCGGGGCTGACTCTCCCCTTGAAATCAAGGGGCTGTTACGCAGCATTGCTTTATTTCGCAGATGAGATTTACACCTTTGGAAAGAACGTGGCCTTTGAACCGACTGTTCTTTGCAGCTGCTTTTATGCTGAGATTCTGCAATCATCTTCTGTGCACAGATGGCAGACGGTTTTTGGCAGCCGCTGATAGGTGCTGCTGCCCTTAATTTTGATTTTTCTTTTCAACAGAGTGATTGATGAACAGCAGTTCGGTTACACATGTAGATCTGCAACATTTGCTCTTACTTCCATATGGTTTATAGTGAACAGTGTCACAAGGGGATGGGATCCTCTGATTAACAGTAAAGCTTTTTTTTCAATGAGATCCAGATAAAAGTTTAAAAAAACAACCAAACCCCATCAGCGTATCTGGGATAACTGTTGAGATGCTCAGGCTTCACCCCTCGGTACTGCCGCGTGCCAGCGCAGGGTCAGAAAAAGTGTAAAAAATCACTGAAGACCCTCGTCTGTATGTCTTCTACCGTTTCCCTGTCCTGCAGCATCCAGCAGCCGGGGCGAGTGCCTGGTGGGTGGTCGGCTGCCCCGCAGTGAGGACACCTCTCGCCCCGAGTGCCTGGGGTCATGCGCACTGACCACAATCTGTGCAAGTCCAAGCACAGCCTTTGGCACGTGTATTTTGGTTCTTTGGAAGACACTTTCTCAGACATTTCACTAAAACGGGTTTAATTTTGGATTTTGTGGTTTGCCTTATCAGCAGCGAGTGCCTTTGAATGATTTAATAAAGCCGCGGGGCTTGCTTGGAGCAATCTTCCAGGCCGGGTGAGTCAGCGGTGAGTTGGGCTTTGAAGCTTTTGTAGCATGAAACTATTTTTCAGGGGTGAATTAATGAGGCTTCAGCTTTTCCAAAATGGGAAACGCATTAAGCCGAGTCTGAATTTTTGAAAGGAGCAAAGAGCTCTGTGGCAGCAGCAGTTGTCCTTGGCCACCAAAACCTTCGAGAGGTTTCCCAGACGAAGTTTCAGCAGCAGCGTCAGAGGCATCCTGACTGCCCAGCGAGACCCCACTCGCCGTGTGCTCCCACGCAGAGGCAAAGGGGTTTTGACCCCGGACACAAGCTGTGGCTGTGTCTGCACGGGGACGAGCCCGCAGCAGCAGGGGGGAAATTCCAAAATTCGCACTCGCACCTGCAGCTTCACGTGCAGCAGCATTAAACGTCTCCGTGTCGGTGCTTTCATTTGTACGATGCCCGTGGTAGTATTTATATGTATGGGGACTAACCTCTGTGAAGAGCTTTGAAGTTAAATGCTAATTTATTATAAATCTGCAAACGGTAATGCTGATAAAACAAAGCAGAGAGAAGCGAAGTGAACAGCAGCGGCACAAGGAAGCTCAGAGCGGGGGTGACGAGTGCGGCCAGTCGTGGAGGGGCTTGGGGAAGTCGCGGAGAACCACAGTGATGGTGAAACACAGGCATCGAAACAAGCCTCTGGGCATCTGAGTGACAGCCTCGCAATGTGGACGTCGTCCACCGCCCGCCGCATGCGGCAGGGACCCCTCGGCTCTCTGGCTGGGAACGTCTCCGGGCCGTGCTCCGTCAGGATTCAGGGCTGATGTGCTGCCAGCAGAACTGCTGCTAGCGGGGCGTTCGTCTGTAAACACCCAGGAGGTGACTGACCTCCCAAGAAGTATTTACCCTTCCCTGCTGCTGGAATTCTGGATGGTTTAGTCCTTCCTTGTCTGCTGGGGAACTGCAGGTACTCACAGCGGTTTTCTGGATCCCAGCTTTCCCTTTCGAGGTGTGAAGTAGATGTTGCTCGACAACTAAGATGAGCGTGGGGAATCACGGATCCAGAGTCAAAGAATTTTCCTTGTTTTTTCCCCTCGTGTTTCTGAGGATGAGCTCCGTGCCAGCGTCCCCACCGCAGCCCTGGGCCGTGATGACCCCCCCGTGCTCCATGTCCTCTGAGCGGGGACGCTACGGCCCTCGGCAAGTCACCCCGTGCCGGCGAGTCTGACCCTGCTCTTCGCAGCGCTCTCCCTGCAGAGCCAGGGTGTGTTCAGGAGGAGAAAGGACTCGTGCAGCGAGAGCATTGGTATTTTTAGATCAAAGACCAGTTTAATGAGAGAAGAAAAAAAAAAAAAAAAAAGGAGGATTAGAACAATAAAGACATTTAATTTTAGCCTAGCTTGGATTCCTCATAAAGTCAACGAACTTTGAGATTGCTTCACTTGTCTCTAGCTTTCCTAAATAAACACACCGTAGCAGGACTGAGAAGTTAAGTAGCACAGAAAATGGCAAAAAGTTAAATTTTAATATTGTAGAAGAATATTAAGGGCTGTTTTATAGGCTGGGTCCTGGAATTAAATTTTAATACTGTACAAAAATACCAAGGGTTGTTTTAGTAGGCAGCTACTGAAGTTAGCAAGAGACTTTTTCTCCTTCTTTCTTTCCCTGGCAGAAGAGGTCAGAGTTAGGGGTAGGGTGAGGGACGGGACAAGGGGCAGCGTGGTGCGGCAGTGCTGCAAGCTGACCCTCTCCAGCGACGGCAAGTGAGGTGAGTTTGGGGCCAAGAGTCTAGTTCTTAGGAGTTTTACCCCAGGCTAAACAAACCTGATTGCCACCACCCTCCTGCATCGTGGTGTTGGGTGATCTGGTCAGTGTGTGTTTCACCTGGGGAATGTTTTGAGATGAAGAACGCTGTACCAAGGCTTTAGATGTTGTAGACCTTTAGTAGACCTCAGGTCAGGAGTAATTTAAGTGAGCGGGATGAGTAAGGAGGTGTCAGTCGTGACGGCTTTATGGCCCTGAGTCAACATGAAACAGCCACTGTCGCCTCTGGAGTTGGTTATCCCCGCAGAGGACAAGAGCTGAGTAGGTGCGAGTCATCCTTCATCACTCAAGCCTTAAAGGGTGAGTACAAAACCCTGGCTTGCCACTGATGCCTGTGCATCCTCTGTCCAGTAAAGAAGGTGTCTCTTTGTAACATTATAAACTGGTTTCTTTTCACACCGACTTAAGTTTAGAAAATGTGCAGGAACATTTACAAACTCAAAAATGGTACATATCTGACAACGAAGGGTGATAATGTCAATGTCTTTATGAATATACATGAACAGATCTGAACTGCATGTTACGTTGCTTTGCATTCTCTTTTTATTATTTCTGGAATTTGGTTACTTTTGGATCCTGGTTTCTGGGAAGACATAGGCACCTCACAGTGCCAAGAAGTAAACCTGGATCCACTCAGGAGCCGGTGTTTCGTTCTCAGGCTTCTCTAGCCAGGGAAGGGGGCTGCTCTTTCTCAGTTTTATGAAAGTGGGAGGTATGGATTTGACTTATGAACTAATTTTGGATTTACTTTGTAAGAACTCACTAGATATTAATAAAAGCTTAAAATAGTTCAGGCTGTGCCTTAAAACAGCCCTGACTGTAATGCAGAAAAAATTAAGATTGTAGCTCATCGTGGTGGAGAAAGTGGAGATAAAACCAGGAGAGCTGGAGGCAAAATGCAATAGACATGGCTGTTATGAAAGTCTGCGAGGGATTGAGAGGTTTAACTGATGAGCTGGAGAATAAACTCAGATTAGGAAATTCCAGGTGAGGATAGGGGGTCCTTGAAGTCTGCAATTGCTGGAGTAACAAGCAGAGCTTTGATGTCGGTATGTAAATCTGAATCTAATTTACAAGGGCCAAGAATATTGTTTTAAATGTATTAAAGCCCTGATCTTTTTCATCAATGCTGTTGTGAAGCCAAAAACTACCCAGGTTTGTTTTTCTGTGTTTCTGGTACTAGTGCAAGTCAGGAATAATCCCAATCAGAGGAAGGGTGGAAGGAGAAAGCGAACTGGGAATTAGGTTTCAGGAATATAAGCTACTCTGCTGTGTCTCATAGAGGAGTGGGTATTAACCTGCACCCTTCCCTGCCATACTGAAGATGCTGTAGTTGCACGTAAGGTTTTCTTGGGATACCTTTAATTCATTTAAAGTTAACGGTGCTATTATGAAAGTGGGAAGTTTAACTCTTTGCTGAAGCAGCTGTTAAATTTTGCCTTCCTCCAGCTCTGAAGTTCGCAGCATTGGTTGCCTTGCCTTGCCTTGCCTTTCCAGGCTGAGCTTTGCTGCCATACCAGGCTTTTTCCATCACCATCCAGCGGGTGGAAGCAGGCTGGTGGAAACATCTCATATTTTAGGGTTACACGTGCTCCAGTTGTCTTACTAACGCGTGCAGGGCCGTTCATGGGAACAGATGGATCAGGAGGACTCCGTCATGTTTGTTGCTAGCACATTAATGTCATGATTCAGAAATAAAAGGGATTTAGACTTAAAGATGATAAGATTAATAAGAGCAACAGCCTAATGCTATTAATTAGCAATGTTTATGCTTTTGAGTCAGTCAAGTTGCTGCTACACTTGTTTTCCAAAACATTGAGCCTTTTAATTCTCATTAAAACGAGGAATAAGTTAGAAAAAATACAGCTCAGTCACCCCACCACCAGCATCTAGCGTGCAGTGCTGATGCCAGTGTGACCTGGTCTGCAAGTTCAAACCTGTAGTTACGTGCTGGTCCCTTCCTTAGCAAAACCACAAATGCTGCTGAACGTATTGATATTTCTGTAATGTGAATAAACTCAGCCAGTTGGGCGCTTTATCCCTCTGCAGCACGTGGGCTACTATTTTAGAATTTTCTCTGGATAATGGTGATAATACGTGGTGATGCAGGAGCGCTTTGCCCCTGAAGCCTGGGGCTACCGTGCGTGGCCACCAGCAGCTCCGTGGGCTGAGCCGGTGCCCCCCTTTTCCATGGAAGGGGACGGCGTGCGGATCCCCAAGGTCCAGGTTCAAAGTCAAGGGCAAAGCCAAGTGCCGTGGCAGTGGTGCCCAACTCTTGCAAATCAGTCTACAAAAATAGATTTTAGTGCCAAAAAGTGGAAACGGAGGCTACGCAGTTTCTGTAGTAAATTCAGATGCTCTGTCGACTCAAAACCTAATTTGAAACTGCTTTTCTGTGGAGGCTTCTGGAGGACAAAGGTAAGAGGGTTACAACCAGCAAGCCAGCCGGTCGTAGCAAACGGCACAAAATTTGGTCAGTTTTGAACAGGGCAGCGAAGTGCAACCCACAGCTTTTACCTTGAGTTATGGAGGAGTTCGGCTCTCGGTGACCAACCTGTATTTACAGTTGCTCTCTTTTTATGGGGTGGCACGTGAAGTGCAAAGCTCAGATGCCTGCACTAGCAATCCTGCTTTCGTCTGCCTGCTCGTGGCTAGAAGATAATGCTGCTGCATGGGAAACAGTGTTTTCCTGCCCTGTGCTTGACCACTGCTCTTGCGGTCACACTGAGATGGGTGAAATCATCTCCTTGGGATGAGGCTAAATCTTGATGCGTCCTGGTACGCAGCGGTGTTACGGAGTCATCTGGCCCCGTGCTTTGGAGATGCTGTTGGGGCTGCTAGTTTGGACGGAGCTAGGCTTTGTTTCATAGGTTAAAAATACATATATTTCCTTGATGTGCTGTTGGTTTTATTTTTAACTCTTAAGCAATTTAATATTTCATAGGTCTGCTAGTATTTCCCCCAGTTTTCCATCTGCTACTGTGATTAATTTAAGTTCTAGCTTTATAATGCCAACCCGGAGCAAATGGAATGGAAACCTTACCTATATTATTTGGCACGTAGCACTAGACATGAATAACTTCGGAATTTGTGGGGAAAAAGAGAAGTTATGTGGTTTTGGAGCCAAAATATGATTGGAAACGGGCCCTCGCAGACAGCACGATGCTGTGTAGGATCTAGCTGCAGTTACTTTTGAGTGAAGTGCTCCAGATTTGTGTTTGTAGGTGTTTCTGAGGAGTCGGAAACCTCACTCGGAGGCTGTAAAGCGGCGGTGCGCACCAATTTCCTATTGCCTTGCAGACATTGAGGCAGAATGATGTGCTAGAGGTTTGGTTTGGGTTTTTTTTTTTTTTTTTCTCTTCAGTCCTAGAAGCGGTGTGATGTAATGGAAATTTGCAGTACAGTGAGGAAGGTGGGACTAATTTCCTAAGGCTGTGAATCTGTGGGAGGAAGGAGTGGAGCAAAGCTGCAGACCTCACCTGGATGCAGATGCTCAGCCAGGTCTGGTGGGCATCAGCGTTTTACACAGGGCTGCGTGACCCAGGGTGATGATGGGGTGCAAGAGGCAAAAACCCAAACATAGGGAGGCTGTATCACGGCTACTACATGGTCTAGCATGAGAGCTGTGGCATGGCCCTGGCAGCCCCTCGGTTTGTGCCACTGTGCAGCTTGTCGGACTCATGGCACTGACTTGAATTAAAAATAGCTTGACCAGAAACAGTTCTTTTTAATCTAGACCTCATTCAGTACGAGCCAGGCAGGTGTGTGCACAGGACAGCCGGGGACTGGGATGCAGGGCAGTGGGGTATGAGACAGCGGGGCTGTTTCAGCTGCTGTTGCCACTAAAAGAAATGGTCTTTTACGGCCCAAGACGGGATCCTAATGGAAGATGGGTATCCAGTATAAAGGTGCGGTGCTTCTTCCTGAGCTGATCGAAGTCTGCTCTGCTGGCAAAGGCCCTCCAGCTGCATAAGTGCTGGTGGTGACACAGGGGATGGTAAGGGACGACCTGGCTGGGGACACAGGCAGGAGAGGAGAGAGTGGGGCCATCCCTTCTGGCAACAGCAGGGATTTAGATTGTATCAGGAGGGGAATAGTTATGCTATCAAAAGCCTTCAAAGCATGAACTCTTAATTAGGGTAAAGATGGAAAGAGAAATCACAGGTCATAGACCTGTAGTTAACTAAAAAATGCTGGTATGCCTGAAGCCCATAGTCGTAAGAGCTGGAAGTGGCCAGGAGACATTCATGAGTCATTTCACTGATCCACAGAGAACAAGAAATCCAGACTACTAATGCATCTGGTTAGTTATGACTAGACTCAAAACTATGGCAACTGTTAAGGTCAAGCCAGCCAATTCAGTAGCCTTCTTTGCCACAGTTACTGGTGCAACAGCTAAAGGTTATGCAATTAGATATAGTGCAGTTGGATTTCAGAAAGCCAATTGGTATAGTGCCATGCATAAACATAAAATACATTGCTTCCCATTTAAGTAAAAATACCGTGGTTTAGCAACTAGTTTTCCAGCAGGGAATGGTTATTAATGGTAAGACCAGCTGAGGAGCAGCATTAGTCCAGGTTTTAGAGAAGGTACGATCTACACCTGAGTTATTTTGTACAGAGAAACAAGGGTTATTTGCTACAGCCACTGACAGCCTTGATGAAGGTGTATGTTGAGTGGGGTCAGGTGTGCTGGGGCACCGGCCTGGAGGCTGCAGGAGAGCCGAGCCGAAGGACGGGGAGCTCCGGGGGATCAGGAGATCCGATTCAGCAGATGTCTTATAGACAGGGAGAAGAGAATAAACCTGCACGACAAGCAGAGACCCTCGGGTTGTAAGTGAGAATGTCTTGTGATAGTTTCCAGTAAATGAGTGCAATTTGATCCAGTTGCTAAGAAAGCCATTCAAACTGATTTATGTATAAAACATAAAAGTTAATGTCAAACTGACTCTGCCAGCATGAAAAGCCCTGGTCCAAGCGCATTCCCTCCTTACCGCATGACTGATGAGGCCAGAGGGGCAGCAGACAGCAGAAGTAGTCGTTTCCTTCCCAGTTCCCTCCAGAAGAGATGAAGGCAGGGAGTAGAGGGGCTGCTGGGGTGACCTGCCTTGGTTTGCCTCAGTGGAGGGTCCTGTCCATAGCATGGTAATGGACTTGCACACTAGCAGGTTTCAAAACTGCTTTAAATCTGTTATTGAGAAGCGAGTAGGTGCAAATCATGCACTGCTTACACGCAGAGATTTGAACCTGGTTGCACACAAGGTATTCATAAATAATTATACCTGTTGGACCAGGACAGAGGTATCTGAAGTGAGTTGCAGTCATTGTTGAAATACATGAAATGATTGTGTACAGCAAAAAGATGCAGAGCGGAGTTCACATTTCAGAATGAGATCAGATTTAATTCATTTCAAAATGAGATCACTGGAGCCTGCTGCCTGGGTCTCGTTTTCCCTGTTTCAGGCTTTCATCCGTGCTGAACTCTTGCCATGACTGAATTCTGCAAAGGGTTCCAGGCAGGTTCTTGTCCAAGCGCCAGCCTGGTTGGGTAAGCTGATTAACTGTAAGATCAGAGTGTGACAAGGAGTGTATTGCAGGTAAACAGTGAAGCTTTTCCTACAGCTGAGATTTAGCGTAGGTATGAAATATGTTTGCATCCTCAGAGGTAAGGAATGGTGCTTGAAGAAGCCCCAGGAAAAATACCAAGAAGTGCATTAAAATGATAAGTAGAACTGATAAGGTACATGGCGAGAGACTGAGAGGAGAATCAAGCGCAGATATGATCACAGCCTATAAATACTGTCAACATGACAGCACAGATGAGCAAAAGGAAGATTATTTGTTATCTGATGGAAAACAAGCTTTAGGAAGAGCAGTCATCCCAGCAGCAGGGTGGTGGAGGGGATCCCCAGGAGCGGGTGATGCTTGTCAGCCAGGATGGAGGGAGATAAGGTCTTGTGGGACAATAGCAAATACATCTGCAACGTACAGATGGCGAGATCAGCCGTAGACCTGAGCTGTCCTTGCCTCCCTCCGTGGTCCTGCACAGACCAGGAGGTACACGTGCACCAGAGGGGTCCCTTGGGGGTCTGCAGTATTGCTGGTAAGGAGAGACGTTTGCTGTCACACCAAAAATGTGGAAGGATGGTGTTCGGGGCGTGAGCCTCTCTGTTCCTGTCTGTGTTCCCTTGCTTTCAGGCTCTGTCGGGGCCGTGGTGGCACCAGCGTGGCCGGGGACGCCCTCGGACGAGGGGGACCCCTCTGCCGAGCCTTGCGGAGGGGCTGCTTCCCTCCGGGCGAAGGCAGATGGCTGCAGCAACCTTCGCTCCTCCGCCGGCCCTGCCTCCTCACAGCTATCGTTGCCCGCGGGCAGGAATGCCACATCTGCTCCTGGATCATGCCGGAGCCCTCCTGGTTTCCAGCCTGGGCTGCGGGAGTAAACCCAAGGAGAGGGAAATCTGAAACTGTAGCTTCGAGGGAGCCGGGTCAGGAGCAGCCCCGGCTTTGCACCTGCCTTCCCCCAGGGCTGAGCTGAGCTGGGAGCAGGCTGACAGCCTGGCCCACCAGTTAGCAAGGCAGCCGAGATGTGAAAGCCCTGGGAAAGCGTAGGGGAAGGTAGTCTTGCATTATACCCAACTGCTGGAAGACGAGCGGGGAAAGCCTTTGCAACGGGGACGTAGCGCTTAGCCACCCAGTTGGAAAGCTTTTCCGTGGATGGCCAGCCGCTGCCAGTTAACCTCTTGGCTCTCCTTCAAAGCCCCTCATCCCCCAAAGCTCGCCCGGTTGTTGCGGTGCCCATCAACGAGATCAGTGCTATACGCACCATCCCAGTGGCACGGGGATTGCCCTTGGTGCCCACGGTCCCTGTCTGCGGACTTACTTAAATTTTTATTTTATAGCGTGCTATTCAGGGTGAGCAGACTGGGGAATCGGCAGGCTGGGCTGATTGTAACATGCTCTTGTTGGCATTTGTGGCAGCTTGGGCTATCCGTATCTCTCCTTCGGTACCTGGGACAGGGTTTGTGTGAGGAAAAGGAGGAGGTCTGGGCCACAGGCTGTGCGAGTCCGGCTGTAGTGGAGTATGGGTCCAGGAGTGTTTCTGAGGATCCCCAGGACGGCCTGCTTTTAATAAATCTGTAAAACTGCTTATTGCACAGATTGTGAAGATGGGTGCTTCTAGAGCAGAGTGTTTCGGTACCTCAACACCGGTTCATTGATTACTGCTTCGCTGCAGGCTTATTTAACAGCCTTTGGTTCTGGCCTACTTTTGTGCCTCCCACAGCCTTTTTAAAATTAAATGTGGAAGGGTAGTGCTAGAGATGTGCACAGCACTGGCCAGACCCGCCTGCGGCATGCAGTGCTGCAGGGACCAGCAGGTGCTTTGCTCCCATCCCAGTAGCAGTCCGGGATGGACCGCCAGAGGCTTGTGGTCCTGAAGGGTTAATTGGGGATAACTCGGCCGGTCTGGGAATGCCAGCTGGAGACCAAGAGGTGCTGGAGACCAAGAGGTGCTTAGCAGGTCTTTCATTCAGCCACTTCACCTTGCTGCGCGCCAACGGGCTGATAGGGAGGCTCTCCAGACTTGGTGTTTGCGAAGCTCTCGAGGCGTTCCTGGGTTCTCCGGGAGCATAAACACGATAGTTATGCTGCACATCTAGAGACACGGCTCTGAGGAAAACTGCCTTGGGAGCAAGTAGCCAGCCTGTGCCACCCTACCCCAGACAACTGCCCATGGAAAGATGTCTCAGCTGACATCAAAGGAGCCAGCAAACGATAGGCATCATCTAATTGCTGCCTCTCCCCTGCCTTACTGCAGGTTGTCATTCACAGTCTGGGGATTGTGTGTGTGTGTGCGAGTAGCACGTCACCATGGGCAGTGGCAATCCTACCTCCGGGATCTGTATTATCCAGATAAGGTTGCATGTGGTGACATTTAAAAACCTGAATGGCGTCCCGCTGTTGAAATAAAACGAAATGGCATTTCAAGGTCTTGTTTGGAGAGAACTGGCCTTCTGCAGTCCCCAGCCCGCAGCTGGAGCGTGTGCTTTCCTTATGAGCGTGCTGAAGTGGGGGGGCAGGCGAAGGGAAGGGGGGATGTGGTGGACCACGGGGACCCGTCTGGGCTGGAAGGTGGCTCCCGTGCAGCACGGGGAAGGACTGTGGTCTCCCCTGGACAGAGGTGGCCGGTCCTGAACTCCAGCCGCTCACCTCCTGCATCCCAGCGTGGCCCAGCGCCGAGCCCTGCCCTTCGGCGCCTTGTGATTCGGTGCCTGGCTTTTGGGGCCAAAGACGACATTTAGAGGGAATTTTTCTGAATAACCCTGTCAACAGGAATTCACATAAAACAACTAAAGCAACCACAGCCACGTTGCCTTGGTTTGCTCATGTCTGACTCTGCTGGAGCCTGAGCCCTCTGTGGTCCCTCACATTTGCTTTCTCTTTCTCCACAGAATGCGATGAACTTGCCGCCTGACAAAGCCCGGCTTCTGCGGCAGTATGACAACGAGAAGAAGTGGGAGCTCATCTGTGACCAGGTAAGGAAGGTCCGGAGGGCTTTTGGCAGACATCTCATTGAGAGCACCAACTGGGTTTCATCAGCAGTGTCCATGGGCTTAGAAAGGGACCTTGCAGATGACAAGTATTTGAATAGTTTCAAACACTCATTTCTTTGGCCTTATGCTCCATTATTGGTAACGACTCATAGAAGCCTTGCAAAAATAATGCTCTCTTTTGCCACAGAGCGCTATTTCTTTCCCCTCTGATGTTACCGTCACCCCTGTGCCCGTTTTCCCTGGGCGGTGGTGAATGCTGCTTGTTTTGCCTGGCACAGACTCGAAGAGACTGACCTTCAGTCACCTCTCAGCAAGTGCTTTGAGTTTGGTCTGCCTTGCCCTGTGTAACTTGAACGAACGGTCTCGATCCAGTGAGTATTTGGCTTTCCACATTACGAGCCGTTGTTGCAGTTGGCAGTAGCTGTTGCCTTCGGGGAGAGGCGAATGGTGGTGCAGCTTGAACTCCTCTTCGCCTCCAGAGGCTGAACAACAACCTCGGATTAAGCAGCACCATATGCTGAGGCATCTTTTGTGTATGAGTTCTGCTGTGGCGTGCAGACTTGGCAGCAATATAGAACAATTAACAGGTTGGCTCTGCCATGACAAATGAACAGAAACGGCATTATTTAGAGAAAGTGAAGCATGCAAAAGGTAGGATGTGCATTTGTGAGCCAACAGCAAAATCAGGTTCTGCCATACACTTCAAAAGTAATCGCTAATGAAAATAATTGATCCAGGACTGAGAAAGTAGGATGTTTCCTTGAGATGTAAACACAGCGGTACCAGGATGAGAGTTTGGCAGAAGGTACAGTCATGCTGTGAGGTCAGGAGTGTTTTAATAAATAGATTTGCGGGACATTTCCTATTTAGCTATTACAGTGGTGGAGCCTCTGATAAAATCCAGCTAACTTAAAGTAAAGCTGACTAAAGAATTACTTGCTTTTTTCCATGCGTTTTCTCCGCAGAGAATGTAAAGCATTGAGCTATTTAAAGTTTCAGTTTAGTGAGACACTGAACAAATTGCTTAATCTACTGTAAGTGATTTGTTTCATGGATGTTTGCTTAGAGCATGCACACTCAGAGCATGCACACAGAAGTGTGAGCTTTGTGCTGGAGTCTGCGTGCTGGCTTTGCACTGAGTTGGCAGCGGGGCAGGCAGAAGCAGTTAGATCATAGCCTCGATGTGCAAACTCCCACCTCAGAGCTGATCCACCCTTTGCAACATGCAGCTGCTGCTGATTCATTCCTGAACTATACAGCAAGATAGGAGGGATGAGCAGATGGAAACGCAGGGGAGGAAATATGCAATCTGGAGTAATCGTGTATCTTAATAGCTCTTTGCACAACACTTGAGTCCACCCCCGGGATGCTTCCCATCACTTGGAGAGGGTAGGCAGAGAAGCAGCGCAGGACTGTTGTAACTGGCACTGCAGAGCTCAACGCTGCGAGGATCCCGAAGGGACGGGAGGTGACGGTGTGCCACTCTTCCAGGGTCCTGCTATCCGAGGGGATGTGCAATAAGGGGCTGCGTATCTGTGATCCGTCGCAGCTCCCCAGCTGCCCTGGTATCCCTGGTGGGTGCTTGCCAGCCACTGTAAATTAGAGCAGCACGAAGCAGGTGTCTGTAAAAGCACCATAATACAGCATATGGGGTGTGAAATATTTATATCTGTCCACATAATTATGGCACGTGGCTAAAAGTACTTCCAGGAATAGAATTTGTACAGAATGTATCTTTTTAGCATGGATGCAAATTTTGACTGCTATTTTCTATTGGTATCACCCATTATACCATTTTCACCCGTTTTTGCTTAGTGAAGGACTGAGGATGTAAATTAATGTAACAGCTTGAGGCAATTAACTGTTACCCTCCTGTGCTGGTTTTCAACTTAAGTCTGAAAGGAAAAAGTGTCCAGAGGTTGCTCTTAAATGCTATTTTCTAAATAGTCTGTAAAGCAGACCCTGGCCATTTGTCTGTGAAATATTTTGAGAATATTAGGGGAGAGAGTTCAGCCCCCAAAAGGAACTCTCACTCCTGCAGAAGTGAGATTAAGCAAAGTGGGGAGCTACCAGTCTGATGATGATGGTAACAACAAAACCGACAATAATAATCTGTCATGAGCAGGGTTGTGCGTGTTGTAGTGAATCATTGTAAGGGTTGCTGGGCTGGTTGTGGAGGACTCATCCCGTGTGGTCCTTTCTGTTCGTTTGTCTATAAACCTTGCAAGTCATCTAAGCGTTGCTGCTGGTGTCCTGAAAGCTTGCTCCCTCCCTCTCTGGCTTAGCAGACAAGGAGGAGAAGAGGAGCAAAGCCAGCAAACCGGTTGCCCATCCTGGAGAGGGCTGAGCAGTGGTCATCTGTGGGGTAAGCGCTGGGACAGATCCAGGCAGGGAAGAGGATACCATTTTCTGGCATGGCGAGCCACCCTTTTGGTGTACTCCAGGCCTCTTTATCCAGCTGTGTGCCATGAGGCGTTGCAGGGGGCATGGATGTTGAGGGAAGAGGTCGGGGACATCTCACAAAGTTCTTCGTTGCCCTCTAATGGCAAATTGTGGCAGGGGCATCACCATGTCCTCACCTTTGGAGACACTGGAGGTGTGAGTAGGGAGTAACGAATTAAAAGACCTAAGGCGAAAGTCGCGCAGTTTACATCCAAAATGCCATCACTGAGGTATTTGTAGGACTCTCTCCCTTTCCTAATGAAACTCCAAATGAAGGCAGGTGCCGGCTGTTTTGGAGGCTGGCAGCCAGCATGGAGCTCGCTGGGATGGCGGTGGGTTTCTCCAGCAGCCTCCCAGGCAGGTGGTCCTCCGCCATCCATCATCCCCGCTCGGGGTCCAACGTGCCTGTGTTGGGGGTAATTTCATCTGAACCAGGGCCACGTGGGGTGCCGTGTTCCGCTTTAGGGTTCATTTCAACTTGTGACCGAGAAGCGTGCAGGTATGGGCCCTGTTGGAGACACAGTCAGTGCACACTAGCGTGTGCCACACACCTGCATGCCCTTGAAGCCAGGCTCGCTTCTGTGCCCCGGCCTCCTCTGCCGCTGTTCATCAAGCTTTGTGAAGGGAAAATGGCATGCAGCCTTCCCCTCCATGAACCAGGTCTGGGGAGAGGCAGTTTCTTGATGTTATTTTTATTTTGGGTTTTTTTTTTTTTTTGTGAGACTGTGCGCTATGGACTGGTTGAGAGTGTAATCGCACAGAGCCACAGTGGTCCATGCCTGCCACGTTAAAGTCCAGAGCACTGGGGAGTACTGACAAATACCTGTGTGTCCTTTGGATTTGGGCTGGGAGTTACTTTAAAAACATGCTGGGCCATGTCTAGGGTGCAGGCAGCCCTCCTGTGTGCTGCCCGTGGGTCTCGGTGGGTGGCTGATGAAGAAGGGGACAGGCAGCGACCGCTGGACGGGACAGCGAGGAGCAGGGTGTCATGCGAATGCTGCACTATTTGTTTGACACAAATATCTCAGGTGAGCCCCAAACCAAACTTCTCCTCAGAAACGTGATGAAGAGATGGTGATTGAAAAGTGGTACCTCACTGCTGTGTGTTGCCATATGGTGCCGTTAACCCTTTTGCAGCAGATTTTTTGACAGCATTCAACCAAGCATTTTCCATATCTTTGCACGTGCTTCAGTAGCCATTTACAGCTCTGTTTTGGGACGCTTTGCATAAAAAAAAAATGTTTGCGTACCAATGAATTTCCCCTGATGTGGGTAAAGTACAGGCTAGAATATCCTGTGTTTTATTGAACTCCCGAGCATTTGGACAATAGAGATGCTCGTGGCTTCATTTATCTGACTTGCTGGCCCTGAGAGAGGTGGCTCACTGAAAATCGGTGAACGATGGAGCAATCGGAGGTATGCGCACGGGGCACGAGGGGTCCAAGGCTCAGCGACGCGGGGCCGGGCAGTGGTCGGCATCTCCAGCCTCGGAGGGAGCATCTGCGGCTCTTGGCCGGGTCCCTTGCAGAAGCACTGGTGATGTGGTTTTGCAGTAAATTAATAGTGGTGGAAATAGATCCCTCTGCCCCCTAAATAGTGCAGAGATGAATGGCTGCTGTCGGTTTGTTCCATAGTAAGACATATAAAGTGACATACTGTCCTGCTGGGGGGCTGGCTGGATTGCTGGGGCCAGGAGCTGACCTGCCCTCCAGGTCTGTGTGGGACACAGGACGGGTGGTGGAAATGTTCACCACGTTTACGACGCGTTTGTGCCTCGGGAGTGAGAAGATGCTGGTCTCCAGCCCTGCTTGTCCACCTCCTTTCACCAACGTTCACCTTCCATGTGCTTTGTGCACTCCTAGCAGTTACTGCTGCCTGCTGGGCTTTCTGACAAGCCTGGATACTGAGTGAGATGCACTCTGTGCTTACCTAATGTATATGAATCCTAAGAATGAAACACGTTAGCGAGGGTAATAATAATAATAACATATGTCACTAATGCAGAAAATGTTCTGAATGTTTTTGGAAGCAAAATATCTCTGGAAAAGCCACAGTTTCCTGGTTACGGAATTAATAGGTTTTCCAGATTTGGGTGAACAAGAGATGTGTCGAGTTCTTTGTAGGATCACATGGAGGAGGAAATGCAGAAATCCAGCAGTTCCTCTTTGCTGCTGAAGTAAAGCCCCTCTCCCAACCCCCTTTTTCTTGGTATCCATCAGAAGAGAAAGTGCTAATTCTGGGGATTGCTGGTAAAAGAAGCTCAGGAGCAGTGTTGTGCTCCCCCATCCAAGTTTTTTCCCTGAATACTCATCATTTATTACCCTAAAGGGAGGTGCTGGGGACTAGCTCTCTGGTCCGGTACCACTGGCTCCTTGTATGTACTTCTCTGCTCTTGTCTGTCGTTCTGGCTTATAGCAGCAGTCCTCAGCAATTTTTCAAGTAAGAAAGGGCCTTTTATCCTTGGGAAATTAAGTTAGTTTGCTTTCTAGGTGGCTGACAAAGGCAGGGTCGAGTTATTGCTGGTCTGCGCCTTTCTCCTTTCAGGGCTGTAGATAGTGTTGGTGCTTATATGAGTCACGTAGTGGAGATAAAATAGGTTTCATCGGGATTTATTAACTTTGTTGTGTCTGAATGGCCCAGTCCTGGGGCGACTGGGAGGGGAAGCCACCATGTCCCAGTCGTGATGTCACCCACTGGCTTATGCTTTTTGCTCAGCGAAATTTGGAGACTCAAATAGGGATTTTAAACTTTATATGTGTGTGGTAAAAATCCCTGACCTCCTCGTTCAAATAGCGTTAAACCCTTTGCCATATAAATTCTTATTTTGAAAGCAGATTTGGCCAGTGAGCGATTGTGAATTGCCAAAAGTGGAGAGGAGGAGCAGACAGGAAAAAGCAACAGTTTTAACTCGTTGTTTACGGTATGCAAGGCAAGCGGATTACGTGTGAACAGCAGTGCTTCAGCATTAGCCGGGAAGCGTGTTTGTCTCTGTAGGGAAGTAAATGCTCTCGAGAAGGACCAGAAGGACCTTGAGAGGACGCCGGGCTGGCCAGCCTGCACAGTCGCTTACAGCATTCATGGCAGGCGAAATACCAGACTGCAATCACGCTGGTCCGACGAAGACTGGGCCTCCCCACCCCATCTGAGCTGTGGCAGAGCATCATTTTTATGGGAGGACGACGGCTGCAAGCAGGCGTTCAGGGTGTCCCGGAGGCGTCAGGGAGCCTCGGGCTGCCGTCGGTGCACAGCACCAAGCCCTGGTTCTTGCAGCTTGAAACGTATCAGCCTCTAATATAAAACAGTCAAAGCTGGATAAACCGAGACAGTAATCATAGCCAGGAAAGGGCAATTTTAAAGGCTAATCCCTCATGGCTTTCCAAAGCAGAAAAAACACTTTAAGGGGCTATAAAAATGTTTCCAGGACTAGTAGATGTTTACCACAAGTGGTTCTTGGTCACAAGTTAGAGAAGAGCATTGCTGGTATCTGCTGTTCATGGATAATGTCTTTAAAATCCTTCAACCCAAATAATTCCACTATACAGTAATGAGCAGCATCTTTTTTAATGAAGTTGCTGTAGAGATTATTACATAAATACATAATTACAGCTAGGATTTAAGAAGACAAACAAAAACATATAGTATCTGCATCACAGACTACTAAATGTGCTCATTGAGTCTCTTGAAGCATTTCATTTTGAAGACTCCAGATATTAAAACTGGCAGTTAGGAAAAGCTCCTGTCACTTCAGCAGATGATGGTTGATTAGTTAGTAAGAGAAATAAATCCATAAGAGTAAAACAGCTTCTCTGGAGGATTAGACTAAACACAGCAGAGCTACGTTGGCAGGAGAGAACCCCCAAAAAGGGGAGGAATAAATAGGAGAGCTAACTTGGAGCCATGTTAGTCTGGGACTCTGCTCTCAGGAGGAGCCGGCTCCTGCTGTGCTGGGGCTTGCTGGTGCTCCCACGTCACCCACTGCTCTTCAGGAGTGGACCTCTGGCTTGATGCTCCACCACTTCACTCCATCACTTGCAGATGCAAAGAATAATACTTGGATGTGGTTATCAAGCGGCACAGCGAAAACACTTCTACCTTTGTGGTTTTTGTAGAGAAGGACATGGTTATTCAAATGCTATAATGTCTCTGGAGCTAATATAAAACTGTTGAGGAGGAAAGTGAGAAATGGTGGTGGTCTCCAAGGTCCAGCTACCTCTATGAACTCTTACTAGTCTACAATGGGCCAGATGCTCATTTACAGCAAAGTGCTTTTTGTGTCTGTCTGCCAGTGTGAAGAAGTTTTAAAATGGGTTAATGGATGGAAATTGCTTTTAAATAACTTATATTTATGCCCGCTGTAAAGCCACAGTATCCTGAGGGGGCTGTAAGTCTGACTGAGAAACTGGCCTAACAGTGTCCTGTAAAAAGTGCAAAAACGAATCAAGCAGTTAGACTACTTTGAATATTGACATCTTATTCTTTTGTCTGATTTACTTTACGTGCTTTTATTTTTTGTTTTTATTTTTTCTATTTCCTTTCAAGCCCCTGTCAACATCTGTGGGTGCTCCTGCTCCCATTTTCTGGAGGGTTGGATGCTAGGGCTGACCATTGGGCACCTCCCGGGATGTGGCAGATGATTTCTGCTTGTGCTGATGGAGCTGCGTGATGGAACCCTGGCACGTCGTTCCAAAACCTGTCTGTAACTCCATGCATCTGTCTCTTGCATCTGTCTATCCCAACGCACTGGTAGCAGTTCCAGTTAGGAGCAGATTTAACTAGAAGGGTGTGAAAGGGACTGCCTGACCCGTGGGGGCCAGCTGGGATGAGACTGGCTCCAAGTATCCGTTCCTGTAGAGCCAAGAGGAAGCCATGGTGGTGGGGATGGTGCTGGGGCAGGATGGAGCACGACAGACACTGTTGGCATCATTTTGGCCAGAGAGGAGCTGGCAACAAAGAACTTTGCATTTTCTGAACTGTTCTTTAGATAAAAAAGAGATGCCAATTCCAGAACTGTGTTTGGCCCGTACGTGTGAAGGTGCACGGAAAAAAAACCCAGTTGTAAAAGAGGAAAGAAATGTCTGCTCTCTGTCTTAGAGAGCTCTTGCCCGGGGCTGATGGACCATAGGGCAGACTTTTTAGTTCATTTTTTCCTGCTGACCATGATGAATTACTTTTTTTACAGCAAGTGGCAAGATAATAACAGGAACAACTTTTGGTGTTCAGACAGTACGTTCTGGTAACTGGGCAGCAGTGTCCTATTCATTATGAAATAACTTTCAGATAATGTAGTCAAAATTGCATCCTGACCTAATAAAGGGAGGTTTCAGATATCAGTTATAAAATGCAAAATTTCAGGAGGAAATTGTTTTGAGATCTTTCCTCAAGGGAAAGGGCAGAATAGTTTAAAATTCTTCCAAGATACTAATAGTATCAGAACTTTTGGTAATGCTCTTAACAGGTTTGGACACAGCATACTCCTTGCAGAACAACTTGTGTTTCACAGCAGCTTTATAGGATAAATTTCAAGCTGGCTGTGTGACTGGTAAAAAAGCAAGCAAAAATCAAGCAGCTCTCAGAACACAAGCCTTGTAGACCTTGTATTTCTCATCAAAATCTTTAATTCCGTTCTGAACGTGGCTGATGCTGGATTGCAGATCAGGTGTCCCCCTGTAAGGTTAGGCATTGGGGAGCCTTCGGTGAGAAACGAGTCTCAAAGGCAGGTAGGAATTTCTTGGCACTGGACTAGCAGCAGGTGAGTGAGATGGGGAAGGGAGGTCAGGCACGCTGGTGGTGTACGACAGAAAGCAGGAAAGCAGGCACGGATAATGAGAGGTTTTACGTGGGTAAAGCCCACGATCACAGGAACTTGCCTTCCTCTGTGTCCTGAGGTTGGTAAGGCTCCAGCCATAGCGGGGAGGAGAGAGAGGCACGTGGTGGTTCCCAGGCTTTCCCAGTGGGATGGGGATGGGCATCTGGTCCATAGTTTTTCCCTGGTAAGTGGAACGGTGGCCTTGGTAGCACTTGGTGGCTTGCTTCCCACCACGCTGGAGATCTCTCAGCTCTGCCCTCGTGTGACATAGGTGCAGAAGGAAACCCTCCGAATCGCTGGGAGCCGTGGGTGGCTGGGACGAGCTCAACCACCAGTGCCGTCCCCCTGCAAGCAGTGCTGGCGGAAAATGGTGCAGGGAGCTGATCCCAAGGCACGATGAGCGTGTTGGTGCTCGAGCATCGTGTTGATGTAGGAAGTGGGATGCTGCTGTGGTTGGGTGTATTTACGTAGAAGAAACAAGCCCTCCTGTGTGGTGGCTGGGTAGGGCTGGTAACGAAGTTTGCATCGTTACTGCCAGGAGAGGTGGCCAGCCTTGTGCGTGCTTTGTAATGGAAATAAAGACCGAGAGCTGGTGCTGGTCGTTGTTCGCCTGTGGAGCCCCACCGAGGACAAGCTGAACTGACCATGGCCAAAATACTGGGTGATCACTTTGTGCGGGTGGCGGGGCGGCTTCGCCTGTGCCCGTGTGGCACTGCCTCCTCGCCAGTCCGGTGCCCGTCCCTGTAAATGGGAACCTGCGGGAAGGGTTGGGCTGGGAGCTGGTGGGCCGCTTACAAAGGCAATCCAATTTAATGTCATGGAATTAAAATATTACTTGCTTATTGCTAACGCACCACTCTTGCATTCATTTTTCTGGAATCGGAACAATGAAGTGATGAGACTTCTCCCATGACTAGACCATGCGGTGTGTTTTTAGGGTTGTTCCAAGTGATAAAAAGAGGTGTCTTGGCTTTTGCGGTGATGCCTTTCAATCAAACATGGACACGCGTCTGGTATTCTAACACTTCCCTTGCCTCTCAGTACTCCTGGCTAGCAGAAACCCTGTTATTTCAGATGTGTGTGTTTGTGTAACTAAAATTGAAAAATGTCATTGAATATCTAAGGTATATTTTTATTCATCCTATATAAATATCAAATTTCAGAATATCAAGATACATGCAAATGTATTTTATTTGCATGCATAGATTATATACTTAAGAAGATAAGGTATGTACATATAAAACTGTATTATAAATATGTACTGTTTAAATATATATGTGTGTGCATGCATTTTATATGTGTAGTAAGTAAATATAGACGATGTTATAAAATGGCTGATGTTTATTCTTGTATCCTTTGCAGGAAAGATTTCAAGTGAAGAATCCTCCACATACATACATCCAGAAGTTGAAGGGCTATCTGGACCCGGCTGTAACCAGGAAGGTGAGGAGCGTCCTGTTTCCTCTCGCCTGTCCCTCGTTTCTTGGCGAGGATGGTCCCAGGGTCCGGGTTCCTTCCTGCCTTTGTGTAAAAGGCCCCAGAAAAGTCTCTGAGAAGAGTCTTGGAGAGGTAACAAACTGCAGAGAGAAGCAAAGAGAAATTGGAAGGACGCTGCAGTTTTCGCAGCTCAGAAAGGAGAACAGATGTTGCAGAGAAAAGGACCATCTGACACATGAAACAACTTGTTTTAATAACTTTAGCTTCAGTAGTTGATCTGACAAATTATCACTGAGCTGTACTCTAGGTCTGACTTTTCATGTGGGCAGTGCAGGTGGTGAATAAAACCTCTGTCGGATGGCACTTTTCTCACCTGTGTGAAGGGGATGTTGAAGTTTGAGTCGTTTTCTCTGGGCATTTCCATGACAAGTTCAGTACACCTGGCACAGTTCACCTCTCCCTTGCACTCTCATCTTGAGGTTTCAGGGTTGTGCAGTAAAGACGTAACCTGGGGTGTATTTACATGGCAGAGCCTCATTCATCCTTCTGCATATTATTTTGTACAAAACAGTTTGATAATCACTCATGAAAGACTCAGGCACTTCACTTGGCCTTTCACGTGAAAGTCATGCATCCCTGAATGTGGCTTCTGTACCGAGATGTATTTGTGGCTGGTTCTGATATTTCTGCACCGCTCCGATGGACTTAGTAATAGCTTCCAAGACTTCAGAATAACAGTAAACCTACATCCCAGTTAGAAGACCATCGCTGAACCTTTGGTATTTAACCACTTTGGATATCAGCTCATATCCTGTGTTGATAGTTATAATAGCCTTAAAAAAAAAAAAACCCAACCAAAAAAAAGGCAGCGAGAGCATAGCAGATCCTGCCATTGACTGGCTCTGCCTTGTCCTCAACAATCGCTGCTTTGTGTTGCGGTACAATTAGCTGAGGTTGGTGCCCTGCGGTAAAATACGTATCCTGACACAGGGCTTCCAGGCCGGGGCCGGCTCCAGCCGCAGCGGAGGTGCACCTCCGTCCCTGCGAAAGGCGAGGGGCAGACACTGGGTACTCTGTGCTTCCAGCGCACCGTTGCTAGCTCGTGTTTTCAAGGCTGCAGTAATGTCTTCTGACAGTGCTTCTCTTGTTGGAGGCTCTGACAAGGAGTAGGAAACCATTTAGTAGGAAACCTTTAAATTTGCCTGTAGCTGATTATAATTTAAAAAAAAAAATGGTGAACAGGGGTCTTTGTGTTTTTCTCCTGAAGGGTTTTTGAAATTCGTTTGGTGTTTGGCTTTGCTCTGTGGTTACTCCATGGGCACACATTGAAGCCTTTCTTATCCTAATACCACTATACGAGTCCCATGACAAATGACAAAACCGAAGGAGCCTAAAAATAACTCCGTTGAGTTCCTCTCTTTTGTTGCGTTATTCTGTATTACCAGCAGCCTTTCCTCAGCCTGGGCTGTGAGGCGGAAAGATTTACAAATGGGCTTCTGGACAAACGCGTGATATTGTGAGGAGAGCTCGTCTTACCAGGATTATTGCTGTAATTGAGGTGGTGTCAGCTTTTTTGCTGATGATCCCCAGCGTGGCCAAGAGAAGGTGGCTCCAAACGCTGCTGCAAAATGTGTGTTTCAGCTTGTAATGGGGGTCATAATGGCTCTTCCCAGGAAAACAATTGCTTTTCATCCGAGCTGAGTTTTGAAACAGGAAAATGAAAGTGTTGAAATTACACGTTTTTTAAAGAGATTGCAGTTTGGTGGTTCCTGGAGCCCAGTAAAGCACAGAGCTGGTTGATTGTTCTCTGCTGTGGTTGCAAAGAGCAGCTTGGCCTCGCTGGGGTGGGGGATGATGCTCCTGCCTATTTCTGCCGTGCCCTCCCACCCCAGTCTCCTGTCTGCCTCTTGCTATATCAATTTTTTACCTTTACTTCTAGAGGAGTAAGGTTTTACGCTGCTTGCAGTTACACTGTGTAAACTCTCTTGGGAGAGAAGGCACTGTGTCTTTGTACTCCTCAGCTAATGAACTGAGGTCCAGAGAACCTGTATGTCTGATCTCAACCAGCTATTTCAAAGGAAAAATTAGTAGTGCCTTGTGTCTCCTAGGACTTTACAGTGAGACATCTATCTCAGTCTGCCAGTGGCTTTCTGAGCTGGTATTTAGTCTTACCTCAAGTGAGCCAGTGGTGCTAACTAGCACGTGATAAAACCCTGGTGAAAAAGGCAGCTGATAATTTTCGCATAGGTCAGCAAGGCAAGGTAAATCCTATCTTTTCATCATCTTCACCTCAGTAAATGAACTCATGAGAATTATTAACTGCCAAGTAGTCCCCTTGATTTTATTGTGGTGCACTGAGAACAAACCCTTTTTTCCCTAGTATTCAGAGCGTAGTCCTACTTGCAGCGGCATTGCTTGTGTCCTAAGCATTTATAAGCCCTTTCCAAACACATCAAGTCTGTGTGTGATAACTGATGACCAGGTTGGTTGTTAAGTACTGCAGTTCCAAGGTGATTATCGTTGTCCATCCACTTCTGCTCTCATTTACCTTGTTCACAAATGAGAATTTACCGAAACAACTCCTCTAGAATAATTTATCCAGCTGTTTCAGTACATTTCCATGGGCAGGGAGTACCAGGCAGGAGAGAGGACCGCAGTCTTTCTCCGGCTGGGAGAGGAGGAGGCATCGCTGGCTCGCTCTGTCTGCACACCAAAGGTAGCCCTGCTGCAAACTGGTTTTGCAGAGGATGGGGAGGAGCTGTGGAGAGGAGAGGAGACGGGTCAGTGTGCATTTAGAGGTCTTCAGCCGTGACCGGTGCCCTCTTTGAGCTGTGAAGTGGGGCTCTCGCTGCGTCCCAGCGAGGTTTTGCCAGGTTGCCCTTTCTTTCTCCTCCAAGATGGAGATGACGTGAAACCTCATCTCCTTTCTGCTGCAGTGTTTCACTTTTGCCATTTTATGGCCTTTTCCCAGCATCTAATTTTGCAGATACAGTTTAGCATGCACAAATTATTAAAGCATGCAGATGGCAGCACATGTGTGTTTCATTATTGGCTTGCATCCACAGCTTTGGTAATTACACAGAAATCATGGCAGGTTTTTTGGTGTGGGTGTAAAGTCGCGAAAGCGAGATTAAAGCACTAGGCTGAGAATGAAGCCCAAACACTGTAGTTCTAAATTGAGAGTTTGATACTAAAACAAAGCTTGTATTGTAAAGAACTGTTTATTTATCTACAGGCTTTTAATTTTCTTAATCCTGGAAACTCGAAAATGTGCATGGGAACAGAAGTTATTTTTCTGTGTGTTTTTGTTGACTGCTGGACTATCGTTGTTGCATTCCTCAGGATTTAGAGGGGTTCTCAGTTTACCTTAATGTTTTATTTATTCAGTCTGCGCTGCATGAGATGCTGATATTTTTAATAGCATCACATGAATCTAATTGGTTTTTTTGCCTGCTCATTCAATTACAGAAATTCAGAAGACGAGTCCAAGAGTCTACTCAAGTACTCCGAGAACTGGAAATTTCTTTAAGAACAAATCACATCGGGTAAGAGTTTTTGATGGCCTCTGGTCTAAGGTGGTTTGTTGGGGGTTTTTTGTTTTTGGTTTTTTTTTGTTTGTTTTGGTTTTTTTTTTGTTTTTTTTACATCTACTGATGGATGTCTTTGAGAAAATATCTCTTTGCATGTCAAGTAGTGATACCACTTGATTGATTGTTAAAGCCTGAAGGGCTCAGTTAAGAGACAGCTGGGCATCTCAGGAGAATAATTCAGCTTTAATCCTTTCATGATGGGGTTCATCCACATCTCTGTGAAGGCTGCAAAAAGATTGCAGTCAACTTCTGCTCACCTTAAGTCAATCAGAGCAGGAGTGAGCATGTTTGTGTCTAGAATAGTAATTGTATTGCAGCTATAAATGTATGTATAAAAAAACCCCATGCTGTTTTATAGCGTTAACATGCTGCAGTTCATGAAGCCTGGCTGTGCATAGTGTTACCAGGATTTTACTTCCACAAAGCAGAAAATTCCTTTCAAATAGGAAAAGTAAAAGAATCACCAGAGACTTAGTTTTTTATCGAACGTGCCATTCCCATCCGCATTTCCACTGGTCTCACCTCTCTGCTTTGGGTGTTGGAACCAGAAGCCAGTTCAGCACTGGTACATCAGCCAGGAAGGTTTCTTCAACGTTTTGTGTCATGATCACACACTGTGTCCAGCTCAATTACATCGATTTTACAGGGTGCTGCTCTTATTTTGAGGAAACAAGGGTGTTTTAAGCTGTGGGAGGCAGCTCCCCAGCGTGGCATGCATGGACGGCGTGCATGGCAGTGGTGGTCCTTCCCACAAGCTGCACCATCGCAAATACTTACAACAAACTTCTCCCACACCCCTGCTCTGGCTCCTGCTATGTTTACCCTCGTTTTCCAACACAAAGGATTCCCCATCAGAGACTTAGGGCATCTGAAGCGTGATGTTCTGCAGATTTATGATGGCTCATGGATGTGCAGAAGGAACCATGATGGTGCACCAGATAAACAAAAGAGACTGACAAGGCCAATGTTTATTTATTTGGTTCCCTTGGCTGAAAGATGTGTTTCAAAATATGTTTTATAAAAATACCGAGTTGTTTATTTTAGCAGGTAAACAGCGAAAGGTTTAAAGCCTGAAGACTAGAATAACTCAGAGGTAATGAATTCCCACTCTGCTGAGAGCAGGGGATCCATAGCTGCGAGACCCTGGAGGCGGACGAGCCTGGAGCCCCCCAGTTCCCTCCCTGGCTCCCCACTCATTCCAGTGGCACCTAACCCACTCCTGGTGGGGTTTTGGCTGCCCCGGTTGTGGTTCAGAGGAAAGCTGAGCTGGGACTGTGCTGAGGGTCCTCGCTCGCCAGGGTTTGCCCCTAGATGGATAGATTTTCAAACTTTATTTGGCATTCTTGAGTTTTTGAAAGTTTTGGAAGATAATAGACATTTCTGAATTGCAGATTATTTTGCCTAACTCTCAGGGGCCAAAATTCACAGTAACAGGTTAACACCTTTTAAAAAGAGAAGGCAAAATTACTGTTAAATGTATGTCCAGAATGTCAGATTACTCTTTTGCTGGTCTATATGCTTTTAAAGACTGCTAGAGATCAGGATGTGATAAAAAATAAACCAGGTCCCTGTGACTCATGCGTTAGAAGGTGGCTGTAACCACTGCTCAGCGGTTTGTGCAGCAGTGCGTGCCAGAGAGGAGATGAGCCTGGGTTTGGAGTGAAGCCGAACGGCAGCCGAGCTCCCCAGCGCACCCGTGGCCCTCTTGCAGCAACGCTGCTATGGTGGGAAAGGCACTTACCAACTCGGGAGCTCAGTACTTAGAAGGGGAAACATCTAGTTTCTGAGCAATGCAGAGTGTGCATAGGGATTTTTATGCCTTTTTTTTTTTTTGGAATGTTTTTCCCATCATAGTGCTGCAAAAAAGCTTGTTTCAATACATTTGTAAAGTCCTCTAAAGGACTGTTTTAAAAGTCCTCTACATAATAAAGGGCATTTTAAAAAAGTCCACTTTTCCTGAGTGAGAAAGCAAAGTTTTGCTCAGCAGTGCTGCCTTTCCTGGAATGGATCTGTCTCTAGTTTTTCTGACAAGAATTCCAGTAACTGCACAAAGCCCATGAAATGCTCTGATGTCTAATGATTTTTCTAACAGATGGGTCAGGGAGTTCCTGAATGAAGAAAACAAAGGCCTGGATGTTCTGGTGGAGTACTTGTCGTTTGCGCAGTATGCAGTCACGTAAGTAAGACATGCCTGGTACTCTCTGGGCTTGCAAGGCAAAGCAAGAATCCTGCCATCTCTACAGAGCAAGAGAGGGAAATGCCAGGGCAAATGCTCAGCTTTCCCTGTAGCAGAGCTTTCCTGCTAGCAGCTTGGTACAATACTATGTACGTACCTTAGAGCAGAGAAAATGGTAGCATTAGCCCAAAACTATGGCATCATAACATTTTGCAGAGAAAAAAAAGCCTAAGTTTAAGCCTTGAGATTATTTATCACTATACTGACATATTTTTTACCTTTGGCCTCTGACCATCCTAGGGGTACAGTGTAAAAAACATTCAACAAATGTGTAGAAGCATGCAGGCTTCCACAGAAATAGATTTGCAATTAGTGTCTGACCCCAAGGTATTACAATCCTGCCTACCATGTTCAAAGCGACATCCACACACAAACCACTCCTCACCAGGCTGCTGGCAAGCAAAGTTGTTGGCATCCTGTGCAGTAGATGCAAGGCAACAGTGGGAATTTCAAGGTAATTTTGCAAGTTGCGAAGACTATAAACCAAGCTTTTTCAATTCTGACATCCGCTTAGTTGGGAGTCAGATTTAGTCCTTTAGATAATAAATCATTAAATGTATTCTACTAAAACAAAATGGGAAGAAAATCAGCTGTCCTTATATCCCACAATTTGAAATAGATGTTCAGCTGAGGATCTGTTTTTGTATATCCAAAGGCTTTCACTGAGGATATTGTAGCAGTAGATTTTTGTATAAAATTGTATGAAAAGAAGCGGTAGGTTAAGGAACTCAAGCTGAGTAGAGTTGATATTTTATTTTTAGAAAAGTTGCCATCAAATGTATATATATCATCACACAGAAAAGAGATTTTTTGGTGGGGTTGCAATAAAATTAATGAAGGAAAATTATATGTTTTAAAATGTTACTAACACTGGAAAAAACTGTGCACAGCAAAAAGAAGTGTTTGTATAAAGACTTTCTTCCTAAAATTATACAAATGTACGCAAGTTAGCTTGCTGGGTTTTCCCTCTCTCTAACGTGGTAAACATGAGTAATAACCTCAAAAGCTGTAAGAGGAACAAGCAATTTTTGCTTGAAATAGCAGTACAATGGGCAATGAGTCAGAAATCAAAGAAAATCTGTAATGGTTATGGTAATATATTACATATGCTGGGAGATTTGTGAGGGCCAGCAAAGCAGTGTAAATGCTCAGCCACATATCAATGGAGTAAACTGAATTAGTACTTGCAAAACGTGTTGATTTATTGAAATAAAATGGAGACAGCTTTAAGCATTCCCCCTCTTCCCTTCAAGGCAGGGCTATTCATCAGCAAAGTGGCCAACGTTGTATTTATTTTACATTGAAGTAGAATAATGCGTAGCTGTTTGATCCTTCTGAAATTGCGTGCTCATGTGGTCAGCTGCTCCCCTTGTCAAGGTCCGAATTTGCCGCACTGTGCATTTGAAGCTCGCACTGAATTTCAGCCTGCATTGCTTTCTTCCTTTCTTTTTGTAATCTTTTGGGACCTACTAAAATCTGCAGATGTTGAACAGGAAGGAAAACGCTATGTGCATCTTTTCTGTCTAACCCGGCATTGGAATTTCTATTTCCTTTCAGGTTTGACTTTGAAAGTTTGGAGAACAACGTGGAAAACTCGATGGACAAGTCCAAACCTTGGAGCCGATCTATTGAGGACCTGCACAGAGGCAGTAATTTACCCTCGCCAGTTGGCAACAGCATTTCTCGCTCTGGCAGACACTCAACTTTACGGTAAGGCGTTTAATCAGGCAGCGGGTGACCTGCAAACAGTGAGTGCCCAAGTGAGAAGAGTCAATATGTTTTTTCCAATTAGAATATTTTTCATCTTCCCTCTTTTCACAGTATAGGCTTGACATGTATAGGAAATGTGGCATTGTACTGATGTTTTGAGGTGGAAAGAAGTGCTAAGCTAGTAACTTGGGGCAGCATTACACAGCAATTGAGGAAAAGACAAGAATAACTCTGCCTCCCTTTCCAGTGACAGCATGATCTAAAGATGCTCAATACTTTTCCATCAGGTACAACGTGGCTTGCACAGAGGAAGCGGTTCCTCTTCTCCAAAATGTATCTCAAGATTTCCATGGACCCAGCCAGTCTGGGGCTCTGATCTGGTGTCTTGTCCAAAAAGGTCTCTTCCAGCAGCGCATTCCTTCCATGCTGCTATGAACAAGATTTTTTTTTTTAATGAAAGGCCACTCTCATCCTTCAAACCTGCTGTTAATTCTAGCACTACCCCGGGCTTTACTATGAAGTCTCTCTTTCCAAATACTGGTGTTTTTTTTGGTTTGGTTTTTTTTTTTTAGTTTGTGAAAAAGGCAGGATCACTTCCCAGGACTGAATGGCAGTCAACTCTCTTACATTCCTTTGATGCTTCACTATTATAAAACATACTAAACACCACCTTTGTTCTAGCAGTACTGTCACCTAGGGGGCGCAGCTCAGAGTGCTGAATTCTTTTTGACTTTTTTTTTGGCTTTTACGGAGTTTTGTTACATAGTACTGTGATGAGCATAGAAGAGTCCAAAAAAGATGGAGCTGGTGAGGACTTGCAGCTTTTTCCTACGTCTTCCAGCAGAGGTTCAGTTTTGCTTTGTCAGTCAATGGTAATGTTGGCTCTGTAGTTGACGTTAAGTGAGTGCCTTCCACCTACAGCCTGAGTGGTAGCGGATGTGATACCTGGAAGATGGAGTTCACAGACATCAGGCAGTAGAGAGAGACAGACACACAGTTCTGGTAAAGAAATACAGGCTGTGGAGTGCAGCAAAATCACTTGACCAGTTGATTCTTTTTTTTTTTTAAATGTTGCAAAGGTATTCTTATTGGTTTTGGCTTTCTTTCATCTTTAACTACTATGACAGAGAAACGGTAGAGTCTTGTGCTTGCAGGAGGATGTCTGATTCTGCTCTCTGTCTTTGGGAGGTATGCTTGTGATTAGTTACACTAGAAATGGACGTCAGGTATACATTACATGTTTCTTACATTTTTTTCTCTTCATTTCCTTCCATCCTGTTTCCTTTTTCACATGCCCCTTTATTCCTTACCTTTTTTATTTTCCATTTCAATGTTTCCTTCCTCGCATCCTTCATTTCCTTCCCTCTTTCAAACGCTCTTCTCCAATTCTCTCTCTCGCATCCTTCCCTCCTCTGCTGTCATCCACCTTTCACATACCATGAGATTGGTTTCTTTGCCTGAGCAACTTCAGTTCAAACGCTGCCAGAGCTGCTTTTCAGCCAACTGCCTCTGGAGCGGCTTCACTGCGCGCTCTGCCGATGAGGCTTCGAGCCGGAAAATCTCGTAAGTCCCAGGTGCAAGGTTACACGCAGCACGGGCTGTGCAGGGCATGGGAGCCGCGTGGCTAGCACCGCTCTCTATGCCTTATAATCTGGTAATCACACGTCTTGGTAAAGCGACTGCCTGGGCATCAGGGGGACTTTTCAGTCTCCAAAACGTGCGTTTATCACATTATAATTTCAAAGTGTAGTTTGCTTCCGTAGAGCGGGATTTTCTAAAAGAAAATAAAATGTGTTTTACTTTGAAACAAGATACTAGTTTTCTTTATCATATTGCAAGTAGTATTATTAGTTTCATACCTAAGACGTAGAGCCGTTAGTCATGTTATTTCATCTTTTTTATTACAAATAGAGGCTTTATGCGTATCCAAAACTGGCACAGAAACAGAACCTAGTACAGTGCTTTTCAGCCAAGTGCCCCGTCCTGCCTGCAGAGTCATCATTGTACCGGGGCAGCTTGGGCAGAAATTGTCCAACATTTACGTGGAATTAGCATCTTTAGTTTGTGTTTCATAAAAAAAATAATTCTGTGTTTTAAAATGTGTATTTTTTCAATAGCTGGGGACTATGTGTATTAAAAAAAGTAAAGCTAAAAGGAGGTGGGAAGTTTTTAAGAAGGGTTTTTTTGTATAATTAGTAAATATTGGTTAACTGAAAGAGATCTTTTCCTGAGAACAAGCTAGGTGCTCATCAAATGAGGAGGGTGTGCAGGATGGTGTTTCTGGTCAAAATCAGGAGGGTCCTGCCTCGTCACTGAGTAGACAATGTGTCTGGGATATGCAGAGACCCAGGGCATAGGTTCTTCTGTCTTTGTTATGAAAACCATTAAAATGGAGAGAAAGGAAGAAGCGGTCCTTCCTCTTGGATGAAAAAGGAGAAGGCTGACAATCTTAACAGGGTAATTTAAAATTCAGGAGCTGGACTCATCCCTGCAATGCCACAGCAGTATGAAAAATGAGAACAGATTTGGCCTGGATTCCTTTTTATGAAAACAGCAAGAAGATTTGGGGAGACAGTGTTCCGTGCCAGCTTTAACACCATTTTTTCTCATTTTTGGTGCCTGGATGGCACCAGTTCTCCTGCTTGTCCTCAGGGTTCATTAGCAGTAAACCGGCTGTAGCCCTTGGAACCCTGCACGGTCCCAGCTGATGTGTGCTGTAGACATTTAATTATAGCAGAAGGAATACGAGATAAGCACAAAGTAACACTAGGAAGTACTGGCAGGGTCATAGCCCTTGCACGCTTGCAAACGATGCGGCTCCATTGCAGTGAGCAGTTCCCTTGCAACCAGCCAGGGCACGCTTGCTGCGGTGTGAACTCACCCGGTGGTGACGTGGGCACGGAGGCTTTCTGTCTGTTCATTTGCGTGGCTGAGGCTATCCACTTCTAATTGTGACTTTAACTGGCTTCCTGTAGCTCTTTTTTAGTAGTGCTAAACCCTGCCAATTCCCTGCTCACTGGGTTTCCTTGGCAACTTAGGTTTTTTTTTTTTTTAAGATGAGGCACAGGGATTTGGGAAGCAAACACCAAAATGAGGGCAGAAGGATAAAAACGGGGATAAACCTTTGGGGATTTTATTGCTGCTTTTTTTGGGGAAAAAGAGCATTACTTTCACATGAAAGTTATACTCTCCTGTCAGATAAATATTAATGCAGACTTTGTAATGTCCTAGCCCATTAGAAATTCCCTTTGTTCCGAGTCAAATACTTCAGTTTTTATGTGGATTGAACTGAGAAACTTCATTTATTTCTTCAAAATCTGTGGAGTCCATAATGAGAGAGCGAGCCAGGCAAACGTATCTTAATCCATAAATGGGCTTTGAATGCATTCAATAAGTGGACTCAAATTTGACGCTGCTTTGTATGCTACAATGATTTAATTTGGACTTCGCCATTAACGCTTTCACTGCTCAGGGAATTTTTTTTTCAGTCATAATTTTTGTCAGATACTTGCTAATTTAACAGAGCGTATTTTTGAGCAGCCAGTTGTCAGTCTCGTGGTTCTTCTGGTTTCTCTATCTGAAGACGACGATTTTTACAGACCTGAGACAGGCATTAGTCAGGCAGTGGGGTCTCTGGTAGCTGAGGGTAGCTCCAATGCAATATGCACCCATTTTTGCACAGCCTGCTCGGTGATGTTTTGGGGTATTCGTAGGTAACTGTCCTGGTCGAACTGGGGGAGAATCCCCTACAGTACCCATCTGTGTTTGCGTACAGAGGTGAAGAAACATGCTCATTCCCTTGCATGAAGTTACCTGGGATGTGCACAGCGTGGCAGGGCTGCGCACGACCTGGGTGTGCATTTATGTCTGTAGTCACACACTGGCTCTGTAGCCTGAGAGGAGGGAGGGAGACCAAAACCGGCTATTCCGATTTCTTTTCTCACCTTTTTTAAGCAGCAAATACTTCCTCAGCTTTACGGATTAATAATTTTCCCAGATTCTGTTGGATGAAGACAAAACCAGCAGGCTCAAAGTAATTTATTTTCTTTACGCTTGTGGCACAAACCAGCCTTGTCACCTCTGTTTGAAGTGGCAGAAAAGAGACATTTTCGGGTAGCATGGCTACCTGCTCTGGCTTCCCTTGCACGAGCAGAGGAGCTGATTGCACCTCACTGGTTTTGATGCTTAGGGGGGCCACCACTGGGCACAGGCTCGTGGTCTTTCCCTCTCTGGCCCTCGTCCCGTGCAGAAGGGTGCAAGTTCAGTGTCCCCACGTCCAGCAGACCCGGCTTGTAACTTGCTCTAAGAGATCAGGGAAATCCAAAGTTAGTAGGAAGCAGAAGCACCAAGACCTTCCTCTTCCAAAGTCCCTTTCTGCTGTCAGAAGGACGTTCATAATACAAACATCACCACCTCCAAACCACCGACAACAAAACTGCAGAAATGCGATCCAAAAACCACCAAACCCCAATGAAAACCAGGAGTCCCAGCCCACACAGAGCTGAGCGAGCTGCCGGGGGCGGTGAGGTCCGTCCTGGGCTGTCCTCTGCTCTCCCTGCTCCTACTGTGAGGGAGCCAGCGTAGACAAAGGAGGGCATGATATTCTTTAGCAGATAATAAGATAAAAATGATAGGAGAAACCAGCTGTAATTTGTATTTGTTATTAACGCAGCGCTTTGGAAGTCTACACCATTGGACTGGGCACATGTCCTCGTTTTAAGCATGAAATTCGTTTTAAGCATGAAGGTCCTCCCATCGCAGTTGGCGGAGATGGCAGGATTTTGCACTGAGATTTGTGCTCACTTACCATGGTGGGAAGGGCTTTTATTTACTTTGAGTATCCCAGTTCGTTGTGTAGGTGGTTTTTATGATCCATCTGTGGGTCTTCAGTGTCAGTGTGAGCTGTTTTGCACCAGAAGATGCTGTTGTGTATTGCGTTTTCTAGGTCTTGGTTGTAAGTAGGTAGGTCTTGGTTGTAAGTGTAAGTGCTGGATGAGTCTGGGGCACACTGGACACTTTCAGCAGTTCTGGCTGATCACATTAACAAAGTAACGTGGACACAGAGGCAGGAGTAGTTCAGCAAAATTAATTTCTTCAGGCTGGCTGGACTGAATGGTCCTTTTCACCTTTCTGTAGGAGGCTGGTGGGTAAAAGCACAGCCTGGTCTCTGGAGACATCACAGCAGTACCTTTACAAGCACCAAATTAACTAAATTGTTAACAAATTGAATAAAAAATGCTGAATGGGTTATTCCTGAACAGAAATGTACTTACGTTAGATCTGGGTGAGAAAAAGAATCTTAAACCGTACTGTGTATTTCAGCATGGGTTTAGCTTCGCTTTTAACGGTTGTTGGTTTTCCCACGCGGGTGCAGTGTCCCGGCTGTGGAAACGCCAGACCCTGCCTACTTCCCTCCAGCCTCCAGCAGCAAAGGCACGAAGCTGTGGAGCAGCTCCCTCCCCACGTGTGACATCCCGTACCCGCCGCTGGTGGCTGGCAGGAGGAAAGCATTACACGCTGCAGGGGCTTGCACATGGTCAGGTTTTCTGTTTCTGCTTTTTTCAGAAGTAAGGTTTTATAGTTCTTCTTTAAAGGAGGGGCAGAGGAAATAAAAGAGGAACCATCTGAATTTAATTACCAGGATAAATATACTCTTGGTGACATAATCTTTGACCTGCAGCAGACAGGAAATCAAAACCAACGATTCATCCAGATGCTCAGATCAGCCTAATGTTTAGTAACAAGAAATGAAATAAAAGCAAAAGAAGATCATCCACCCTGGCTTGGCTCATGTCACATAAAGGGAGGTGTTAGAGCTACTGCCAGTCTGCCCTGCCTTTAGGAAGGAAACACATAACATCAGGGGTTGTTGCAATTGCCTCTAATACAGAGAAAGCGTCTTGAGCCTTAGTTCCAGCGTGCAGAGTCGTCGTAAAAGAGTTTCTGTACAAAAAATCCTCATTAATTCTTGGCATTCATGTCTGTGTGAAGAAATTTGCATCTGCTGAAGGGAAGCGATCTAAATCTAGGGCAGAATCCCATCTGTGCTAGAGATATTTTCTCTGCACTGCAGCTCTCGATTTCATATTCTGCACCCATTTCTGAGTCTAATTGTAAACTAACACGGGTGGAAGCTCTGTGAGCCGGACAGTGTGGGATCTGAATATCACCGATGATATCGCTGAATAACGCACCACCAACTAGGGATGTGCGGGATGGTGGGGAAGGCAGAAGGACTGCTGCGGAGAGAGGACAGAGCGAGGTGTGCAGCTTGGGGCTGGAGCTGGGTACCTGCCCTGGGGCAGAGTCCCCAGAGGTGAGCGTCGTCTTGGGCTCTGGGGGGAGAACACAGCAGCTACCCCTAACTTTGCCTATTTGGCTGGTCCTGAGAATTTCCAGGTGAATATCTCCAGGCTTCAAAACAGCAGTTTTCTTGGCTGTGGGCAGATAGTGCCATACGGGAGGTCCGCAGCCCTTGTTGGGTTTCTCCACCTCTTCAGAAGAGGCGAATATTGTCATCATCTCAAACCTTTCTTCTGGTGCCTGCATTGCTCTG
Organism: Haliaeetus leucocephalus; assembly: GCF_000737465.1. NCBI lineage: Eukaryota > Metazoa > Chordata > Aves > Accipitriformes > Accipitridae > Haliaeetus > Haliaeetus leucocephalus. Next base: position 1,689,004 of record NW_010972599.1, on the reverse strand, counting down.
TGGTGCGGGGGTTTGATTAGGTGCCCGGAAAGCCACGCGGGTAGTGAGAGGTGTAGAGAGGAGCATCTCTCAGCCTGGGAAGACTCCGTCCAAGTGGCTGGATCCCAAGCTGAGTTCCCAGGGACATCGGACCCAGCGTGCTCCAGGGTCCTGCTGCCTTGTAGAGTATGCTTGCTCCCCGATTCTGTTTCTCCTCGCTCCCCAAGCGGTTGGAAATGCCAAATTCTGACTTCATGGTCATCTTTTATTAGTTTAAGGAGACTTGCTCCCATTTGTTACAGCTGACAAAACTCTGTCAGATGTCTAAAGGCATTCTGAAATTTAAGGAATTGATACACCAGGTGCTGAGGAAGATTTTTTTTTTTTTCCTTCTAGCAGTGGCATGATAAAGATCTAATTACTCTGCTTATTTAAAATTTAAAGGAAAATAATGTATGCAGCCTTTAGTAGTTTAAAACTGAGGTAAGTCATTGTAGGAACTATCCCTGTATGACTAGAAATGACTTTTAAATCTTTTTATTGGAGTTTTTTTCATATTTAGTGAATGGACTGTATGGAAATACACTAGTGCAGTGTGGTTACACATTCTCCAGCCAACACTGGCAGTGCTTCCACATGTCCCAGTTCAGACTTAACGTAGGGCTCCCAACTAAAGGTCGCACTGCTCCTCTTTTGTCTTGGGAAGGGAGGTTTGGAAGACAAATGAGTCCCTGAGCGGAGGGTCTTTGCCTGGCCAGTCACCCCATCCGTGGGGATGCAGGCAGGACCGCCCTAGCTGGAGCTCCTTGGCTGGCCCCATTCCCACCAGGAGCAGCCGGACAAAGTGTCCCGAACCCAGGTGCGAGGTGCAGTGCAGCACCCCATCCAAAGTGCTTGTGGTGGTTTGGGGCTGGCCAGGACAGCCCCGCAGCGTGGGGAGCAGCCTAATCCTGTCCCAGTCCTCCGAGACACAGCCTGTGCCCCTCCTCGGGGTCCTGTCCCCGAAACCCAGCTCCCGTGCTTTTAACTGCTCGCTGTTCTCACGCAAAACTAGGTCACGTTTCCCGCAAACCCTAAATCCGTCTGGAGTGCCCTGAGCTGATTTATGCATTCATATATACGGGGGAAAAAAAAAAAAAGCTGTTTGACTGAATTCTGCTTTGAATTTTGGGGTTTCTTTCATCTCGGCGCTCCTGGAAAATGAAAGCAAAGGGAAGTAATTGCTGAAGCCTGAGAGTCGCTGGCTCTCCGTGGGCAGGGTGGTTTGGCACCGCGCTCCGGAGCTCGCCACGCGTTCCGCTCTTGTCCCGCACCGGAGCTGCGGAGCAGGGAAGGCTCCCACAGCTGCACAGGCAGACACAGCAAGGGTGCTGCTGAGCTGTAATCACTGCCCGGCACATGAGACATCCAGACCCTCGTACAAGCTACCTCATTCGTTTTGTACATTTAAAGTGAGAAAATTTGCAAGTACATTCTTTGTGTCGGAGAGTGAGCTAGTGAGTCAGAATAAAACAAGTCTGTTATTACTTGTTCACGTATTTATTATTAGTCTTTACTATTATTAATAATAATAATAATGTAATCACTGATTTTAAAGCTACACCTCTTTTTTTAAACAAAATGAGTAGCATGGGTTAGACAAGTAACTGCACAGTAGCGTCAGCAATAAACAGGTCAACCCACCAAATGCACTCAAAATATGCAGAGGAAAGAAAGAGGAAAACAGTGAAGTGTGGTAACACCAAAGCCGTATCTAATACCCTCTCTGGCGTTGCCCGGGAGCAGACACTTAGTTCACGAGATGCTTAGAGCACTTGCTTAGTACGAGCAAGGCACATATCCAATGATGTTTCTCCTGGTTCATGCTCCTGCTTCCAGCAGTCTGTAGATTTAAGCATCCTGATCGAAGGATCAGGATTGTGTTTAATAGTTCTTGATGGATTTTTTCCTCTGTGAATTGGTGTAAGTGCTTTTGAAGCCTATGCCAGGCTTTGGGCTCCGCAGCACTTGTGCTGAAGAACTCCCGCTCTCCGAAGCACTGTGTGGAGGAGTGCCTCAAAAATTACCAGGTTTGCTTTGATCCTGTCACCTGATAATTATATGTGATGCCACATAGTTCCCATGGTACGAGAAATAATGACAGATCATTCCCTGTTGACTCCCTCCATGCCACTCATACTTTCTTGGAGTGTTGGGATAGTTCTTAGATGGAAAAGCCTGGGTCTGCGTGTCCCTTGGAAGCTCTCCCATTCTCCAGCTCACCTTCTCGCCCTGCCTCAGCGTGTTTGCATTTGTGCTTTGAGTCATTGCTGGTACCAGCACTGGTATGTTTAACTCCTGGTTAGGGTCTGTGGTGAGAGCTAAGGATGCTGTATTCCAGAAGCTTTCCCCACTGCAGTTGTTTTCCTGAATCAAAGAGAAGAAAAGCCTTCCTGTGTATGTTCTCCAGGCTGCAAAGGTGGCATTGGCAAGTGTGAAGCCAGCTGCAGTTGTCTGAAGAAGCCTTGTTTTTACTGGAGGTTTTATTTACTCCACCAGTCAAGCTTCACCTATGAATTTCTCTTTCCTTCCCCAGTGGAGCTGCTCTTTGCCTAACAAATGTCAGAATTTGCACATCACTGCACGTGCATCACGTTATTTTCCTTTCTGTCTTCCTATCAGCAGATTTTTATTCTTTCTTCCTCCATTTTCAGGCCCGAGTATGATAGTTGGAAGTGCAAAAGGATTACTGTGCCTGTCTAGAGGTTTCGTTAGCCTCTGAGCCGGCGAGCTGATACCCTTCTGGTCTCTGCTCTCACCTGCATAGGTGTAAATCAGGAGCAAATCTCTGGATGCTGCAGCCCTGTGACTAATTGAGAACCTGCCTGGACCTCCTCTGCAGGCTGTTTTTATGCTGTAAATTGGGAGAGCGGGATAAATAATGTATTTTTCCAACCCCAAACACCAAACTTCACCTTCGCTGTCAGCATCGCCTGCGGTGCCGCCGGCTAGAGCTGCTCAGGGCAGCCTGCGCAGCTTTGCAGAGAAACCTCCGTGTCCCTGGCACAGCCGGGGGGGCCCTGCAGACCCCCCGCAGTTTGGATGGGGCTTGTCCTGTGGTGTGCTGCTCCCCGGGCTCACCAGGGTGGTGCGGCGGCACCGTGGACACCATCGGCCCGTTACACCAGTCAGTGGATCACTGTCAAAAGAGTTTTTTGACCATAATCATAATCGTCTTGTTGCTTATTCAATTTCACATATGTAAGAACATATATGTATTTTGTATGGCAGTTTGTCTCCAATTTCCTGTGCTCAGCTCGTGAAGCATGTTTTTTCTTAAAGAAAATAAGCAGTATCTCGGGAAGAGCTGAAATGTGGTTTTCATTTACTATGCCATAGAAAAGACAGATTTAAAGATTTCCCTTTGTGTTTATTCCGTGTACTTATTTAATTGAATTCAAGGTTGATTTACCAGTTAAGGGTTACAATTAAAATAATTAATGCCTCTGTTTTGAGTAAAGTTCCTAAGGGCTGTATTTTCCTTAAATAATTTGGAGGCCTTTCAGAACGCTCAGCTGCAGAATAGAAGAGAGGCACCATTCTTAAATGAAGTGCAGCGCGAATTAATACATTTGCTGATGCCTACGAATGTTCAGTTCCATTAAAAGTCTGTGCCGTTGCTCGTGCAGAGTAAAGTGCATGGAAGAAAATCCGGAATACCTCTGCTTGCGGGTGGATCGTTCTTTCCCCGTTGCATGCCACGAGAGATGGAGGTACCTGGCTTTGGATGGGTCGTGCTGTGGCTGGTGGCATCGGCTGTGCCGGGTGGAAGGGCTGAGACCGGCAGCTCGTGGTGTCTGCCGGCCCTGGGCTGGGCAGCGGTGGCCAGCGGGCAGTTGTAGAGCCGTGCATCTGGGGCTTCGTACGCTGCCAACGTAAACAGCCCGTGACCTTTTTTCTGCTTTATTTGCATGTGTATTGTCCGACGGTTGTATCCTCTGCACAACTGAAAGATGTCTGCATTTTCACCCAGTGGAGTATTTCCATTCCTTTATTCTTACCACCTAAAAATAGTCTTGTGATTGATGAGAGCTGTTTTTGTTTGCAGGTATAACACCTTGCCAAGTCGAAGAACACTAAAAAATTCCAGATTAGTGAGTAAAAAAGATGATGTTCATGTCTGCATCATGTGTTTACGGGCCATAATGAATTACCAGGTATTTCCCTTTTTGTTCTTTTGGACCACGTAACTATTTTGTTGTTGGGAGGGGGGGGAGGAAAAGGTTAGTGGTGAATTGTTAAGGTAACACTGATGCAAAAGTTTAAATTCTTACTCATTCTTAGGCAGTGTAGCTGGGAAGCAATATAACACTGTCCTTGTGTACCCATGCAGCTGATTTAGTACAGATGTGAAGACAAATGTAGATAAGAACGTGTGCGTATTGGGCCAGTTCCTGTTTGCAGTGATGGGCTCAGTTTGCACTAACTGATTAGACATGCAGCTGCACAACTGAAGTTATAATTTGTCTCAGAATTTGGTGCTAACACTTAGGAAATATGAGAATTTTTCAGAAGAGCTATACACTGATGGAAAATCTAAGCTTTCACTCTTGTTACGTGTTTATGGCAAGGTAATTGCAATAACTGCAAGTCAGAGAATAAACTAGACCAAAGCTAATCTTATTTTCATGAGTTTTTTTTCCTCTTCAGTGGGATGCTGTGATCATATGGCATGCCCGGGTAGCTTCAGAGACTCGGGATTTTTTGCTAAAACAGTAACAGCTAAAAGTTAAGTGCTTCAAGGAAAGGCTGTGGTGAACACCTTTGTTATGAGTTGTACAGTTGTACGAGGTATTTGTAACACTGCTGTGTATGTGAACTCTGGGATTTACACTGTGTTTTACCTCTGATGGGAAGGATGCAAACAACGATCTCATGCTAATAACCAATACAGTATTTTCCAAAGCAATTCTTTTTTCATCTTTGGAGAGCAAAGCCAGCAGTACTCGTGCAATAACTGCATGATGCAGTCGCTTTATGGCAGCATGCACACTGGAAAAGAAGCAATTTTGGCAGCTGAATTTCAAATTCCTCTTTAGAGAGTAAATGATGCACTTGACTGTCAGAATTAAAAAGGGGTTGGAGGGCGGAAAGGACAAGCAGAGGGGTTGGCAGTGGTGTAGGAGCAGCCAAAGCAAGCACTTTGGACACTGTTAGTGGCAGAGAAGTTGTTAGGCACGGTGGTAGATGGAAATGTTCCGGCTGACTTGGTAAACTCGACAACGTTTTGTTTGGCTTACAGCACTGTGAAAGACTGCCACTAGATCTGGTCAGAGATACGTAATTCGTTGGATTTTAAAAGTAATAATTTCAGTCTTGAAACTGAAACAATATTTTCCCCTTCTCTTTTCAGTATGGATTCAATATGGTCATGTCGCATCCACATGCCGTTAATGAAATTGCACTAAGTTTGAACAACAAGAATCCCAGGTAGGCTGTACTTGCTTTTAGAGAGTTTAAGAAGTAGGTAAGTAAAGAGTACTTGGAAAAGCATTTTCAGGGGTACATGTATGCACAAACCTGTAGCAAAAATCAGACTTCATTCTGAATCAGATTAAATCTGTGTAATGGTGCAGATAGATGAGCAATTGCCACCTAGTTCTATTGGTTTTAGAAGCCTACTGACTCTTCAGCTGAAAGTCCACTGCATAAGTGCTTGAGCTCTATTGCAATGCAAAGAAGACCCTGCTGATAATGAGCAGCTTAGCATGGGATTTTCCTGAAGAGTAGGAAAATCTTCTTTACAAAATTTTGTCTCAAGCATCCTTAGGTTTGAATTTCTTTGAGAGAGGGTTTCATTTTTGTTCTGTGTCAGGTTGCTGTTCAGCCACAGCAATAATGTCGTAATTGCACAGTGGAAGTGATGGCTGCGAGGCTGTCCCCCCTCCTCTCCCCACACACACTTGTGACCCTGGCAGCCACTTCCAGCAAAACCTGGAGCTGCAGACCTCTTGCATGTCTAACGAAACCAAATCTGACATACTGATGTTTGCAAGGAAAGGTAAAACCAGGGGATGAGACAAAACTAAACAGCACTATAGATATATATAGCCTTTGCTTAGGCTGTCCGCTTGCCTTACAGTGCACTGCTTGAAATCTTGTCCTGATAGAAGTAGGTATTTCCTTCCTTTCTTTTATTTAGCCCTAAGTCAGCAAGCCTAGGCACAGGATAAATGGGAAGGATATAGGATGTTCATTGTTTTTATCATTTTTGGTGTCCTGTGCCTGGGAATCAGGTGATCAAGAGAAAGCCTAAGTTTTCATCTTTGAAAGAAGTGGGTTATTTAGATTTCTGTTTATTGGGGGTGGGGGGGGAAGCTTTCCAATGTGGCTAAAATAATCTGAAGACAAAACTTAACGTTAGTGATGTTCAAAACCTAATTTGTTTTAGGCTCATCGTGATGACTGAAGAAACCAAAGGTTTGAGTGCTTAGGGTTGGCTGAGATGTGCAGAAAGGGAAGCAGCTGCTCTGAGCGATGCTGCAGAGCTGATCCCATCCCTGGACCTGCAGACCTAAGTGCTGCAGGAGTGGGCAGGCCAGGCGGAGGATGGATGTAGGGACTCCATCTCCTCTGGCTGTGCCCAAACGGATGCCGCCAACGCAGCCGTAACTGTTCTTTCCCCATCCCACCCCAGATGTGTGGGCAGCCGGTGGGTGAGCGCTCCGGCCAGCATCGGAGACCTGGACATGCCCCTGGGCTCTCCGCTCACGGAGATCGCCCTCCCCTTTCTCCGCACACACAGCTCATAGCCTGCCCTTGGAGGGGAAATTACTGAAGATCTGTAGTCAGAGCTCCTTGACCCTGTCTGAAAGAGCTTGGATTTTCTTCTTGTGGCAGGAAAAAAATAATTGATGAGTAAGAATTGAAAATGATACATTTAAAATTTCCTAGGAAAGTGAACATTTTATCTGATTTCCAAAGATAACCTTGACACTTTGAAAGCCGAAAGGTATTTCTTTTTCTGTAACATCTGGTTTGAGTCAATGCTTTAGCATGAGACTAATTTCATATGTGTCTGCATGATTTGACTATCTGCTCAGAGCTCATCTGACTATAAAGTCCGGTTGGTGCTTTTGCCTTACGTGAACCTGATAAAAAAGTACTGGGGATTATTTATACTGGAGTTACACTGAGTCTATTGCATGCTTTTCTTTCAGTAATCTGTTGTCTTCTCTCATTAACATGCCTGTGTTAGCACTGCTGTCAATCAGTTGCCCAGATTTCTGATTCAAGAGGGGAAAGATGTGCTAAGGCATCCTATAGTTACTTCAGTGAACCACGTCTTTTTTTTATTTTTTTTTTTTAATTTTTTTGTGTGTGGCTATGAATAATACAAATTACCATAGAAAATAATTCAGATTTGTATCAGGAAAAATACAGATTTGAATTATAAGCACATTCATTATAAAAACTGGGCTCAGAGGAAGTGGGCTGCATTGCGATGAAGACAGCTGACTAATGGCTGATGTGCAGTGATCCTGGCTTGTGTAAAACTGCCTCCTCTCTGGGTTTGTGCAGGTGAGCTCTCTGGAGTACAAGCTGTGGAAGGTTGACGTGGTTTGCCTTTACCAGAGTTATGCAACTGCCTTTGGTTTGCTTGAATTTCCACAAGTATAATCTGATTTAAATTTTTGCATGTTCTGAGAAGCATTAAATGGGGGAAAACTGCATGATCCTGGGAGAGTCAAAACGCCCTGGATCAGATGATGCTCAGCTTTATGCATCTTGCAAGTTTACTAGTTTCAAGGGATTAAAAATAGACGGGATGCAAACTACATCTCCCAGTGTCTCCACATCTGTTTTGCAAGCAAGTAGAAAGAAGGTGGTTCAGCACGTGGTGGTCATTGACTGTCACTGTTTCTTTTCTTCACAGGACAAAGGCCCTTGTCCTAGAACTTTTAGCAGCTGTTTGCCTCGTCAGAGGAGGGCATGAAATCATTTTATCTGCATTCGATAACTTTAAGGAGGTACGTTACTCTGCTTTATTAGAATTTGGTGCACGTGTCGATAGTTCTCTTGCTATTGGCTAGAGCTTTCTCATTCAGCTAAATTCGTAGAGTAAGGATTTTCCATAAACTGCAGATTTTCCCATAGTCACTTTGAGCTGCAAAGAAGTAGACAGTGGTGTCTATGCCATCATTTTGATCGTGTTTGCGTAAAAGAGCCATAATCCCAACAACATGAATCCAGACTGTGATTTGCTCCCTTTACCTTTTGGTCAGTCGAGCTGTGTCCCTGAAGTGGAAAACTAATGGAGATCTTGAGAGCTTTACTCCAGTTCTGGCTCTGAAACAACCAGGAATGGTGTATTAGACCTCCTGTTTTCAAAGCCATATTTACACAAGCCCTTGAAAGGCAAAACTCCTGGTTTTACTATCAGTAGGAATTTAATTTGTGAAAAAATTACAAAATCAAGTCTTCGTGATGGAACACTGACTGCTGAAATTAATACAGGTATTCCAATAGGCTCAAGTAGGGCAAGACTGTCATTCATAGGTGATACACGTTCAAGCATATCACGTTTGCATACAGCGGTTAATGGGATTTGAGAACATCCTATGAAAGTTCAGAAGTGCTAGTGTGGGAATCAAGTCCTAGAAAGCTGCTGTTCTAGTTTATTTTGAATATTGGATATATGTGTGGATTTATTATTCAAGAAAATTGAATCTAGACTTACAAGCTCAAAAATTGTTAGACTTGATGAGTCCCAACTGGACTGTGTATAAACATGTAGCATGTTTTTCCTTAATGCCACTGTTGCTGTAAGTGGGTTAATGCAGATGATTAACAAGCCAAGTTCTTGATCTTTTTTTTAACTTTTTGTGTTTTGGGAATTATTTCTGGTGGGGAGATACCAATCTCTGATTTACATCCACTGTAAATATTTGCATGTTGTAGACAAATAACTGTATTTCTGAGGCACTCATCATTATACAGAGCCAGAGCAAAAGGTTTGAAGTAATCTCCAGTGTGGGCCTGTTGTAGAAACCCCAGCTTTGCAAGACCAGACCCGTCCTAGCTGTGAGCTGTGTTGTGTATGTAGAGCTACCCGAGGACAGAGGTAATGGGAATGGCACGGCTGCTGGCGATGAAGTGGAAGTCGAGTTGGAAGTGTTGTGTGACCATGGAGAAAGCCTTGCTCCTGGGTTACACCAGCGGAAGGGATGGTCAGAATATGGAAATAAGACGTTCTGCTTCCAGCTGGGGAAGGGTCTGCAGTCCTTTAATGCAGGCACAGAATGGGAACTGGAAAGTATAGTTTGGTTCTTTCATTTATTCATCTGTAGCCTTGGGCAAGCTGCCGGTATCTTTGTCTTTATTTGCACCTTTGTGAAATGAAGGAATCACAGAAGCAAATGCAGATGAGTTTGTTATGAAGAACAATTGGGTAATATGAGAGAAGTGCTTTAAATAGGAAAAGCACTGTAAACATGCAAAGTACAATGTTATTATTCCAGGCTTAAGTTCTTCTGGCTTATTACTACTCTATTATAGAAGAAATATGACTCATTAGGGAGGGTGGTGTGAGGGATGACTGATAAGTTGGGCAAATGACTACAGCTAAAATACCACTGGTCGGGACAGTCTGTAAGGCTCATTAAACAGGCCCTTTGCATGTCACAGGGAAGGATGTGTAAAGTCCCATTTGCTTTCTTACCCTCCTGACATCTTTAGTCGAGGTTTTGCTCCTTCATTTTCTTCCAAGTGCTCTATCACCTCTCTTTTCTCGGGCTGACATTCAAAAATTCCAATGTAACACATTCAGTTTGTCTGCCATTATGTATTTATTCCATTCCTGTTTGTGTTTGATCAAGTCATTTGCTATAGTGGAACTGTCAGATGTTGCAGGTGAAGTGAGCGTGCAAGGAGGGGATTTTACCTTTCTCAATTCTGCATTTAGCTGTTCTTTGCTTTATCCAATTATGCTGCTTATTTCTTGCTCTGTGCTGTTGTTTTCCAGTTTCCTTCTGGGCAAGTTTTCAGTAATGGTTTCAGGTTTTCATGTTTATAACTCATTCAGCTGGTATATTAAAAATCTCTGAGTTGCTGACATGTAAAGTACCCAGGGTTAGATTTCTAGCAGTATACTTCCAATTCAAATTGCTGTAAGCTCAATCATATTTGTGTGGCTTCTGTAACTATGCACTGCAGGGCTGCCACAGCTTCTCTGTGGTTCTTTCATCAGACACTGTGTGCATATTTAGGACAGATTAGACTAGTCAAACTAGATCTCTGCCAGTCTATCCCCTTGCCATAAAATAACTTCAAAAGAAATCTGAACTCCTGCCTAACACTCACCCTGTAATAAAGTCAGTAGGGAAAACAGGATATTTTGGACCAAATTCTGCTCTCATTTACATCAGGGTGAACATCAAATATTTCATTAGACTTTGAGCTTTGCTCTGATGTAAATGAGAACAGAATTTGGTTCCCAGGGTCTGACTGAGCTGGAAGACCGCAGCTGATTTGAATCTTGTCAAGAATTCTTTTTGAAAATGACTTTTCATTTGAAAATGATTTTACAGGCCAAACTTTTTCTGGCTGGGCTCGAGATATTCAAATGGAGGACGGTTTGTTTTGTTAAGCTGTCTCTTGAAAATTATTCTTGTCCAGTTACTTCACCTGAAATCGTTGATTCTTGTGCACAGGTTGTTTCTCTTTGCAGGGGACTCAGCTCTGTGCATTACAGACATAGCCCGGTGCTTGCTTTTCACTACAGGGTTAAGATCATGTTGAACAGGTCACTTCTGAAAACAGAAACACAGGGCTGTTTCGAAGCCACCGAGAACGTACAACAAATGAGGAGCTTGCGATGGAATTGAATAAAGCTGAACTTAACAGGAGAAGAAAAATCTGGAACCGTTGTTATTGACGGCGAATGGAGACCAGCAGAGGGAAGGAGTAGGCTGGGATGGATGGAAGGAAAGGCAATCGGAGCTGAGGAAACCAGGCTTCACGCAGTCACACTGGTGGTAGGAAACGCGAGCCCCCTGTTTCAGGCCAGTGAGTGGCAGAGCTGTTGAATGCTTTTTTTTTTTTAATTTTGCCATAAGGCAGAAAGCGGTTACAGTGAAATCCTCATCCATATTGTATGGAATGAATCAGTAATTTTAAGGGAGACACCAGTATTAGTTTCTCATCCGTCTTTGTATTTCTCCTTTGTGTTCTCTGTGATGTTGAAGGAGTTTGCATGTTGAGTACAAGCAGGGAGTGGTTTAGGTCAGTCTCTTGTGGTGCACGTGTCTGCTTTCTGCTGCCTGCTCTATGTTTTGGGAACTATTCCACATTGACAGAACGGCAACTCCAGCTCTCCGAGAGGGAAGTGCCCCAAATGTATATGCACCTTCTGGGTTTGGTCATTCCTTCCAGGCAGTGCAGATGTTGGGTGGATTGTCCCCAGTTTCCAGCCTAAATTCAGCTCATCCGTTTTCAAGAGGTCTTGGTCTGGGCTAAACAGGAAAGAAAGTTCAAATTAAACTGTGAAGACCTGTCCCTGCTTGTTCCTGGGCAAGGTGGAATTTTACATCATCCCATGTTTCTCTTTTCAAAAATGCTACTTCCATAACTCTTACTGCTTTTGGAGTCCAGGTGCTGCTTAGCCTCTACGTCAAGAAAAGCCTCATTGCCTGGCGAAGTTTGTACTTGCAGGACGGTCAGACCTTGGTTATGAGAAGTTCCACTAGCCAGGAAGGCCAGAAGACATTTTGGGTTGGCTGCAGCCGCTCTCAGTGTCATCAGGCTTCAAACAGCTTCTGAAAGGTCCCGGAGCAGAAGAAGTCCCAGGAGGTCGGGGTGGTGCTGCAGGCTCCCACTCAGCCCCGTCGGTGGGAGCAGGGCTTTGCCTTTGCCTACAGGACGTGGCATTCTGCAGCTGGAAAACTTGCTTTTTCTGAGCGATGCTTGACTGAATTCTGCTGTGTTTATGGGAAATAGTTTGGAGTCACTGTGCCACAGGTAGCCCATGGGAATAGCTGGGTTGTTTGGCTATTCCCTTATCTTTTTTGATACTTTCTGGCCCGTTGCCGGTTCTGTTAGCAGCCACCTCGTATTCCCAGCGCCTCGCACTGAAGGCAAATGCTGCTTGAATGGGATATCCCATCTTCGGCACGGCTGCGACCCCGGCCTTTACCCACTTGCCAGTGGGCTTCCTTAGCGGCGTTCCCGGGCCTTTGTGCTTGTTTCCATGGATTTGTGAGAACTGGCTACGCGATTTTATCCGAGTTGCCTGGGATTTGCGTTGCAGGACAAGCAAATGCACTTCAGCAGAATGCCAGGGGAAGAAAAGGAGAGCGGAGTTAGCCGCAAGAGAGCTTTGGGGGAGCTCCGAGGGTCACAGACAGATGCTGAGAGCTTGTGCCCCATTTAAATTGAAGCAGGCTGAGTGCACTGTTACAAAACAAGATATATTTTCCTGACGCTTACTCAGAGTAGTTAATTCATTTTAATAGTGTAATTGTATGTGTGGGTATACAGAGAATTAAGCTGCCGTCTTTCACTGCCAATAATAAAACTTCATTTTACTACTATCTCATTGCTTACTCCCCTTACTCTTTCCTGGAAATGCTGTTTTGAGTTCACAAAAGCATGTTGCGCTGGAGCTTAGGTGTGTTGGTGTCCTGGTGAATCTGCCCGCAGCCATCAGAAATGGTGAGAGCCAGCACGGTGGGCTTCTGCTCACGTCGCACAGACATGGTGTGGAGATGGTGCTCCTTAAACCGCAGCATAGCCACGCGGTGGTAACTCACTCAGGACCCAAACCAAGCATCGTTCCAAAGCTGCCCTTGCTCTCTGTTGTTCTACTGACATCTTACCATAATCAAAACGCTTTTGTTCATTGCTGCCTCGTCAAGGAAGGATGTTTTCATGTGGATGAGATTCTACAGATTGAGAAGATCTTGCAGTCGTCACTGCCATTGACTGGATACTTCTAATACACTTGTATGCCGAGAGCGAATTGCGTAGGAAGTGTTTTGCTGCAGTTGATACTGGTTGGAAGAAGAAGAAGGTTTTACAGAGCTGAGAAAAAGAATAGGAGGATAACCAAGACCACTATTCTCAGGTCAAGATTTTTATGGTGAGATAAAGGTGTGTTCAGCAGGTTGAAAACCCCAGCACTTTCCACCTGAGAGGGCAGCTGTAGTTTCAGTCACCTGCACCCTGCCGGGTCTTGGTCAGGAGGTGTGAGACAGCGTGTGGGAAAATTCCGCTTTCCGCGTGGCTGGCATTTTGAATTGGGGAAAAAAATACATTTTAAATGTAGCAAAATAGTCAACAGGGAAATTTCGAAGGACTGAACTCTAACAAACAGCTGATTGCTGGCTGGCCCTATATTTGCATGGAGGCTGGGCAGCGTGGTGTCTGCCTGTGCAATCCCAGCGGGTCGGGCTCCGGCTCACACCTTGGCAGAGCAATCCCTCGGGTACAAGAGCGTTTTTTTTAAACTCGCTGTGCATTTTTCTCTCTCTTTTCTAATCTGAGCGCTGAAACCCCATGCTGCTTTGCGTTCCTCTTGGAAGCAGAGCTCAAAAAGGAGTTTCTGCTCTCCCGGCTGACCTGCGTTATGTTCTACTGATGAGCAGTGTACCTGTTAACTGGGGGCAGCTCTTTCTCGGAGCCCCTTCCCAGGGAGCCTGAAGCAAGCGAGGATGGGAACCCGATAACGACGTTGTCAGGTGCTGCCCTGATGGAGACTGTGGCTCTGACTCCTCAGGGGCCAGCTCCGAGCTGTGCTATGGGTTAGGTCTGCTTCATGGTAAAGTTTCTTACGGTTGTGTGTTCCTAGTAAAAATTGGGTAATGCTTTGCTCATTATATATCTGTGTTTATATACATACACCCATGTGTATATATATATATACACACCCTTGACTCTTGGATTAATTTTAAGGTACTTCTGCCTACAGTCAGAGTCAGAATCTCTCAGCCCATTTCTCTTTAGTTGGAAGAAGACGTCACTGACAGAGCCTGGAGGCAAAGGTTTTAGTGCACCATATATCCCCAGAAATACCTGAATTAGCCTAATTGCACGCAGGGCTCGGGCAGCATCGCGGGGTGTCACTGGGAAGCAGGCGGTGAGACCGCCTGTGAGTTATTTTGGGTACCACCACCCAAAATACACCCCTTCCCCAGCTTAGAGACTGCACATTTGGTCGCAGGCTATCACAGCATTACCAAACCTAAATGAGGATTCCTTAGAGCTAAGGCACAGAAATAATGTGGACTGGCAAACTGTGAGCAAGGTTATGAAATCTGGTGAGAACATCCAGAAATAGAATTAACACAGAAGTTCTGGTTCAACAGAATTAAAGCTTGTTGAGGCTATGAGTGCAGAAAGCTGTTCTCCAACTCACTTGTGGCCTTGCTTCAAAATTGAAAATTTTTGCGGCATTTCTAGTTAGCTGTTTTATTTACATGGTTTACATGTTTTTCATTTACTGAAAGCGTAGCAGCCAATAAACAAATAGGTTCAGTAAGTTTACAGATCTGTTGAAAAAAATTGCAACCCAGCAGCACTAATGTGATTGCATAATGAAAACGGTTACAAAGCAATTTTGGGTTTTTTTGCAAATATTAATTTCCTCAGCTTTAGTGAAGATCTGAAAATGTCAGTTTTTGAATATACTTCACAGCACTCTGAACTAATGTTTTTAAGGAGCACAATCTTAGATCCTTATGCGGCTTTTCGTTAATCTCCATTTTAAACATAGGAGAATTTACTTTAATAACAACTAAATATTTCTGGGAAAAGACCAGAGGACTCTCCCCCTTTTTTTTTTTTTTTTTTTTTTTTTTTTTTTAATAAGCACAATAGTAGTTTTAAAATGGATCCAAACCGAGGAGGCAAAAGAATTGACTGAGATCTGTAGTGAGACAGAAAGCCAGCCAGAAATAATCCTGGCTCTCTGCAGGGAACAATTCCTGACTTTGGCTCTAATCCAGCAAAGCAGTTAATTTGCTTATTATACAAGCATATACCAGAATAATTGAATTCAGTAAGTTGAGTGTATGCTTGTGTGTTTCTCCATATGGGAAATAATTTTAGTATTTAAAAATAACAATGGAATTGAGGTGCTTTTCCTAAGATGAACCATAGCTTTCAAGAAACCACCTCGTTTTGCTCCAAGACAAGAAGAAATGCCAAAAAATAAATTGGAATTCAGATAATCCAGAAAACTTTTGGGAAGCTCATCGTCTGGTGGTTATTCCAGCATCTGAACTTCCCCACGTGCTGGGGAGAGAAGAGCTGGCCTCACTTGTTGGAGATCAGGAATGAGAGAGGGGCTGGGTCCAGCACGCCGGCGCTCCTTCTTGTTTTGACATCAGTTTAATTGACTTATGTGTTTGCTGCTCTGAAATATCTGACAGGTGAGAAGAATTGCAATCTCCTCACGCATCGCCTGGTTATGACTATTAATGCTGAGCTTACAGAGGCTGGGTTCATCTGAATTGCTGGGCAGCGAGCTGAAAGGCGGGGGCATGGCAAATGAACCTCATTGTTTACCTCCATCAGTTTTCACTCTGGCAAAGTGAGACAATATTGTTCAGCCCTCAATTTTCACAATGCTTAATTCAGAGTCAGATTTCTCTATTTGAATAATGAATGGTGGCACTGAAAACAGCAGTTCTGAATTATTCTTACGGGCCATTATAATAACTCAGTACTAGAAGAAACTGTTTGCAAGTGCTAGAAAATGTAAATGCATTTGTTGTCTTTTGCACTGCAGCAGTATTTTGAGAGCGCCGTAACCCTGCTGGTAGAGAAGTAAAAGGTATTTTAACCTAGTACGTATTAAATAACTGTTTACTTAACCAGTAACTTATGGGAAAACTGATTTTTTGTTCTTCAGCAAACTGCAAAAATGTCAGCATGATCAGTCCAAACAAAGTGTTCCTGTGGAGTGCTGCTTGCCGGTGGTGGGATCTGCTGATCACAGTGGGCTGTTGTGGGGGAGAGAAAGCCAGCATTGTGCCGCTGGACAAAGGAGCACAGACAGGAGAAAAGGTTCACTAAGTGTCCCATGAATTTTTGGGCTGCATATACATCAGACTATTTATAACACCACATCCAGTATGGGCTGTGTTCATGTACACAGTATATATTTCCATGAAATTGTACTGCCACTTCTCACTCTTGCAGAACTCAAAAGGTTATTGAAGGAGGAGGGAGCAGCTTAAAACAACCTTTGGGCAACACGTGGTAGATGCTCATTTTAATGTTTGCACTGACAGAAAATGTCCTGTATTGCAAAGCCTTTCCTAAGGTTTAGGTATTTTAAATTTGGCCCTTCAGAGAATTGTCTTCCTTGCCTTGAGGTCACTGTCAGCTGCCTTTGCCGTGCCAGACCCTATTCACCTCAAGTGTAAACCCAGCCAAAATGATTTCATTTTCTGTATGGCATTGGGGACCACCAGGCGTTACCCACTTCTCCTGGCACGGGGGCATTTTGTGAGCTGATGAGCTTACTGATGTCTTTTCTGTGAAGATGGGTTGCTAGCTCAGAGCTGTCATTCTCTCTCCCCCACCCGACAGACAGACACTTGCATCAAGGCAGTTGCAGTGTCTGAATGGGGCACTGCATCTCGGGCTTAGGAGCATCAGTCCTCCAGATGTGGAGGAGATAGCGGTCTGGCAGCTGTGTCTCGTAGTGTGCATTCTGTACCGTTGGCCAACAAGCTGCAGCTCCAAAGCCTGAAATACTGCCTGTGTTCGCTGCCATCTCCATATGGAACACGCTGTATTTGCTTGTGGTGAGGTTTAGTTACGAGCTCCATTCTGCAACAAAATGAGGTTGTGCTTCGTGTTGTTAGGTAACCGTCTGAGGTAGGATGATGGATGTGCTTCAATCAGCCTGGATTTTCACTTTCTGCCTGACACTGCGCATGAAAACATCTTCAGTTTTTCCAAAATACCCTTGTTGTCTTTTGCTGTCTGCCCAGGTTGCCTTTCTGGAGCATCTTACAGTAATCTGGCCACTGGAGCAGGAGCAACGTGAGGGTGGGGTAATTGAACGTTGCTCTTGGGTGGTCTGGATGTGAACCGTATGACCTGAGAGCATTGCCAGGTGGATATGGATATAATCATTGCTAAACTTTTCATAATGGATCCTTTTGCTTCCTTATAGGATTGTGTTGTACCTTTGTAATAGATCTGTGATGGGTTTACTTCATTAGCACCCAAACGCTTTCCAGAGAAAGGACCCTCCGTGGGTGGTTTTCCATAAAGCCACATTGTTCTTCTAGAATGACGTGGGCTTAATGCAACCTAAAAAGTTTTTTTTCACAGCCTAAGTAGAGACAGAGGTTTTTTATAGCCGTGGTAACCCGTTTAATCTTGCTTCTTACATAGAATAATGCTAATAAAAGAAAGATCAGCCTTTCTTAGTCCCAGCCATACTTTCAAATGACAGACCTTGGAAATTTATTCAAATATAAATGGCAACATATGGTTTTATGTGGTGGGATTTGATTTCAGCATTCGTCTTGGATTTTGGCCAATCTTCAGGCTGTAGACTTCATCTACAGTTTCACTCTCTTTAATCTTCCAGGATAAATTATATCATTTCATGAAAGTCAGCTCGCTGTCTCTTGAAACGCACATGTTCCCAGCACTGACTCATCTGATGATAGTGTGAAATATCTGCGAGCAGCCACCGAAAGCCGCAGGTTGTTGTTGCTTTTCCTATTGCTATCAGCTGCTGTATCCCAGCCAGCCAGGGCTGCTTGTGTCCCGGGATCGGCAATTCTCTGCCGGCGCTGTATCACTTCGGGTTGCTCCCTAATTTAATTAGTCAGCCATAAATGGCTTGTAGTTGTTTATGTCAGCTTTTCTCATCCATGTGGAACGGTTTACATTAGATTTCCCAGAAATCAGTCCTTCTGGCTTTTATTTAGTGATCGTATGCACCATTGTTATGTTTGTTTCTACGATACATGATTTTGTTCAAGTCGGCTCCATTTTTTCTGAAGTGGGTATGAGAGAGACGTGATTGTTTAATGCTCAAAGTTGAGATGAACCTACTTTTTTCTTTTGTTATGTGGACTCTTAACTGTTTTGTGGGGAGGGGAGAGTACGGAGAGCACTGGAAGAATTTGCAGTTGGTCGAACTGAAATACCATCCCGTTTACTATAGTAGGAAAAAAATGGCTTGGGATAATAACGTAGGGATGAGTGCATCTAAGCAGCCTGTGGTGCAAGTGAAGGAGAGGGTTCCTTGGGTTTGCTTTGAGTGGGAGCTGCCTCGAAAATCAAATTATATCGGTGGGCAGCTGCTGCCTTTGATCCTTACAGTGCCAGTAGGTTCCTGAAACCTGGCCAGATTCTGGTTTTCTCTTTGGCTCTTCTTGACAGAGGCCAGCCTCTTGTCAGCATTTCATCTCTTTTCCTCCTGAAGGGCATGTTGCTCCTGCACGGAAGCGTATGTGTCCCGGGAGGGGTGTACGCCAGAGCTGAGCTGCGTGCCTGCAGGCTGCACCCTGCCAAGAGTGCTTTTGGGGGGCCCGTGGTGAGAGGGTGCCCCGTGGGGCGTTTGTGGTAAGTGCCCGGAGTAGGTCACAATGCTGCATGTTCAATGAACTTGGGCTTCTTCATGACAAAACGATTCCTGGTCCTGCACACGGAGAGCTGGGGAGACGGACGCGATGCCGGCAGGCTCTGGTGCCGTCGTCTGGTGCGGAGATGCTCGGTCCCCACCGGAGTGTGCTTATCCCACCTCTCGCTTTTAAATGCACGCTTGTGAAACCAGGATAGTCATGTCAAAATACTCACGATGATCTCCCTATCTTTCCAAGGTTGCTCTTGGCCATTTTGAATTTTTGAGTTTGGCCATTTGGTGGCTTTGCAGAGCCTAAGGCTCTTCACCAGTGACACCAGCTCTCGAGACACCCGCTGCGAAGCACAGCACACTGGGAGGCTGGGGCAGGGGCTCGCTCGCCCGCCCTCAGTTTTCGTTGGAGCTGCTGTAACCATCAGCAATGTGCACGCGGTGTTTGGACTTTGGTCTCCCAGCAGGACAATTCCTGATGCTGTAGGGAGGCTTTACGAGGAATACTCCTGAAGAAAAGCTCGAGATTAGGCTGAAGATTTACAACCTGAAGCTGAATGGCAGTGGCTCTCCAAACTCACCCGTCCTTTCCGTGTCCCAGGGACCCCATCTCTGCTAAGCAGAGAGACGGGTCACGTATGCTTCACCCCTCGCACGACTGCAGGCCAGGCAATACCAAGGAGACTTGCTCCATCCAAGACTGGGTCTGTCTCGGCTCTGTTGTAGTCTATCTTAGACCTCAGTGTGTGTTTTATGGGCCTAGTGGAGCAGCCCGTGTAAAGGTGTTTAATGCTTCAAAACCACTTTCGTGGCATAGGCTGTAGAGAGAGATGAGTCCTTTGGGTTTAAGGTCATGGTAATTTGCTTGACCAACAAGTGCAGTCTGTTTTTCATGAGGGTGCATGCTTTCTTGTTTAAGTGTGTTTATTCTACATTGTGAGTCTTTAAGGTTCAGCTGGAAATATTTAAATATAACTTTAGCAAGTGTTTGTGTGTGACTTCAGCACCCTGCCTACCAGAGGCTGTGCGAGTGGGGGTTGCTGAGCCTGCACGGAGCCCATTAGTTGCATCTTGTGGGATTTTGGCCATGAACATTGATGGTAATGTTGTCAAATAGTTCATCATAACCAGTGTCCCTGTCTTCTCACAGAGATCCAGTAGCAGAATTCCCACTGACGTCAGGTACTGATGACAAATATCTGAATAATAACCCAGTTGTGGCAGTTTTGCTTAGGAATGACAGAAGATGTATCATGTACACCACAAGTATGTTGTTTTTAAGTTGTAACAGACAGCAGAAAGCGTGGCGAGAGGTCACCCAGCAGGCCACTACTCACTGTGCTTTGCAGATCTTGTGATCAGCAGTTTAGGTCCCACTAAACTCTGTGTGACTTCAGTGAGGTCTGCCCAGTGCCTTAATCTTTGCCTAGGTACCTGCTGTAAGATAGACACAGTTAGGAAGAGGAAGCTGATATGGGAATGGTAATAATAATGCATACTTTGTGAAGAACTTGCTTTTTGGGAGTATCTAGAAACACCAGTTGGGGGTTTGGTCTCCTTGTGGGAGACACAAATGTAGAAATGTGTACAAAGAACCAGTCCCTGCCCCAGAAAGGTTAGTTTCCAAAGCAGAAGTAGCCAGTGCTCCCACCATTCCTTAATTACCATTTGCTGGCTAATTTCACATAACTGCTTGTGCCATGAGCTGGCTGCTGAGGGAAACAGCAGCTGATGGCTTGGGGGGTGTGCTGCTCAGAGGCTGGCAGACCCTAACCGGACAGCTGGGGTTGGATGTCCCACTGCCATGTCCCCTGCTCCTGATCGGTAGCACCCGACGCTCCTGGGACATTTGGGTGAAATCTGGGGAAGGAAGGAAGGAAGGAAGGAGCCTCTTGGGCTCACCAAGGGTTTTGTTCCTCAGCAGAAGGGAAGTTTCAGTCCTCCAGATGAGCAGACTCTGTTTTTCAGGACCTTTTAAGAGCAAACCAGCTTCCTTCAGAGCGTCTTCTGTCCCTCTGCAAACAGCCAGCATCTGAGGAGGGTGAAGCAGCATTTAACACCGTTTGTGCACGGATGTGCCTACCCAGGCACTTAGGGCTTTGTTCAGAAGAGCATGCCTGTGCTCTTCCTGAATTCGCTGCTCGGTTTGACGCCAAAATCCAGCAAGTGAGAAGTCAACTCATGGTGCGGGGTATGAGGAAGCTCTCAGTGAATTTGGGAACGTGCGAGTGGGACACTTTGCACTGCCCCCATCACCTCCCATCCGACCATGCTGGGACGGTGGGGCTAGCTGGGATGGCTGGGCTCAGGGTGGCTCCCATGCACCGGCTCCTAGCCCTACAGCTTAGGTATTCGGTGTAGTCCGTTCATGCAGGGACAGAAAAAATGCCCTGAACGATGCACCACAGAGCGGGGAGTTGCAGTTGCTAAGTAGGGAGGATGGGGAAATGGGTGCACCTCCTGGTGCTCACCTCTGCTCCAACTTATTTAATATTTTGTGATTTTGGTGTGGATTACTCTAGATCGTTTGTGTGCTGGGAAAAGCGGGACTGAGCCAGAAAAGCTACTGGGAAGTAATAAGATTTAAACAGTATCCTGGGACCTGCTTTATCTTAGATCTTATTTCTCCCTCAAGTTGCTTGTGTTTCCTGCCAACGCCCCTGTATTAGGGCTCTGTAATTCTGACCAGCTGATAGTTGCGCTGATGTATTTCACTCCTCATTTAGCTGGTGATAATTTTCTTTTTTCCTCCCTGTAATTTGTTGTTCTCCCTAATTACATTGTATTACAGTAGAAAGCCAATTCTGAACTGTGAAAGAGACCAACTCTTCCTGTGGCATAGCCTGGTGCAACTCTGTGGCTTACATTTGTACCATCAGTGGGTATGATTAAATTTTTAGGTGGAAAAGAGATACAAAAAGTTATGTTATAATTGTACCTGACCCCTTAGACTTGCAGTGCAGGTGTTCACCTGCGATTCCTCCGCTGGATTTGTCACGAAGAAGAGCATTTTTAACAAGAGAGGAAACCTGGACGGAGAGGTTTTGAGCAAGCGGATGAGCTACTTTTAAAATGTTTTTCATACTCTCTCTTGCAAGCTGTAGTTTAACAAACACATGGTGATTCTTTTGTAGGTGTGTGGAGAGAAACAGCGCTTCGAGAAGCTGATGGAGCACTTCCGAAATGAAGACAACAATATAGACTTTATGGTGAGTGCTATTTATCACCAGCAAACTTTGGTTTCAGTATTTACTGTGTCTGGTGCTGCTGCCATAGGCAGAGATGTATCTGCCTTCTGATCCTTGGCCTAAAATTACCACAATACAATTTTTTGTATTCTAAACTACATAATGTGCACTTCATTTTTAGCTTCCATTCAATTCAGTTATCTTCAAGAAATGCCTTGTACCATAGTGAAGGTAAGAGGAAAGTGGCCTTTTGGTCGCGTGTGCTATTTCGCTGCAGCAAAGCAGCAGCTTCTGCAATATCAAGATGCATATTCTGTCCGTGTGCCAACATCCTCAGAGTCACAGACAGGGAAGTGTGGGAGAGACTCACTGCAGCTGCTGTCTGTCCGTATCTGCTGATAAATATAGCAGTAGTTTGCTCCACTTGTGGTTCCTCAATGTGCATATGCATGATTATTCACCAAATCCACTTCCCCTGGAGCACAAGAGAGAATGGCAAGAGAGGAAGCTCTGGCTGGCACCCACAGACACCGGCGCCCGCTTGCACATTGGCAGCACGTGAAAGGCAGAGGTTGCGACAGTAAGGATGAGCTAGCTGGTTATATGTCCAATATAAAAAATACTTCTGTATCTGTTTTTTTAAAGTCTATAGCAAGTGAGTGCTGGTGTCAGAAGTGTGAGAAATTTAAGTCCTATTTTTAATTGTAATGCAACTGCTGGCGTGGTCAGTGCAGTCTCCTTTGCACGGCTCGTGCTCAGTGCTTCGGATCTGATGTGATCCTGTTTTGAGGTGAGAGCAGAGCAGGAGGGCATCCCACCAGGTCAGACTGTCAGTCTGCTGAGGCCTCTGTTAAGCATCTGTGACACTTCATACTGTTTAGTGCTGAGCTTTGTGTTAAAGATCTTTTTCTGTCAGGAATTGGGTGTTAAAGCACCTGGTGTGGTGTTTCCTACAGGCTTTGAACGCTCCGGCGTCAGTGGCTTGCAGCCCTGAAGGCCAGGGCAGGCTCACACCCTTGAGGGGACAGCAGAATAAAAAGGAGGTGGTATTAGTGAGATAGGATGGCCTCTTTCTTGTATTTGAAAAAAAAAAAAAGTTATAGCGATCCCTGCAATTTTACTCAAGTTAGCAAGCTGCTTTCAGTAACTCTCTGACATGTTACAGTTGGTTTTGTTCCTTATTACTGCAGTCCCAGTAAGGACATGTTGGTAGTCACAGTATACATTAAGTATTCTCAGATGTACATACAATTTAGTCTGTAATATAACAGAAAGATTTGTCAGTCCTCAAAACCTGACTTTTAGTCATTTTTCCCGTGCTCACAGGGAGGGGTAAGCGTATTTGGGGAGCGTGAGAATAACACAGCTCAGTGCAGCCTGGAAGGAAGACGGTGGCAGCAGCCTGCAGCCAGCCACCTTGCTGTGAGCTATGGGATTTGCCCACTCTTTTTAAAAAAAAATCATCCCTCATCTTTATTTAAGATATGAAATGGTGTATTGTAAGGATGTAATAGGCAATATGCATGTGAGTACAAGCCCGGTGAGCTGTGAATATTCAGCATCCATCTGGACGGCCTGTAAGAAAATTCCCTGGTCCTCTCAGGTCACAGGTTGAAGTTAGTGGTGAAATTTGCTTGAAAAATGATAAATATATTTTTTTCAGGACTTGCCCAAGTACTAAGAAAATCTGCATCTTTGGGCAGCTTCCACCACTTAAGGGCTTGACTATATGAAAACCCTAAAGCTAGGAGGGAGAGCTCATGACAAACGATTTGGCAGATCCGCTCGTTCTTGTCACCATCTGGCCCTAACGAGCTCCGCGTGCTGCCGCGAGCGCTGGCCACCGAGCGCGCTTTGGGGGGCGAGCGGGGAGCGTGGTGGCCCCCTGCCCGCCGGCTCGCTGCGATACCGGCGCTGCGGGAGCCTGCGGGTTGCACCAGCGTGTGCCCGAGGCAGACATCGCTCCTTTCCGCAGGATGGGATAAAACGGGTGCCGGAGCCCCAGGCTCCAGGACGTAACGTTAAAAGCTTGAGTAATTCAAGGAGTTGCAACAACCGAACATAAACAAAGAGCTATTCCTGCAGGACCTGGCTTTCACGCTGCCCTAAATGGAGAAGGCGAGAGCTGTCTGGGAAGCTGGAGCTGGAAGGGGCTGCGGTTAATTGCATGGATCAACAGGGAGGAAAGAGCAACAAAAAGGCAGAAGTATTTTAGAGAAGGTTCCTGTTGTTGACATTGACTGACTTCATTTTAAAAGCAACTTTCTTAGATTAGTTTTCTTTGACTTGATAAATTCCTTAGTTGTGTATGTAAGGATCTGAGAAAGGAAATGAGAATTTAGCCCTAATGTTGCGAGAGCCGAAGCAAGTACAACAAAAGCGCTTTTGAAAAGGGGGAATTTGGCTCTGGGTGATACAACAGGATAGCAGGGTTCAGCTGGCGAGGGCCAGTACCAGCACTAGGAGGAACCAGGGTTCAGCTCAGGAACTACAAAGCGTACTGCAAAGACTTGAAACCTGAAGTTAAGTTTCCAGCTGCATGGATCAGGTTGTTCATGCAAGAGATGGGTACACACCGAGAGGTGGGGATGAGGCATCACAGGAGCTCCTGGATGAGTCTTTAGACCATCTTCCTTCCTCTCTTCTTTGGGGTTATACCTGTTACCAGTCTCACAACTTTGTATTATCTAGGGTTAAAGTAATTTTGGAAACCAAGTGGTTAAAGCTGGCCAGGAGCTACATGGGAAGATGTAGCTGAAAGGTTTTGACTGAACCATTTTGGCTTGTTGTGTCCCCTTGGTCCCAGCTCCAAAGCCGGGCAGTACTGGGCAGTTCAGCCAGGAAAGTTTTTATGGCAGCTCAGCGGCTGCTGGGAGCTCTAGCTGGGAGGAGCAGCCCAGGGCATCCTGGCCAGACCTGTAGTCAAAGGCCACCACACAGCAGATGCCTGCCCATGAGTTTATCCTCTGGGCCCTAGAGCAGATCGCAGAGAATTGGCTAATTTCCTGTAGCAAACTGGTAATCCAGAGAGTGGTCTTCAGTTTGTTCTTCCCACAAAATGACCCAGAGACGTGGGGTCTCTTAGGGGCTTGTCCTGCAGGTAAAATCAGGTTGCTTTGATTTTTGTCTTCTCTCAGATTCGTTCTAGAACTACTGAGACACTTCCCAGATATGTTGAGAAGCTTGGTATTACCCCTGCTGCAGCGTTGCTGGCAGGATAGGGTTATGCCCTTAAAAAACCCAGGAAGGACTACGCAAACCTCCTCTTAAAGCAGCTCAGAGAGTGACAGACGTGGTCAGCTGTGAGCTGAAAGAGGGTTGGGGATTCTTGGGCAGAGCAGGATTTGGCAGTGCCTTACATTCAAGTAAAGGGCAAACCTTTGGGGGTTTGTAGCCCGATTCCTGCCACTCTGCAGGAGGTTTCCCCCACTGCTCCTTCTGCTCGTGACCCGCTTCGCTCGAGAGCCTTTTCCTTTCCTTCGCTGTGCTTGGACGCGTTTGGATGCCAACTCCTATGATCTGGTCCCTTGTTCAGTTACCAAACCACAGCTTTGGAAATATGCTTTCTGCAAACAACAAGGCGCCTTTTGTGAAAGTCCCGTTTCCTAAGCTAGGGGTTCCAGTTGCAAAATTAATCTCACTTTTACAGGCCGTTTCAGAAACAGCATTGTTTTCTTAAGAGCTTGTGTGCTTGTACGACGTCTGGCCGTGCGAGCTGGCACGGAAAGCGTTTCTGTTCACCAGCACGCAGTAAAGGTAGACTCTGCAGACATGACTTAATTTCTGGAACCCACGTTTCCCTTTATCACAGCAGACAAACACCCCGTAAGCCTGAATCCAGCACCGGCTTGGAAAAAAAGCCGCAGAATAGCGGATCACAGTTTCCCCTCGTGTAGTAACCGCAAGGAAATGCGGTCATTTGCTGTGTCTGACCCGTGGGGCCCTGGGAGAGCCCGCTCCGACCCTGTGCCCAGGGTTTTCGGGAGGCAGCCGGGGCCGTGCCGTCGCCTCGTCTCATGTGGAGCGGTTCTCCTTGCAGGTGGCCTGCATGCAGTTCATCAACATCGTTGTCCACTCGGTGGAGGACATGAACTTCAGAGTCCACCTGCAGTACGAATTTACGAAGCTCGGGCTGGACGAGTACTTGGACGTGAGTATGACCCAGGTCTCCACCGTGGCGGGTCCACACCACATCCCCCAGCTCTGCCGCTGCCCAGCCTAGCCTTAAACCTCCCCAAACCTCCTCACCCGAGAGTTTTTGGGAGGGCAGAGCAGGGCTGTCCCATAGTCGCTGCTAAAAATGCAGTGCCTTGGCCGCTGACTGGGGGCTGTGGCCTGGAGCCACCCCTGCAGAAGACAAATCAGCGGCAACTAGCTGCAATTACAGACCGGGAGCTAAATTTGTAGCTTTGCCTTATAACAAAGGGAGGATGAACCGCAGTCGTCCTCGCCCACGCCACGTCTCTTGACCTCCAGCCGCGGGCTGCTGGGCCTCGTGTCGGCCCCAGCTCAGGTGCCGCCAGGGCCCCCTCCGTCTCCGTGTGAAAAAAGTCCTCCTTTGAGTTTTCTCCTGACAGCCAGGCGTTTTCTGGCGTCCTGTGGGAAATGCTCCCTTTCAGAAGAAAGCTGCTTTTATATTTCCCCTTTTGTATTTTTCTGTCTCTCCCGCTCCCTGCCCTTGGGAGCACAGACACAAAAACAGTGCTCGTGTTGACGAGGGATTGATTTGTCCCTGCTGACTTCTGCTCAGCAGTAACCAGGAGAGGGTTTTTTTGCTGTCTGCAAGAAGTATTCGTACACAGTGATTCTGAGCACGGGTCTGTTTGGGGTCCCAGGGTGGCACAAACCCTGCAGTCCATTGGGAGCAGGCAGAGCAGTTAGCGTGCTCTGACGTTATCTTTGGAGATAAAGCATGCTCATTTTGAACACAGCAAACCCAACGCAAGGTCAGTGAGAGCAATCGGAGGATTTGCTCCGGGCCATGCACCTGCTTCGAACCCAAACACAGGCCTCACCTCTGCCTACTGGCCACTGAGCTGGTGGCCACCGTGGGCCAGTCGCCAGCCTCGCCAGCCTTGCACCGTCCCAGGGCTGGGTGGTGGATTCAGAGCTTGCCATGTTCAAGGAGCAAGCACGGAGGAGAGCAGTCATATCCTCTGTAGTAACAGAAGGTAAGACACTGTTTAGCTTTGTTTGGAAGCTTTGGTTGTTTCATCTTCAAAAATGACTATTTATCACTTAGTGACCCAGCTAACGTTAAAATGCAAAGTGTTTTCCTGGGTGACAAGTGGCCTGAGCTCCCACCGCTCTCCCCACGCCGCTTGCTGTCTGCAGCCCTCCTGCCACAAAGGGCTGCCAGTGCTGAGTGACACCCTTTTCTTCTTGGATTTGCAGAAACTGAAACACACGGAGAGCGACAAACTGCAGGTACAAATTCAAGCTTACCTGGATAACGTTTTTGATGTGGGAGCTTTGCTGGAGGATGCTGAAACCAAGAACGCAGCCCTGGAAAGAGTCGAAGAACTGGAAGAAAACATTTCCCATGTTAGTACCACATTTTGTCACCTTTGCCTCTGAAGTAGTTCAGAGCCCGCTCTGCACATGGGCTTTGCTGCTGCCCATTTGGGGAGGTGGAAGCACAGGCGCAGTGGGGCTACAGCCTTTGGGGTGAGGTTCACTTAGAAAAAGCCTTGGGACTACTGTGCTTCTGTATTGGGGCAGTAGTCAAGATATTTGGCAAATTTAAGGAATTTGGGAGATATCAGGCAGGTAAACTTCCTGGGTGCTTTCATGCTATATCCTGAACCTCATAATTCTGCATGTTTTAGTTAACGGATGCTCCACTTGCTACAAAAATTTGTTCATAAGCTGTTTATTGATCTGGTGACGAAATGTCTCATTCTGTCATTTTATTTACTCTGCTATCTGACACAACCCCCAGCTTCTTAAAAAGGAGTAGCGTTGCTTGTTAATGTGGGGCTTGATATGCTGTTTCTCTGTACGTCAAGGGACAGTTTGGCCCGTGCTGTGCGGTGCCTGCCCGTCTAACCACTTACATGGCCACGGCTGCAGTACTCACACGCCTCAATAGCATCAGCCAGTTTATCCTCTGAAAGCTGTGGTGAGCTGGGAGGGGGTGACCCCCCCATGCTGGGGGCTAGCCGAGCAAAGGGTCGCACCCCCCCGAGGCCCTGGCACGGCAGGTTTGCAGCTTTGGAGGCTTCAGCTTCGGTTCGGTTGCGGTTCCAGGTGGAGTTACTTGGTGCACCGAGCCTCTGCACAGAGATATCACGTGAGCTGGGAAGGCTAATTTACATAGAAATTGCAAATTCCTCAGCAATGCAGTACCGGTAAATAGAGCAGATAACCATCCCATCTGTGTCTTAAAACACATTACTGGGCTCAGGAGGGAAGGGACTGAAAAATAGCGCTGTGCAGTTATTCAGTGTTTGCTCAATTCAGTGTTTGGTCACGGCTTTTCTGTCCCATACCTTCTCAGTGTCAATTACTTTAGTCTGGAAAACATGGCTTAGCGTTTTAAAATCAAAGTGGTTTCCCATACTTAAAAAAAAAATCATACAAAGGTCGTCATTCTCTTACCATTCCTACATTGCCATCACTTAGAATAAATATGTTCTTAAAATAATTTGCTGTGCAGTATTTGCCCGTCTGAGGTGCCCTTCTGCTAGAGACAAGTGATTCAGTAGAAATGGCACTGTTTGCTTCCTACATCTACTCCTTTTAGCTGTTTAGAAACTTAACAGTTTACTCTCATGGCAAATTTTTAAGGGCTTGCTTCTGATCTCTTGTTGCATAAATTAGACTCATCCCAGGAGTATGGACGTAATTTTTCTGTCATGTGTTGACAGAAGTACTAATAATAGAATTGCAGAAGTTTTATCTCAAAACCACAGCAACTGATGCCACCTCACCACCTCTGCAGCCTCGCCTGAGTTGGTGTGATTGGTGGTGATGGAAAAAGCCAACGAAAACTGTGGGGCTTCCAAACCTCAGGTTTGTGAGGCTGGCAAAAAATAAAAATAAATCAAAAGACAATGGAGAAAAAAAGAAAATAAACTCCTTCATTCATTAATAATCAAATTAGCCTCGTTATGAGAGGGGGTATTTATAGGTTCCACCATTCCAGCCTCTACTGGTTTTGCAACAGTGCCATTGTGGTATTCTGTGGGATTTGGGGGTTTCAGATCAGACTTAGTGTGTATGAAAATAATTGCATTTTAAGTGCTTTACTGGGGAGTAGGATTTCTTACCTGGACAGGTTCATAGCTACAGTCCAGCCAGGCTACCTGCTGGTTGTAGCTGAAGGATAATATTCATCATCAGAGGAACCTTCAGCAGAGCACTTAGTGCCCCCCGATTGCATGCGGGAACCCTTTCTCTTTCCAAAGAAAGACTTCAGGGTTTGGTGGAATATCAATAATTTACCACATACCACTGCTCCAACAAGTGTTCTTGACATTTTGGTTGAGAAAACTGCTGTTACTCACTTATATCATCTATTTCTCTTTTGAATGATAGTTATCTGAAAAACTCCAAGATACGGAGAATGAAGCCATGGCAAAGATTGTGGAACTGGAAAAACAACTTATGCAAAGAAACAAAGAACTGGATGTGATTCGGGTGAGTGCGATGGGAAAGCTCTGGCTGGGTGCCACGCTTCAGGGGAGCGATCTCCTGTTTGCTTGGTGTATGGGAGGTAATGACTCTTTTAACAGGACAAGTGACTTCTGTTAGCTTCCTAATTTTGAACCTAGGACAGTTTAAGTTGAATTACTAGTGTGTGCACTCAAAGATGGACATAAAACTCTTTGAACGTGCCAGCAAATCAGTGAATGAGTCAGGTACATCTTACCACTCAGGTCTGTAGCATCTGTGTTTGGAGTTTTGCACGTGTGGTTGGCTGTGGGGGGTGTTGGAGGTGGATCTGGAGTCCTTCAGACGTGTGCTGCAGAGCAGCAGGACTGGAGCAAGTGCCCTGCGTGCTGTCAATTGCAGCCAGCTTTCTGTGCACAATCCAGACCCGTTACTTCTTTGTGTGCAGTCTTAGTAACAAAAATTATCAGTATAATATTAACTAACTTCAGCCTAAATGTCATCCCAAAGTGCAGCTGCTTCTAGGGTTCCTTCTGAGTGTCTGCCCTGGGTACTTGCAGGTACAATCTCCCCTCCAGATCAGGAGCCCTGTTCCTGCTTCCCTTTACGGGTCAGCATCTGCTCATAGGCACAGTAACCAGCAAGGCATCAGATACTCTCTGTTGAAGTCAAAATCGAGGCAGCGTACCTACACTATATATTTAAGGCTAGCATAAGAAGTGGGAGGCATCATAAAAAAGCGATGATGAGAAATTCTGCACCCCCAGGTGTTGGTGCCCACAGGTGAGATTTCTCCCAGGACTCAGTACTGTTCACTACCTTGCTGCTACCTGGGGAAAAACATAGAATGAATTCTTCCTCACCAGTGGAGGTGTACAGTTTGCATCAAAGCTCATTGTTAAATACAGGCTGGAGCAGTGACCATCCCGTCGGGCTGTTCTGTTTCTGGTGTTGGTATTCTGTTTTGTGAGTACAAGTGCAAATTCCTTGTTTCTGTGGCACTCTCAGGAAATCTACAAAGATGCAAATACCCAGGTCCACACCTTGAGAAAAATGGTGAAGGAAAAAGAAGAAGCCATCCAGCGACAGTCAACGCTGGAGAAGAAGATCCATGAACTGGAAAAGCAGGGAACCATTAAGATCCAGAAGAAAGGTGATGGTGACATCTCTATCCTTCCTGTTGCTCTGGCCTCTGGAATGGTGCCGGCAGGGTCGGAGGCTGCACCTGGCACATGTGTCACACCGGTCGCTGGAGCTGCATCTTCAGTACCATTACCACCACCTCCACCACCATTACCTGCCTTAGCAGCGGCGTCTGAGGCAGGTAAGAAGCGTTATGTCCCCGAGACATGGGCTGGCCAGGAGCTGGAGTTTGTTGTGCCGGGATAGTCACGACAGCCTTACGCTGACAAAAACGCCTTTGATTGTAACGAGCCTGCAGGTCATGGCACCTTGCAGCAACCGAGGATGCCGAGGTCCCCCAGCTGTGTTTACAGTCTCACTCATGGGTGGCTCCCATGTTTGTCTGATCCATTTCTGGGCCCTTCAATTGATAGAAGAAAATACTAGCTTCTTTCTTAGAGTAGTTTCCTCTCATGTTAATACACTGAAGTACTTCGGTGAATGGTCCAAAAAATGCTTGGGCCAGTATTGTGGTGGAGAGGACATGTATAGTAGGGGACAGGGTGGATGTTGTGACTTTCTCTGCGGGTGCGTGACATTTTGATCGATGTTTGTGGTAATACCTCGTTTTCCCTTCATTTTTTAGTGCAAAATGGTCCTGTGTCGGTGCCGATGCCACCTCCACCACCGCCGCCGCCACCACCTCCACCGCCACCACCGCCGCCTCCTCTCCCAGGTCCGTCGTTGGAGACGGCTCCTGCGGCTCCACTGCCCCCACCACCCCCGCCGTCAGCACCCCCCCTGCCCGGGACAGCCTCTCCCACCGTGGTGTTCAACTCAGGGCTTGCAGGTAAAACACCCGTGCATCGCCTTGGCATGCTGCAGATTGCTGGCAGAGTAAGCAAAGGCAAGGTCAGGGCACATTGGCTAGTCCCGCTGAGGTGGGACTTCATTATTTAGTCCCCTGAGTAACACCTGTTATCACTTATTGGTATTATACTTAGAGGGGTTTATAAAAGGAAAGAGCGTTTATCAACCAAACGCTTTTAGTTTGGTCTGGAAGAGATGGCTTCTTCAGTGAAACTAAAGCTATTGCCAAAAATATTTTTCAAACATGATCATTTTTGGCTTTAAGCAAACAAAATATGGTTTTGAAAGAAACGCAAAGCTTCATGGTTTTGATTTCTTCTGAGAACTTGATGAAGAAATATCTGTGAAACAAAATGGCAAACTTTTTGTAATTTTTTGGAAGGAAGAAAAATTTACTGACTGTCTTTAATTATGTTTTTCTGCACTCTCTGACATATGCCAAGCAAGTAAATGCTAATTGGTATCGTGCCGCTCCCTCCCAGGAAATCTCAAGAGCATGGTATGAGTCCAGAAAGAGAGACTGAGGAGCTCTGATTAATAGTTTTTTTTTCTTTTTTTGAAAACTGATTAAGTATTCCAGCCTTTAAAGTTTCTTCTGAAAGGGAAAAGCATCATGGAACTAGAGGGTCCCAGGGTGTACTGCAAAAAAAAAAAGAAAAAACCACCAAAAAACCAAAAACAAACAAACAAAAAAACAAACAAAAAAGCACAAAAGGCATGACACAGACAGGAGCTGCCGTGAGCATCAGGGGGTTGTGCTGCCAGGTGCCCAGACGCCGTGCCTTAGCCCAGTGTCCC
Organism: Haliaeetus leucocephalus; assembly: GCF_000737465.1. NCBI lineage: Eukaryota > Metazoa > Chordata > Aves > Accipitriformes > Accipitridae > Haliaeetus > Haliaeetus leucocephalus. The sequence continues at coordinate 1,656,850 of NW_010972599.1, read as the reverse complement.
TGCAGTATTAATTGGGGACAGGAGGAGCAGAGCAAGCGCTGCTTCCACGCGTGGCTCCTCTGAGCTTCACTGACGGCAGGGACAAGCCCCCACAGCTGAGCTCCTTGCTTAGTTGTTTAGGTGAGATGCCCAAAGCCAGGTGGGATGGATATTTTGTTCTTCAGTGAGTTAGGAGAGGGAAGGAGAGTGAAAGTGCCTTTTCTTGATACGATGGCTGCGCAGAAAGGAGCGTTTCTCAGGGCAGGAACCTTCTGGGTCAGAGGGGAGTTGGTGAAATAACAAATTTTGCTTTTCTGACCATTGCTAACATTTTTTTCTCTGTTCCTTCTGCTTCCTGGTAAGATGGGCCAATCAAGCTCTTCTGTAGGTTGCTTTCTGCTAAGTATTTACCTACCTCTCCGCGTTTCCCTCTGTGCTGTGCCCGTGTGTGTGCCTGTGGACTTGCGTGGGCGATGGGGAGGCGGTGGGGAGGGGGGAGGCTGGTGCAGGGGCTCGCTGGCCAGAGCCGGAGCCGAAGCATGCGGTAGCTTTGGGGATGCTGCCAACCATCAGGATTTGGCACCTGGGGGGCCCTGATTCAGCAAAGCACTTCAGCAAATAATTGAGACATGCCGTTTCTTTTGAGCCATCCTCGAGCCGCGCTCTCGGCGGGGTCTGGTCCCCCGCCATGACTGTGTCCCTGCGGCGCTGCCGGCAGCAGCGCGACTCCCGGGAATGTCACCTTGCCAGGGCTCTGTAATGGAGGAGGAAGGGAAATTTTAAGAGATTTTGATTAGCTAAATCAGGAACTGGCCCACGAGGCAGTTAGCTTCCTTGCCTGTCCTGAAATAACCCAGGAGCAGTTAATAATGTATTCTAATCTATGCACAAGTGGAAAATGTTTATTTTCATGGGTGTTTCGGATGGAAAAAGCTATTTCTTTTTTTTATTTTAGGAATTATTTTGAAGTAACCACATTAATTAAGCAGCGAGTAAAACTCTATTTAGTTTAGATGAGCAGAAGTTGATCACGTGTGTTCATGCCTTCCAGTTGGATAAATATAGTTCTCAAAATACACAGCTGAATATCGTGTATGTTCCCTGTTAGTCACTTACGGTTCTTTGTTTCAAGCAAATACTCTTGCCAGTAATTTATTCTTTGTGATGTCCCTGCAAAATGAGCACAAGCCTGAAAGGGACATGGACGCACAACTCAATTCTTGTTTTAAAAGTTGGAAAGACAAAGTGAGAGAAATGTTTTCAGCATTCACCCAGCTCCAGTACACAACAGGACCATCCCCTGAAATAGAATGTCTTTGTCCTGGCAAAAACATACATACAGAATCATTAAGGGAAAGTAAAATAATTATTTGCTCAAGTGCTTTGCAACCTGGGAACCTGGCCATCTTCTGAAACAGAGGGGAAAAAAAATCTAGCATCTCTACAGAGCATCGATTATTTAGCAAGATTGCTCCTGCTACCGACGCAGGGTAGGCAGGACTCAGGAGCAAACACTGGACTGAACTAAACCAAACGCGATCTGTCCCCGGTGGGGGGAGCGGGGGCTATCCCCTGCATGCCTCTCTGCCGCTGACCGCCGCTGCGGGCCGAATGGCTCTTCTTTCCAGCACTGGAGAGGAAGGACCAGGGTTGCTGTTTCATGTTTGCAGCTTGGAAAGAAACAGTTTATTTTCCAAGTAATTCAGGAGCAAAACATTGATTGATTGCTTTAATGAACATCTTGATTTTGTAGCAACTAACAACTTCCATGTTTACATCAAGATACAGAGAAATGAGAACTGAATTACAGAAATTATTCGTGTACTTTCCAGACCCGTTAGGAATAGCAATAGAAAAGTGTTGTTTTCCTTGCTCCAACATTGCTTTTTTGTACTCTGTTCACAGATTAATGAGAGTAGTCAGTCTTCATTTTCATAGCTTCTGTGTGTAAATTACTAAATCGTTTACTGCACAGCGCAGGAAGATTAAACCTGATATTTCAGCCATGTTAAAGCTCATGTGTGCTGCAGCCCACCCCCTTTTGCTTCAGAAGACAAACCTGGTGAGGAGCAGCACTGCCCCATTGCAGCAGGCAGTGGGAGAGGCCATTCCCTACAACAATGCCTTGAGAACTGTTTTTTTTTTTTTCTTCTTGTCACCTGTTCTGCATTGAGTTTTGTCATACCGATCACAGATCAGCTGTGCGTGGCTGGGCATCAGCTCACACAAGAGTGGGGTCTGCAACCAGCAGGACAGGGTTAAATTCGCCCACTCTCTCCATTTTCTGTAGCGTTTAAAAATAGCTTGGGCTTTTAAATCAATCCAGACAACGTGCAGTAATAAAGTAATAACACATTTCCTTTAGTGAAGTTTTCACAGCCTCTGGCGTTTAATCCAGTTCTGCAGAGGCTGGACCTGAAACAGCGGAGGGGCTGGATGAAAGCCTCTCGGTGCTGTTTGCCTGTCGAGGCAGCAAGATCTTTCCAGGCTTTCCAGTGTGATAATTTAGCTCTGGCCAGTTCTTCCTCCAGTGCTGAAATGCCGACTCGAAAGCTGCACTCTGGGCACACGGGGTGTTTTTCAGCGGTTGGGGAATTTGTCATTTCCTCTCCTCTGGTGTCTTTAGCTGTGAAAATCAAGAAGCCAATCAAGACCAAGTTTCGCATGCCGGTGTTCAACTGGGTCGCCCTCAAACCCAACCAGATCAATGGAACGGTCTTCAACGAAATAGATGACGAAAGGATCCTGGAGGTATGAGTGCCGCTGGCTGCCACCTTCTTCCCACTTCTGTCCATAATACAAGTGGCTATCGGTCTTTGCAGGGATAGATTGCAGCAATTATTTTGGCAAACAGCTCATCCAGTAGCCCCTGGTACCCAGTAGGTCAGCGTGACTGCCTTGGTTGAGAATTAGGGATGGTAGCTGGTAGTATCGATTATAAAGGGTGTGTACCTGTTGTGTGCATTTGTTTAAAACAGATCAGCTAACATGAGGAAGGTGCATTTTTCCCAGCCTAAATTTGCTGGTCCGCTCTGTAGGAGTTTAGGCTTGGGTGGGTGGCTGCGCGCCCGCCGGGGAAGGAAGCCTAACGCAGCCCGGAGCAGAGCCGAGTACGCAGGTCTTGCATGCTCCCCGTGCCCTGAAGGTGCACGTGGCTGGACAAAGCCTGAGTGCTAGCATGAATATTTTCGTGAACTTTGGAACGTGAATGGGGCTATTGGGGGTGGAGGCCAGATTTCCTAATCGCTGCCTCAAGAGTGCATGTTCGTTACATCCCGCAGCCCCTAATCGAAGTACTCTGCTATAGTCTCAGCCGCTGCAAGGTTTTTACTGCAGTTCTGGCACAGCATTAGGCAGCGTGGGTTTTAGTGTTCGCTGCGGGAGGGATAAATCATTTTCATTCCTTTTTAGGATTTAAATGTGGATGAATTTGAAGAAATATTCAAAACAAAAGCCCAAGGCCCAGCCATTGATCTTACTTCAAGCAAGCAAAAGATAACTCAGAAAGGGTCAAACAAAGTCACATTACTGGATGCCAACAGGGCCAAAAATCTTGCCATTACTTTAAGAAAAGCTGGAAAGACAGCAGATGAAATATGCAAAGCTATTCACGTGTAAGTAAAACACTTGTCAGCAAAGAAATCATGTTTAAGATTTACTGTGATTTTTGGTAAGTGGAATGGTTTTGAATTGGCAGTTGATGTCAATGTTTTTGCATCTGGAAAAAATCCAGGAGTAAGGATGGAACCATTCTGAATTCCCAGAAATCAGATTTCCCCGAACTAAAATAAAAAAACTTGCAGTTTTATGTCACTGTATCACTGTTTAGACTTAACAAATTAACACTTCTTTTATTAAAGAAGCTAATTCATGTATGTCCACAGTATGCCATTGCATACTGCCTCTCTCATTCTGTTTGCACAGTACTTTCTGTTACAATGCACACTCAAAAGCCAGAGCATCGGGAGGAGGCAACTATTTTAGTTTGCCCCATAAAGCACGAGTTTCGTCCAAGTGCACTGGAAGGGTTTTGCATAGAATTAGATTTACATCATGGCCCCAGGCAGTGCCAAACCTCAATGTGATGCAGGTGTACCCGAGGTACACGGCAGACCCCTGCCGCAGGAGTGCAGCGAGGGGCTCAGCTGCGCCCCATCCTGCGCTGATATGGACCCTCGCCTGCTGACTCCAGCGGCTCTCGGGGACGGAGCGCAGGTGTACCTGCTCCTTGGGGCTGATCCTGAGTCCATCCAGAAGCACTTAGTACTTGTGGCCTTGACAAACGTCTAACATCCCTCCTCAGAGGAGTATCTTCAAAATTCGGATGCACGAGCATTACCTTCGGGCTGGTGAGAAGGGTGACCCAAACCTGCTGTAGATTCCGGCATGTTCAGCAGTCGGGGTTTACAGGGCTCTGGCCCAATTAAATAAAACTGCTATTTGGTCCTCCCCACCTATCTTCTCTCATAATAATGAGGTGTGGTCATGAAGGGGTGACCACGTCTTTGGAAACAGAAACAGGGTGCCCAAGCAGCACCATTCACCTCAGCACAGTAACCTTGTTCACATCTTCATGCGCACAGAACTTCACGTGTGGGACAGTGCCCCCACCCCAGCCAGGGCAAGAAGAGCAGGAGTAACTTTACAGCTTCTTTGTAGTTTCTCATTGCTTTACTGACTCAGGCTCATGTGTAGCTGAGCAGCATAGGAGGCAGAGCTGCCTTTGGCAGCTTTCTCACTTTTCCATCGTTTGGTGTCAAGCCTTGTCGTAACACCACTTCTTCTGGTTTGGTATCACGCAGGTTCGACCTGAAAACATTGCCGGTGGATTTTGTTGAATGCCTCATGCGGTTCCTGCCCACCGAGAACGAAGTGAAAGTTCTGCGGCTCTATGAGCGGGAGAGGAAACCCATCGAGAACCTGTCTGACGAAGACCGGTTCATGATGCAGTTCAGCAAGATTGAGAGGCTGATGCAGAAGATGACCATCATGGCGTTTATAGGCAACTTTGCAGAAAGCATCCAGATGCTGACCCCAGTGAGTGAGGGGCAATCCCTGGGGGCACGGGGGCGATGCGTTGGCTGTGCAGGGGTCCGGGCTTCCTGGGGGTTCAGCCTCCACTTAAAAAGCTGCGATCTGCGGCATGGGTCAGCTTACGGGGAGCACTGCAGTCATGTGAACGTGCGGGGTAGTCGGTGAGGGTTATAGAGATTTTAATTTTTCTAAGACAGAGAGATGGTTTAAGTGTTGTGGAGTGATCATCAGTTCTCACGGAGACAGAACAAGAAACAATTACACAAATGAAAAAGTGGTTTTCAAGCTATATTTTCATATATCAACGACTGATATCCCAGGTGCTGTTTGTACCCTGGACTACTCTGTACTGTCCTATTTCTTTACCCTGTAGAAGTTTAAAACTGGTTTAAATGAAAATCTAGTAGTTTGTATCATCAGGGAAGGTTATTATCAGTACTGGTCTGTGGGCTCTTTGAAGTGCGTCCTCTTCAGCCTGATGCATCTTTCTCAGTCATAAGCATTGAAATGTAAATACACTTTTACCCAACCACATCTGAGTGTGGTAAATCTGCGGTGCAAATGTTTGAAATCCTGATGTGTTAGGGCAGGATTAACATTCATGCTAGGGCCCACAGTATGGATGAAAACCAACAGGGTTTTTTCAGAATGTGAGTGTTTAGATTTTAACTTTACCCTTGGGTTGGACATGCATTAACCAAAGCTTTTCCTGTGTTTACCTGCAGCAACTTCATGCAATAATAGCTGCATCTGTCTCAATAAAGTCATCCCAAAAGCTTAAGAAAATACTGGAGGTAGGTCTGATCTTAGATACATTCAATAGCTCCATCACTCCCTGGTGCGTCCCATTACATATACTGAAACCATACCTGGATGCTGACGTACCAACTCTCCTTCCAGAGGTTTCTAAAGCGCCATGCATTTGCCCTGAAAATTCATGCTCTGCTGTGTTTTATCCTGACAGATAATCTTGGCTCTTGGAAACTACATGAACAGCAGTAAACGAGGAGCTGTGTATGGATTTAAGCTACAGAGTTTAGACCTGGTAAGTAAACCTTGTGGGGACCAGGTGGGAATGTATTTCATGTAGACGGCAAGTGGCTGCTGGGGGACTTGGTCGGTGCTTTGCAGCCGGTGAAGGCAGAGAGTGGCAGCAGGGAAGGCGCTCCCTGCCAGGCCATGCGAGTTTGCTTTGCTTATCGTTGTTTTGGGAGGCTGCTTAGGAGAAGACACCTGTCTTCAGAGGCTCTGCGGACGACAGCTTGAAAACCAGCTGCTAAACGATTAAATGGGCTTTTACAGCTTTTACAGCTGTCCCTGTCAGATGGAGAAGCACGGGTCAAGTCGCTTTGTTTGGAGCCTGCTTGCACCTCCACCCAGCAGTCTCTTTGCCTTTTCTCCCCAGCTCCTAGAAACAAAGTCAACAGACCGAAAGCAGACCCTGCTGCACTATATTTCTAACGTGGTCAAGGAGAAATACCAGCACGTATCCCTCTTTTACAACGAACTTCATTACGTGGAGAAGGCTGCCGCAGGTACCGTGACCCTCCTGTGCCTGGTGAGCGGTGGTGGCATGCGTGCCATGCGAGGGACTTCACGGCACACCGTGCATGGGCTGTGGGGGCTCTTCTCGGTGGGGAGTTGTTCAAGCTGTGGGTTCAGGCACTTGCACAGCAGGAGCGATGCAGCATTTTTGTTTTATTTCCTAGTGTCTCTTGAAAACGTCCTCTTGGACGTGAAGGAGCTGCAGAGGGGCCTGGATCTGACAAAGCGCGAGTACACCATGCATGACCACAACACGATGCTGAAGGAGTTCATTCAGAACAACGAAGGGAAGCTAAAGAAACTGCAGGACGACGCCAAAATAGCCCAGGTATTTCTTTATTCTCGGGGTTTGGCGTGAGGGTATGAGTGACACAGTGAGTAGTAGCATGTCACTGCAAAGGATGTGCTTTATATACACAGCAGGGAGGAGAAGAGGCAGCAAGTGTTGTGTATTTGTTCCTGAGTTCAGGTGCTAGGCATAGACATGCCAGTCTTAGCCAAGAGTTTCACATATAGAGGAAATCTAGACTCTTTACACTGAATACCACAGTAATGACGTGGATGGTGAGTTTGTCTTGAAATATGTGCAGTGCAGCAAACCTGTGGGTTTTTTTAGGATGCCTTTGATGATGCTGTGAAGTACTTTGGGGAGAATCCCAAGACGACACCCCCCTCGGTCTTTTTCCCAGTGTTTGTCCGGTTTGTGAAGGCCTACAAGGTAAACAGGAGCATCCTTCTCTTCTCTTCTGTCCTTCTGAACCCGATTTGGTACCTGTGTGGCTCTGGGCTCCCAACAAAACAGCTTGGGGCTCCCTCTAGCTTTGATGCAAAGTGAGCCATCCCCGACAGCACTGCAACAGCAGCCCCAGGCAGCACAAAGAGTTGTTTTGGGCTTATTTTCAGGGCTGAAAGACAACACAGCTGTCTGAGACGCTGGAGGAATCCTCAGAAATTGAATGTCTGAGCAGCTGCAGCTTACACCTTTAGCTCTGAATAGGTGTCTTTTGGAACTGGGAGAGGATGGTTTGTGCGACCTAGGAATGTCTCTCCCAGCGCAGTTTTTTCAGACTGTGCTCAGAGGCAGCTGAATTGCTACACCTAATCTTGTTTCCTTGGAAAGCCCCCTGGTAGCAAGTGATGGTGTTACTCATTTGTAACATTTAGGTTCCCTATAGCAACTGGAAGCTATAACCTGTGTTTTTTGTGATAAATAGCAAGCAGAAGAAGAGAATGAGTTGAGAAAAAAGCAGGAACAGGCCTTAATGGAAAAACTTATGGAGCAAGAAGCGTTGATGGAGCAACAGGACCAAAAGGTATGACACAGATAATGTCTTACAGGCAGGAGCCATCATGTTCTTGTGTTTTTCCTGATAGGTCAGAAACCTCAGCTCTGTACAAGAACTTTAGTTGTCCAACTTTTAGTTGCCTAGAAATAGAGTCTCTGGAAGTTTTCTCCTTGCGTGGAGAGAACTGAAATAAGCTGAAAGAGATACGGTTTATGGTTCTGCTACTTCTGAAGTCTGCAAAATTAAGAAAAACTGAATAGACAGAAAGTCGCCTTGTCCACACTGCCATTAGCTAAACTTTGTTCTTCTCTGACCCTGTATCTGTTAAAACCCTGCTGGTGTTCAGTGTGCAGAGCTTCTCGTCACTAACAGGGACAAGGAACGATCCTCCCCAGATCCTTCCCTGTCAGAGAGTGGCAGCAGGACTGAGCCCCACGTTACCGTTTTATGGGTATTTTCCTGACATGGGTTTTCTTTTATTCCTGAGGTAACACTTTAGACTTGCTGGAGGAAGTTTCCCAAGGCTCTAAACCAGCCACTTTGTCGGCTGGTGCTGCTTCCCGCAGCTGTTGTTGGGATCTTTAGTCCCAGCCAAGCTTTTTCCCTCGGAAGGAAAGCTTGTTCTCCTTGTTCCCCTGATGCTTTTCAGAGGTAAGAGCTTGGAGCTCCAGTTCCAAGTGATGAGAAGGCTTGGAAGTAGATTACAGACATAAGAAAGAAAAGCAGCTTGGCATCCAGGTTAATGTGTGAGTCTGCCCACCCTCTCCATGGGACGTGAGCTAACTGCACATGTGTGTTTTCCTGGTCTTGCAAAATTGGGCAGAAAACTGGCAGTTACTGTTTGCTGGTTGCTGTTGGTGGGATCACCTGGTGTTTAACGTATGGGAAGAGAGAAACAGGATAGCTGGAGGTCAGTCCTTACAAATCCTCTCTTCTTTGTTTTCAGTCTCCTTCACATAAAACAAAGAGACAGCAGCAAGAGCTGATTGCAGAGCTCAGACGGCGGCAAGTCAAGGATAACAGGCATGTGTACGAAGGGAAGGACGGTGCTATTGAAGATATTATAACAGGTAAACACACCTTTTGTTCTGTAATATCAGAGGCCCTTTCACAAAGGATAAAAAAGTGTATCTGCCTAGTAGCTATTGTAAGCATTTTCTGTACTTCTTAAAAAAGTATTACTTGAGCACAGCTTAGGACATTGTTTATATGATGTAAATCAAGTATAGAAACTTTTGCTAATGGTATGTAACAAACAAAGCCCAGTAACCTGCCTTTACGTGTCCGCTGCCAATGCTGTGTGCGCAGACCTCGGACACACGCTCAGTTTCTTAGTTCTTCTCTTTCAGCATGTGGGGACGTATTCATTCTTTGCTCTTTAGAGTAGCCAGTTAAGTGCCTGCTCTCAGCAGATGCTCTGGTGGGGATATGCATGCCATGCAGAACTTTCCCAGAAATGTTATTTCCCAATAAATGGCATGAATGATGGATTTTAACATTATTAAGAGCCTACATTTTCATTAAAATGTACTAACAGTAATTGCACCACATTATTGCACAGTTAAAGCAAATCATTTGGTCAAACCTGAATGATTTATGACCCTAAACTGCTTCTGGTTTTACTGCTTCTCAGATTGGTAGGCAAAGTCTGCACTGATCCCAACCTAGGGCTGGAGGGAGAGGCTGAAAACCCGCTGTTGTAGCCAAACACAGTCAGGACTTAGGTGCAAGTATTTGCTGATAAAAAGAGGCACCTTCTAAACCTCATTTGTTCAGGAGTCACATCATTTTTTATCTATACAGCTGCTCTGATTGCAGAACTTTGATTTTACTGCACATTCTTCACCTGTGGTGTGGAAGGAGCATGTTCGATAGTTTTACAGTAATTTGTTGCCATTGCACAGAAGCTCAAAAAAAGGTCTTTGGGCAGGATTTCCTTGGCTACTGCTCCTGAATATTTTTCACATGAGTTTTTCCTGCAGGAGGGCAGGAGAGCTGTTTTACCACTCACTAAGGAAGGCCAGGGAGTTTTTGCCCAGCTAGATGACAGGGCTGAAATGCCTGAAGCTTTCACAACTCTTGTTAACCTTGATTAATAGCTTCCTAAGACAATATTCTTTATTTAAAGGGCAGAATCACTATAATATCTAATCTGTTACTGCTTCTACAACTCCTTCAGACTCCTGGAAGCGTGTTTAATTGGTAAAGTGGTTCTCCTGCTCTGTGGGAGAAACAGATTGTGTGGCAGAAGACCATGCACATGCAAAAGGCAGTCAAGTGGAGGGTGTGCCAGAGTCAAACATTTTCTATGGTCTTGGCTCTAGTATTTCCCATTATGGGGGTGTGTCTCTGAGGGCCTCAAGCCGTGTAATAATAAAGGTTAGGCACAGAAAGTCGGGTAGGACTGAGGTCACTTGAATACGGCCCACGAGAACTCTGTCAATGGTATGGAAATGATCAGAATTGTCATTTTAAATTGGATAGTGCCGCCTCAGATGCCCAGGAAAGCTCTGCTGCTCCGGAGCAGAGCCCTGTCTCACAACACACCCTTCTCTGGAGCATATTTAGCAATAGTCTCTCAAATGCATTGAAAATTAGGTATTATAAGAAATACTTACCCAAAGACTTACCATTGCCTTTTTGCCAAAGCCTATTGAAGTGCAGTGCTATTAGACAGCTGGTTGGAACATGTAAAACCGTCCCTGGGTGTCCGTAACCGAGCACTAACACTGGACTAATGCAATAGATCCGCTTCTCACGGCTCTGTTTGTCTGTTTGGCTGTTATTCCCATGCAGTGCTGAAGACTGTGCCCTTTACCGCTCGAACCGCCAAGCGGGGCTCTCGGTTTTTCTGCGAACCTGTTCTCACTGAGGAATTCCATTACTAAACTATTCCTCTTTCACATCTGATGCTCTTAGAAAAAAGAAAGGTTGCTGTAGATTTTTGACACTTCTCCATTTGTACGGATCTCAGCCAGGATCATGTGAATGTTGAGTGTATAGTAATGTCCAGCGTCCACCTGAAGTTGTATTTATGTCACCTCTCTTGCATGTTCTTGTGTTTCCGTAACTTTTTATTCCATCCCATCGACTTTGCACTCGATGCTTTTGGCCATCCTTGCGTTTCAAAGGCATCTCTCACCCTCCTGACAAATGCCATAGAACAGCAAGTGGTGGAAGTCACGGTAGACTTGGTGCAGATTTCCTACAGTTCACAAGACTTAGGAGATCAAATGCAGTCGTAAAGTGACAGTTCACTTGGCTTTTCTATGTCATCTCTTCTGGCTTACAGATCTTTCTCTGTATGCCAGTCTCTCTATGTAAAATGCATGTAATACATCAGCTGTATGCCAAAGCAAAATTACGGGCTGCATGAACTGAGCGGGACTTTCTTGGGGTTTGCTTTCTGGCTTGGAAGGGTTGTCTGTAATAATGTACGTCCTCTGCGAGGAGTGTTTTGTTTTAGACTTCTTAACCAGCACCTGCATGTTTGTCTGCATGTGAGATACGGGATAAAATGAACAGCGTAAAATCTTTTCTCGTTCGGTCACATCCATATTTAACATTTTTCAGTTCCATGCCAACTTTATCGAAATAAAGTCAGGGATGTTTGCTGAGCACTAACCAGTTCCAATTCACTTGGACTTTGCGCAGTGCTGGGGTTGGGCTCGGTAGCGGCAGCGGTGCAGGAACCGGGGGGAGAGGGAAGGAGCAGAGCTGGGGAAACACGTAGCTACGTGCCAGAACCGCAGAAATTGTGACAATGAAAAGCTTGACATGGAACTGAGCAATTTACATCGTGTGGTGTAAAGTCTAAGAAGGGTGTGTTTAACCCAGCATGTCTGTTAACACTGTTGTCTTGAATTAAGGACTCAGCGGCTTAAGAAGACAACAGTGTTTCACTTTTGCGATATGTATTTTTATGAATGCTTCTAATAAAATTGCAAACTATAATCAGCTCAACGGTTATTTGCTCTTTCGAGTTAATTGCTGTATTATCTTCCTGGAGCCAATCTTCAAAGCAGCTTGGAATTTGGTTAGCGAGAGGCGAGGGTGGCCCTCCTGTCCTTTCCTCTCCGTGTCTAACCTCCTCTCGTAGCCTTGGCCTTACCCCCTCTTGCTCTGTTGGCTAACGTGCCTGGGAGTTTTGAACGCTGAGTTGACTTGCTCTTCATTTTCCATCCCATTTTTTACTTAACCATCATTTTGTGTTTTGTTTTGTTTTGTTTTTTTTTCTGTTTAGCCCTAAAGAAGAATAATATCACTAAATTTCCAAATGTTCACTCGAGGGTAAGGATTTCTTCTAGCACACCGGTGGTGGAGGATACACAGAGCTGGCAAGCATCACTTTTTACTTAGCTTCCTCCTCTCTCTGTATGCCAGACAGCCTGTTGGTAGATGTGGCTAAGCGTAATACTGGTGAGAGCCTAAAGGCCAGTGGAGACCGAGACCGTTTATTTTCACCCTCTGCGGTGCAGGGGATCCATAGGCCCTTGGCTGGTGACCGTCTTCACACTCTCTCCGTTTTGGCCCTTTCTTTTCCAAGTTTAGCCCGAGACAGGCAGTCTTGTCCCCAGGTTGTTTCAGCCCCGTAGTTCCCTGGATATTGGTTCTGCTGCACCCATCTCGCTCCCGCTACGGCCTTGAACGGGGCACGAGAGACAGACAGCCAGCAGCTCGAAGTGCAGAGATGGGAGAGGGCAGCCTCGAACAAAGGCACCTTCTGCTGGGGTACACCAAGAGCTGAGAAGTTTGGGAGGTGTATTTAAACCAAGACATAAGTAGTCCAGGAAATTTGAGGGAGGGTTTGCCCAGTCCAGCGCAAAGTTCTTTTCCAGGAGAGAAATATTTTAACTCGGATTAGTCTTCAGGTGTACAAGTGTGCTTGTTATGTCCTAGCCGCCCGTGTAACAGCACATGTAACAGGCTTTCATCAACACGTCCATCTCCAGCTTTCTCCGCTGTTTGATCCATTGCATGCTCAGTATTCCCTCCTCTTCCCTCCCGAGCTCTCACCTCCCCAGAAGCAGCAGCAGGGCAGGTTGGGCCGGGCTTTGTCACCGGCGAGGAGGAGGAGGAGGAGGAGGAGGGAGGGGGTTGGCAGCTCCGCTGCCTTCGGCTAACGAAGCATCTCTGCAGCCGGGCGAGATGGTGGCAGTGGGGCAGGAGGGCAGCTGGAGCTTTGCAAGCCGGCGGCAGCGTACCAGCTGCTTTTCCTCAGGGCCCCCTCTTTTAGATAAATGGGTAGATATAGGGAGCATAGATCCATCCTTGTGTTGCTAAACACTTGCACCATTGTACCCTGGGTCGCACATCTCCAGTGAACTTCATCCCGCTTTAGAAAACTCCTCCAGCTCACGCTAACGATTGAGAGGCTGTGTGAAGGACCGAGGCATACGTCAAGCAAACCGATTTCAGTTGACGTTGCCTCCCTTACTGACGTTAATGAACACTAGCAGCCCGTGGGCGAGGAGACGTTCACGCTAACTTGATGGCATAAATCCATTTAGTTTCACCAGCATTTCAGCGCATTTCACCAGTATTACCTGCTGCTTGGGTGCGTAGTAAAAGGGCACGTCGGTATTTGCTCACTTCTGCTCTCGTTGGGGTGAAGTCCCTTCTCCTGTTCCTACACAAGCTGCTTTGATTGGCTTCCAGCAGGACTTTTCCTTGTCTAGACTGCGTGTGTGCGTGTGTCTGCGCGCGTGTGTGTGTGTGCACGTGGGCGAGCCGTGCGTGTTTACGAACGCCGCTTTCCTCTCCGCAGATCTTAGAAACCAGCCGTACCGACGGGCCGACGCGGTGAGGAGAAGCGTCCGGCGGCGCTTTGATGATCAGAACTTGCGCTCTGCAAACGGTGCTGAAATAACCATGTGAGCTGGAGACCTGCAGGTGTCAAGTAAAGGGGGTGCTTGAATGATACCTTGTCCGTGTGAACTCTGTGTTCTGCCACTCATTTACAGCCTTGGGAACAGTAAGATTTACCTTCTAAAGGGCTCAAAGACCTAGAAAATGCATAGGAACATCAGCGATGGGCTCTCCACTCAACCGTAGCTAACAAGTGCCTAAAATTGAAGTACCTGCTCAAATTAATCAAAGCAATAGGACTTGATTTGATTGGGTATCTTTTTACACCAATACATTATTCAGTATTTTTAACCAAAATGTAAAATACGTGTTGTTTTTGGGTGTTTAGTTTGGTTTGATTATATAAAAGTTTAGTGACTGGTCTCCTGTGGACCTGACCTGCATCCCGGCTGGTTGTGAACAGGTAATACTTGGACGTGCTCTGCTTTTAAATGCATTCCTGTGCTGTCCGCCGAGGGCTTCACCTTGGCTTCAGCTGCACTTACTGGCTTTTTTGTCGTTTTAAAAAAAGGAAGACATTTAAGGGCTTTCTCTGTGTAACATGGAAGCAATTCCAAGAAGAGACCCGTACCTTTTCCCACCACACACAGACTCCACACCACTGTAGCTAGGATGCGGTACCACGTACGTCGGTGATCACAAGATGTATAGCAAAGGAACACGAGTCTTCACCTTGAGGTTGTGATGTTTGTAGTGTGCAATGCAGGGTGCTGGGGGGGGGAATGCATTGCAAATGCACAAAACGAGGAGGGTGGCTAAGGCATGTACTATGTTCTTCAGCTAGAGGCAGCTTTGGAATAACAGTGTATTTATTAATTAGCACTAAGGTATTAACATCTCAATAATCAGTATTAGGATCCTGAGGACCGTTGCAGTTCAGTTACTCGCGCAGAGAATCATCCTGTGCCCTGCTCTGTAGGATTAATACCCTGCTCCGACTCCCAAGTTCCTTGGACAATCCAGTTCAAATTCCCTGCTAAGGATCGGTTGGTCAGCGAAGGGATGCCCAGCCTAAAAATCCCGGTAGGTTGTAGGTGATACGTTGCGTTTTGAAAGCTTAAAAAGGAACGTGAGACTTAACTTCAGCAACACTACGCACCCCCCGCCGCCAGTTTGCACCAGTATCCCAGAGCAGCGAGACGAAGCTGAATTCGTGCCGGCAGGGTACGCGATCTTCTCAGAAGTGAAGAACTGGACTGAAGAAAAGTTTGTACTTTCCAAGATACATTTTGCTTACAGCTTACCTTTCCTGGTCTCATTGCATCAATATGTTAATTGTAAAATTTATTGTATAGTATTTAACCACTGAATTTCTTTTTCTTTTATGTTGTGCTTATGTGAACCACTGGTGAAGGTCCCATTTTTTTCTTGGATAATGTGTAGTTATATGATAATCTGTTTTTAAATGTACAGATATTTTGCTACAAAATTGGTGCAGTTTTTTATGGTTTTTACACTTCTCTTTTATTCCCACTTTAGCCTCTGGGTAATATTGTAAATATTGTTTAAAAAAAAAATAATGCATCAGCCTGTGCTATACAATCTGAATGTTATTTTAACTTATAGTTTTTGTTTTTATATTTAACTAAATGGACAGTTTGGGGCTCAAAGTTACCACATTGACCTCTGCTTACCTATTTACAGGAAGTTTACTTTAAAAACTGCCACCTTCTTGCATTTACAGCAACGTGTACTTGACAAGCTGAAGAGAACATGCCAAATCACCTCTTTCTTCACTGACAGTGACAGAAGAGTATTTTAATCTGCATAAGAAAATTTGACAATTAACTTAATAAATTGTTAGGCAAATGGTTAAAAGCACTAGCTCTCACATTCTTAAACTCAAAGGTATTTTTTTAATTGAAGACAAAAATTTCCATACAACTAGAATATAATGCTGGCATGTTCTCTTTAATATTTTTCTAGTAATAGACCTGCTTCTTAGCAATATTAGAAGTGTTTTATAAAAGCAGTTCATGTTACTTTCCTGGTCTGTTCCTGGCATAAGATCAAATAAACTATTTACACTACTACACCGTAATCCATAGTGGGAGGTTTGTCACTGATGTTTTTTCCACAAATGGTGGTATTTTGCAGGTGAACACCTGGAGCTTTCAGCAGGGGCAGAGAGAAAGTCTGGGTGCCGGTTTAGGTTTTGGTTATTTTTTGTTGTTGGTTTTTTTTTTTTTCTTTAAAACCCCTCACTGTTGGCTTTTGTGGCTCCAGTCACTCAGTGACTGTTACTGCATCCTGGCGCTTTATTTTTTTTCCTGTTTCCCCCCCATCAAAGTGTGATTCGTGGGGGCTGTTGGAGTTGGGGAAGGGATGGAAGGGAACCGTGTGGCCCTTTCACACCCCCCTGCAGCGATCGCACCCTGGGCCGAGGCTGCCTTTTCCAGTGGGTTTCGCTACCTGACCCCTGCTACCGGCGATTAATGTGCAGTATCGATGCTGAAGTAATTCTGCAGGTAATTTGCGATGTCCGTTTACTCCTAGCTACAGCACGGCCAGGCTGGCCAGATCCCTGGTCCTGCGGGGGGCATGTGCTGCGGGTACCTGGCCCAGGAATACAGCCCTGCGGCTGCAGCTGATGCCAGAGGGGCGATCAGGTATTTATGGCAAAATACTAAAAAACGACAGTACAAATATTTAAGTCCTAAACTTAACAACTTCATACTTCAAAATTCAGTTTTAATTTGTAGAAGGGTTTAACGAAATGCAATGGAGTGTAGGGTGAGAGCGGGTGCAGACAGCCTCACGTGAGCTGCGGGGTGGGATTGGAACTAAACCAGCACAAAACAAAGAGCAAATGAAATACAGTCAAATTTAAATGCTGTGATAAGACACCCTTAACACTTAAAAATAACTGATCTTGCTAAAAATCCTTTCAATTTCAAGGCAGAAATCCAGCGTTTGAGCTCAGAGCTTCATTGTTGTGGCCAGGCAGGAGAGAGAGTCACTGTGTGAGAGCATGGCTGGGCTACATGGGCAACGCTGTTCTACCACACCAGCGCCAGGCCACTGTAAAACGATGAGGCTGCAAAAGAGGAAAGAAAAGGAAAAAAAGAAACAAAAAACCCCAACCCTGTAAAAAGACCTGAACTCATTTCCCTTAAAAAACTGAAGTAAGTATGCTTTGGCAGGATTGTTTTGAAAGCAGTCTCGTTTTAAGACGCATTTCTTTTTTGCAAGAGCTAATTTAAGACATATAAAAAAAAAAAACCATTAGAGTAATTTACATTTACAGTTTTTTTATTTTTAATGGAAAAATAAAGGCAGACCTTTTAAAAGTAATATTTACTTAGAAACACTTTTTCCTTATGCAAGTTACGCAAATGCAAGGCAATAACAAAATATTGTACATAAAAGTTCTAATGCGTTGCAAACCATTATGCTCTGTCAAATTCTAAATTAGTTCAGCACGCTCTACTTGCCCACGGCCCAGCTCTACACCAATGTACAACCCGCGTAAGCCATAATTAGCAGTTCACCTCACATTCTCTAAACCCATTGTTGGTCTGTTTTTCCACTCGGGCATTGCTACCTGCTATGCTCTCTACACATTTCCATTTTAAAATATGAATTGAGGAAAGTGAATTTACAAGGTTAGCAAAATACATATTTAAAGTCTTAGCTGATTGCTTGATTGTAAATAGTCCTGGGAGCACCAGCTGCTGTCCGTCCATCCTTCCATGCCTGGGAGAGCCACTTCCTACAGGGGAGAAACCCAGAACAAAGCCACTGCCAACGCTTCAGTCAGCCCCTTCTCTGCCTTTGACATTACACACACCACTGGATACAAAGAATTGCCACAAGTCCTGTTTGACCAAACTCAGGTATTTTTTCCCTAAAAGTGATGGGCAGTGAGTGGTTGATGAACAACCACTACACCCTCTGCAGGAAAACCACCACTGCTGAAATGCGCTCTGCACTGCACCCCTCTGAATCCCTCATCATGGCCATAAAAAAAGGTCATGGGTTCCTGCTGAGCACAGCAGATCAGCTGTCACCAGCGTTTTGTATTATTTCAAATGACTAACATCGCTCTCCAATAGTATTAAGAATCAGAATCACCTCACCACCCTAGCAAGAAACGCCGTATGAATTGGATCTTTTGGGTATTTATGCGCTAGTAACAGCTGTCATATATTAGGAAAAAAATGCACTGAAAAGGAAGCAACTCTAAATATAGTCTTCAAATAGTTTTTGTGAGCACATACATTGCTTAAATCCAGCCATCGGAAGATAGTAATAATTTAGAGCTGTACAAAGTATTTAAAACTAGAAATAAATACTAGTACACACTAGAAGACAAGGTTTAATAATTGATAAAAATGTACAAAAATATTCCCATCAGAGAGGTTTCCAAATGTGTACCACAGCAGCCGCTGCTCACTGCACAGAGCAGGGCTGGCAAAACCTTCCTAAACTGGCCCAAGGCAATTAAAAAGGAGACGGGGCTTAAGCTTCTTCCTTCTCCCTTTTTAAGGGATGCTCTAGACCCGGCTGCTGTCGAAACGTGGTGGTACATTGTTCAGCAGGTTCTTAAGGCAACACATTGAAATTAATTTACAATTTCATTTTTGTTTTGTTAAGTTTTAACATGACGATAAAATGCTGAAATAATGCCTGTAGCTGTTCCAGATCGGGTTTTAGGGGAACACAAGAGGCGGCTGTGACACGCAGCATCCTCTGCTGGCACCGCAACGCAGGGCAGGTCGCATTCCCATCAACCGCACTTCCAGGGCTTTGAAAATTTACCATAAAAATTCACTCTGAGACGGTGCTTAGACACGAATCTCAGCCAGGACATCAAGTCTTCGTACAAAAACTCAACATTGGTTTGGCCAGTGACGCAGTTCACAAAAGAGCAATTCCAGTATCATCTGGTATTTTTTTTGCAGTACAGATCAAGACATGGATTCATTGCTCCCCTTCCATTGCCTTCCCCTTTCCAAACTAAAAACAAATGAAACCACAAGAAGCTATATTAGGAATCTCTTTCTAAAAATGAAATTTTATCTGCCTACACCGGCCAGGAAAAGCAGCGTTACTACCTTTCTAGGAAGGACCGTACTTAAGAGATGCTTTGCTAGAAAGGTGCCAACACTTCCCTGGGCCTGCAGACAAGGTCCAGCAAGCACTGGCGCGCCTTCCGCCGTGGTGTTCCCTTCGAGGGCTCCCATCCTGCCTGGCAGGTCCAGGACAGAGACTCAGCTTTGCGCTCAGGATTTCACTCACTTCTCTAGATTTGATGCCAGGCCCGTAATAATAGTACTTGAGAATGTATCGATGTGGTAAAATGAAAACCCACTGTTATTTCAACAATGGAACTCAGGATATCAGAACCCACGTCCTGAATTAGACATTGGTTTCTTTTATTATGCCACAATGTAAACATATTTGGTATAAATAATGTTCTCATTGATCTTCATCCAGTTGTTCCAAAAGAGTCCTCCTCTGTTTTTCCAGCTCCCCTTCGCTCAGTTCGCTGCCCGAAGTATCCCAGTTCCCCTGCAGAGAGAGGCAAGATCAGTGCTAAGCACCATTTACTGTCCGGGGTCGTGCAGCCCGTGCCCCACCGTTACCCCCAGAGCCCTCAGCAGGAGCTGGGACAGAAAGTTGGGGAGCACACGGCGCAGAAGGCTGCTCGGCGTCACGCTCCAGAGCCCCGAGCACAGCAGCCAGAACAAGGAGCAGGGAGGGCAAGGGGGAAACGGCCAGCTAAGCCGAGGCCCTCCTGCAGACTGCGTCTGCTCCATCACCCTCGCCTTCACGTTCTCAGAAGATGCCTGCGTTAGGCCATGTCGTTGGGTTTTTCAAAGGCATCTGGAGGCCAAAGCAGCTTATTTTAAGAAGATAATATAAAAAGTGGACATCTGCCCTCCCATCTCCTCTCAGAGGGCGGAACGTATGGGGCGTTATCCAGAAAGATGCCACCAGCACCACCACCATCCAAATAACCAGAGCGAGGCCGGTAATTCCCCCCTGAAGAGACCCCAAAAGATGCTGAACCAAAAGAAGTTTGTATTTGTCATTCAAGCACTTTTACGCGTCTCTGAAAATACTGTCCTAAGCCCCTTCCAAAACAAGTACACACAGCAAAGAGCAGGACTGTAATCACAAGCACGCTCCCACAGGACTTGCCAGCTTGAAAAGTGCAAGAATTGCGGAACTTTGTTCCGCCAAGATTTTCTTCCACTGTCAGCCTAGCACCAGCACAGCACTGCAACTACTACAATTTTAGAATGCAGGTGCCACACAGTCACTCCAGTGTTTAACCAGCTGTGCTGCTCAGCTCTTTTAAGATCAGTCTGGCCAACTGGATGGAAAACAGAACGGCAGTTTGGTCACAAATACCACTTTGTCACAGTATGGACCGAGCTTCAGTACTGTCTATAAACCAACATGCCTCATTCACACTTTACGTCAACTAGCGACAATAAATAGCATTTAATCAAATAGTAATTACACACATCAGTAACAAAACACTAAGTGAGGGCATAGGATTTGCATGATTAAGCTCTGCTTGAACATTTGGCCCTTTTTATATATAAATGGAATTGGAACATAAATAAAGCTTTAGCACCTTACTTGAAGTACACCTACAAAGCTTGCATGCTATACTATAGCACCCCACTGATAAATAAAGCCCAAAGCATCTGATAAAAAGGAAACAAGAAAGCTTACAGAATCTTTTCCAGGTCGTTTTTTAGTAGGAGATTTATGTTTTGATTCAGATCTTTGTCTAGCTCTATCCTTCTCACTCTCTCTTTCTTTTTTGTCTTTTTCTCGTTCGATATCCGATTCTGGTGAATCCTGTGTAAATAAAAGGGGAAAATATTAATCTTAAATATTAATTTATAGAATAACCACACCTCAGAAAAATCTGACTTCATTTCGATGTACACCATATTAGAAAAACTGCTTAAAGTGGTGACTCATTAAGCACATCCTATTAACTACTGCAGAAATAAGTAATTCAAATTACTAAAGTGATTTGAAACGAAAAGGAGAGGAGAGAGGTTTGTTCAATACAGAAGAACTTTTACCATCCTCAGTGCATGCAAAGACAGGGCACGCGGGATGCCGTACAATAAACCTCTTCTGTGCACAAACATCATTCATTCAATAAGATCTCTGGAAAAGGTGAAATCTGGGAAATATTTTTCTGTTACATGGCTGCTTGGCTTTAACGCTGCTGGGCTTTTACTGGATATTAACCATACGGTGCAGGGTTAGGTGGCACAACTGTGTTTTTATTCCAAGTTTCATCCCAATGTTGCTAACCTTAGGTGACCCTGTTTGTGTTGCAACCCTTTAGTGCTAGTATCTTACTCAGTGGCTTATAATTAATATACCCCCTCCTTGTGAATGCTGTCCATGGAAGGGCACAGCTAACTGCTCAGAAATTACAGAAACAAAAGAATACATCACTTCTGAAGAGTTTTGCAGCCAACATGAGTTCAGAGACCCAAGCTTCTTTCTTTACCCAGGACAAAAAATATTCTTTGGCCACAACTGATAGCGTGAAAGCTTTATTTCTGCCCTTTAGGTCCTTTGGATGCTCCAGTACCTTTGATATTGGAGCTTCTAACGCAACCCTGACACTCAAGCAGACAAAAGGAATGATGCTCAGCATAAGGCAAAAGGAGAAGTTGGCTGGGATTCTTCCCAGCTCTCCACAGAAAAAGTGAACGCCAAGATTTGCCATGATAAACGGCAAATACCAGGCTACTACTAGTGCAGTCCTTTACACCCGCTTGCATGGCTGCAGCTAAAACCCCTGAAATCAGCAGTCTTAAATGGCTTAAGGTATATACAACAGAAAGTTATTATGTTGCCAATACCCTCCTCCAGTCTGATCTCAAACAGTCCCTATTACAAAGGCAGCTGGATGATTACAGACACCTAGAAAGGATTACTGAGGCTGTAAGGTGTCAAGTTGTCCATTAGCCAACTCAAAAAAGTTAACTGCACTTACAGACTTATGTCGCCTCTTCTTGCTCTTTTTCTTGTGTTTTTTTGACTTCTTGTAACTTCTCTCTGCAGACATAGGAAGAAACAAAAAGACATCAATAAAATTATAAAGACCCAGCAATAAAACAGTAACGCTAATTTAAAAACAAACAAACAAAAAATCTCATACCCGACTCTGCACTGGAAGAACGCTCAGAAACTGATCTAGATTCTGACCGCTGCCTTTTCTTCTTTGAGTGGCTATCATCATCCTCAGATTCTGAGCCCTTGAGATACAAACCCAACATGATTAGCAAGATGACAGCATTATGAATAGTTACAGAAGCAGATTTTAAGACATCATGAAACACCTTACCGAACGAGAACGTGATCGCTTCCTGTGATGTTTTTTAGACTTTTTAGAATGTTTCTTATTCTTTGAATGATGATGCTGACACTCGTGCTAGAGTACAAGAGAAGGCAAATGTTACAATCTGCCCATAGGACACAGCAAGAAACTGTAATGATGTTTCTCATCGTCCACAAGACATCTATGGCTAGCAGAGGTTTAAAAAAAAAAAAAAAAAAAAAATCCAGCATTTACTGTGTCAAAACCCATAAACAGCTACCAGTTTTGCCATGTTAAAGTGGTAATAAGAAGCATTTAGAAGCAAGGAAGCATACAACTTCAGGCGTGGATGCACACAGCTTCTATTACCTGGATCCCTGTTTCAATGCTTCCAATTAAAGCCCCTGCTCAAGATGGCTTAGGATATACTGCGTACCTTGCTCTGCCAAATTTCAAATTCTGAAATTAAGCCATTTTAAAATCTCTTACAAAATGAAACAATGACCCCAAAGAGCATGTGCTGCAAATCAAATCTCACGTTATCTAGGAAAAAACAGCACCTTATTCAACAAGAATGACTTGTCAAAACTTCTGCAGCTTAACTCTTAACTGCAGCCCATCCAAAAGTTAAGAGTGAAACTAAACTACATCATCCCTTTTGCACATCAGCAAAAGAATTGGCTGCAGTAATAATAATAATAAAAAAGCTACATCTGCAGAGCTTAGTATGTTCTTGAAGTTCCAGACTTCTAGTGAATAAAATACTGCAGAAGTTCTATTTCTAATTTCATCACTTGTTATATGAAATCACAGGAAGAAACAATTTTTCTAAAATAAAATGGGAAATTTTGATGTAAAATTAACTTCTGAAAATTCTTTTAGGGAAGCAGATTAAAAAAACAACTATGTATCAAATAATATCAAATAACTGTGACATGTTTCTTCAGTTCCTTATTTTCAAGATGAGGTTTTACTATCCATTACTTTTAGGTAACACACAACATCCACTGTAACAGAAATCATTAGAATTCTGTTAAATCCCTCTCTCTTCCCACACAATTTAAGAATTTTTTAAAGAATTTTTTTTAATATTTTCTAATCAGGAAAAAAGAAAGTAATAATTACCTCTAGTACATGCATGAAATCTTTAAATATTCTTTTTCTTTCAGACTCCAGAGTGATGTCTTCAAATGCTGGTTCCTTCACAAATCTATCTCTGATCTGTAAGAAAAAATAGCAATGAAATACTAGTATGAAATAGAGCCATTCAGAAATAAAAATAATAATAAAAAAAGAGACATGGTTTTACCCATTGAAAAAGCCATTGTACTGTTACAAGGCTAAACTTTTTTTATGCCAACTTCACAACCAAAACAGACTTCAGTAAAACTGTAACAGATGGAAGCATGCAGAATCACTGTTTTTTCCTGCATATGCTATTTAAGCCATGCAAGCTTGTTAAAGCATGCATTTTTATACAAAGTGTACTTTGAGAGAAAAGGTGTTTAAAGGTTAATATTAACCAGAACAAAGTTACAGACTTTTAACTAAGCAGAGTTATCTGCTTATCTGCATTTATGCTTTATCTGCATTTAAATTAAGTTTGGGGGCTTTGTGTGATTTTTTTTTTTGGGGGGGTGGGGAGTGGGTGTTGTTTGTTTGTCTGGGTTTAGGGTTTTTTTTGTTTTAAATTGTATTCAAACGAAAGTATCAATAAAATGAAGTTATTCACATCAAATTTCAAATTTTACTGAAGGAACGACAGGACAATTTTTATGTGTCTAAGTTATATAAACAGAAACACTATGAGCTTAGAGAATAATCTAGGTTTACTTATAAAAGCATTAGCATGCAGCAGCCTGTTAAATATATTTGGAAAGACATTCATAATTAAGTGATGATACGTACATCTTCCCAGACAGCGTCCAATTCAATTGGAGGAGTAGCTTGCTTCAACATACTCTTGAAGGCAGACTCTTTCCGCTTCATTTTGCGAGCTTCTTCTTTTTCCCTCTCTCTTTCACGGGCTTCTGCCTTTTCTAGCAGCTGTTATCAAACAGAAGTCATATGATCATTTGAAAGATATCGAAATGGAAGACTAGTAATTCAGTTCAATGCAATTTTTGGAAAGTCCAATGACAGTTCACCTTTAGGGTTTTGGATTAGTCACTTGGGCCTACAGGAAAATTAACCAATTACTTATTTTGAAAGCATGCAACTGCTGTTTCTCAAACAGAATCTAAAATAGAGTTAATGTATCATACAAGCCAGAACTACAGAAACACACGCACACAAAATCCCTCATGACAAAAGTTACGCACAAATGAGGGAACATTACTTAATTCCTACCACAGAATTTCTCAAGTTGAAATGTTTGTGTTTTGAATAAAGACAAACCTCTGCAATCTTTATTTGGGGAACTGGTATCAGGATAAACAATTCTAAAGCACAGCATCTCTCAGATATTACGGAAGTAGTCATAGCAATACAGTGAAAATAAGTGCCAATTCTTGTTTTTACAAGAGATTTCATATTGTAAGTTTTCAAACATTCCTATATATTAATACTTACACTGTTGAAAGCCAGCTTGATATTTCCTGCATCTAAAGTAGTAGCTCTTTTAGTTGAACTGATGACCGTAACAAAATCTTCAAAAGAAGTATTCACTTCAACCACAAATCCTTTATCCTGTAAGAAAATTGCTTCTTTGGCATCAGGTAAGCCAGGAACTCTCACTTCAGTGCTAATGCACATGACATTAACACAATGTGAAATCCCATTTCCCAGTAGCAAAGAGTTCACTTGAATGATACATGTGGCATTAAATGATGAAACCACATAATGGATCATTTTCCCCTCTTACCTTTAAGATATCTTTTATTATCTTCTTTTCATCATGGTAGCGTGCTTTCAAGTCTTCAACATAGAACTTGAAAAGATCAAGTGCTGTCGATCCTGATGAAAAAACTAGATAAGTCAAAAGCTAGCTCTAATACAAGAGCTGCATTTTTTTAGACATTTAGAAAATATACAAATAACCCTGCTCTATTCTGCCCCAAATCCAAGACCTTTACCTTACTTTCTACAGGGTTGGAAGAGACAGTATTCTTACCAGGTTGACCAAGCATATTTGTGAATCTGATGTCAGAGCTTATGGTTGGGTACAACTCCATCCAAGAGGACATGGAATGTAATTGTCCATGCTCATGCAATTCATCTAAAAATAGCTACAAAACAAAAGCAAAATGGAAGTTTGTAGTCACTCCTCACACTTTTACTTGGCAAACAGCTGGAATGGATACTCTTGATAACTGGAATTCCATTTTTGTTAAAATGTGATTGAAAAAATCATTTTTTACATCATCATTTCTTCCTGCCTTCCTCCACCATTTACAACGCTCCAATTGCATTTCCTTTCCATTCAAATATATTTCCTCTTACTTTCCCCTACCCTTGCAGCTTTTGGGCAAATAGATGTATTACACAGCAGACAAAATGCTACAAAGCTGGTAACTGACGCATTATATGCACCCGTTAGCCTACCCTAAGAAATAAAAAAGCTATACAGAATTATCTAATCACATGACATGTCTAGAACAGAAAAAGAAAGTCCACCAACCTGAAAAGATTCTCTATTTTTGCGCTGTCGCCTTCTTTCTCTAAGCAAACTTTTCTGTTTTTCTTCTTCCTCCTCCTTTTCCAATGCCCTGATATGTTCCTCAAAACAGATCAGTGCATCCTCCTTATCCATGTCTAGCAACAGAAAACAATAGAGCAATAAGAGTAAAAATAAGGTATTTCTCCCCACTAACTGTAGAACGTTTCTTACTATGAGATAAGGGTTGCCAATTGTTACAGTGAGTGGAAGTTTCACTGAGCACTGAAAGGTACGAAGATCTGTGCAGCAGCAGAAACCAACCTCCCCCAACCGGGATAAATTATCATTGCCAATACAGAGCACAGAAGCCTTTATGAGAAAAGTATTGTGAATGAGCACTTGTGCATCTCCCCGCATTCCCACAGGTATCTTAAAAACACAGAAGGAAGAACACAGAGTATCTTTGTCAAATGCTTTAGCAGTTGTGTAAATGCACATGCTGCTCTTAAAATACAGGATCAACTCATTTATAAGAAAAATCTGCTCATAATGGAAAAATACCTTCTTACTCTAGAAGAGTAAAAAAAATTACTTCTTCTAGGAAAGCAAACACAGCAGGACCTCACTCAGTCTAGCAGAAGGTAGTGTAAGTTTTTGCCACAGATTACATTGTCAAGTAATACTTCAGATTTCAAAGGCTAAGAACTACTAAGCCAATTCAGTCCCCATGGAAAAGGTATCCTTTGCTTTATGAATACGATTAATCAGCAATGATTTTTGAAGTTGACATCTGTTTCCTAAGAACCAAACAAGACAGGGTACTTTACACAGGCTGCTCAGCAGCTGTCACAGTGGCTCTGGACTGGGCAAGAGCAAGCCATATCCAGTCAGGAGTCCTCACTGCTAAAGACAAATCCATTCCCTCTTCCAAAAGAAATGCATAAACTTTATACATACTCTGAAGTTCCTCATCTTCTGCAAATGTAGGATTATCCATCAGATACTGCTGAGCCTCTGACCAAGTAGTACAGTAAGTGACATTAGCCATGTTATCTAGTATGTTCTTCAAAGCTTCCCAATTCCTCTTTCTTAACTGTTTGGCTTGTTCCTGAGGAGAAAATGCATTTGTTGTTGTTGTTAAATTTGAGGTTGTATAGACAAAAATACATGACTCCTCATGTTTGTTCTCCAAGGAAACACAAAATTAACCTTTCATTTACATGTAAAGCAACATCATACAATTTGGACCTACGTACAATTTTTACATACTATTATTGCTTGCATCCACAGATAAACCATTTCAGTACTATTATCTCTGACTGTTCCCGATAGATGGGAAAGGCTTATGAAACGGAGCTCATCTTTCAGAGATACTGCTCGGAAACTGCAACTTCAGTAAACAGTCAGGGCTTCAACAAGGTACTATGGCCCACTATGCTGTTAAAAAGCAGATCTAAACCAGATGAGCTAATCATAGGCAATTTCTTAAGCAGTGCTGTTTGGAAGGCTGGCCCCTTTCTGTTTGTTTTGTTTTTTGAGCAAGTGTGAACCTTAACACTAGTCTCATTTAATTTCAGAAACTGTCTTGCTGTGCAATTTGTTTCTAATTGCCTGTTTGCATCTACCCATGGGTTGTTGGCGAGTGCTAGCATCACTGCCAAATTTCAGTGAAGATGAACTAGCCAGATACGGTTAGGGCCAGATCCCCACAGTCGGTATGGTACCACTGAGGTTAAAGGAAATGCAGCTTTCTGTAACAAGCCTGTGATAGTTTCACAGTCTGATTCAGAGCAATTCAGAATAAAAGCCATCATATAATTTATTAAAATAATACTAAAAATTAAACACACTGCAAAATTAGCAGCAACATATCTCAATAAAAACAAAGACCTTTCAAGAAACTGCTATTTTATCGGCCATACAGAGTCAAATCAGGGGTTCATCTTGTCCACCAGCAGACTGCAATGAACTAGGGAAAGATAACAAGAGCAATCTACTCCTACCGTGCTTGCCCAGTTTCAGACAGGTAGCTTTTCAGGAAGTTTTGATCTCTAAAATGTTACCCTGCAGCAGTTAGCCCCACAACTTCAGTTGTGTACCGTGCAGGACCAGAACTTCCAACAGTTTGTTTAGGTAAGGACTCATTACCTTCTGCCTGCTAACTCTATTGAATACCCCTTATGTACTGCATAATGAGAAATAAGGAACAACTGTCTCCAAATTCACACCTACAAGATCAGTCATAGATTTGAAGAGTTCCACCAACGCTTTTTCCTTGTCCCCTTGCCCCATCACATCTTGCTAAACTGGAGCTTCCTCTCTATAGCATCTCATAGCTGATAAACCTTGCCTCCCTTCTTATTCTTTCCTCTCTACCTTTGAGGAGAGGGTAAACTGACCTGTAGCTTGTAAGCAGTACATGGTTCACACTAATGCAGCAATGTTCTCATTTGGTTCTCCATGCCTTTCCTAGAGATTCCTCCCCCGCTGTTAGCATTTTGACTGTTGCTGAACAATGCTCAGAATTGCACTGTTTGCAAGATTTCTTTACTAAGAGGTATAAACTAATTTACAGATAGCAAGTGAAAAGCTAAGTTTGAAAGCAAGTTACCTTCTCTTTCTTAGAGAGAAAAAACAAGACATCTTCATAAATTTCAAGACGATCACGCTCAGATATCGCATTCCAGACTTCCATCTCCCCAAACATTTGTTCAGCTTTTCTGTATAAAACAAAGAAAAAACATACAATCATTAATTGCTGAACACTGACTTAAATGTCCCATTGGCTTACAATAACATTAATGAACCCTGTTGTAAGTAGCAATGCTTTTGTATGACATCTCCCTAATTTTCTCTCTTGGGAAGCTTTTTCTGTGACAGCTTTCTATCTCTTATAAACAAAGGAAACGCTTAAAAATTACAGCTGATGCTGCTATACACTCCTCTCCACAGAAGTGCAAGTTCACCTGCAGGGCATTACATTAGTAGTTTTTATCTGAGGACTAGCACATGTTCAGGTCACTGTTCTAGCAAACATTATACGATATCAGATCTACAAAATTTTCAGCAACAAGCTTATTAGACATACCTCCCTTTGGGCTTGAACTTCCATGAACAAGCTATCAGAACTACTTTGTTCTTAATGGCAGATGTAATATAAAACTCCTCTCAGTGTTATCTTTCATTTCTACTTATTAGCAGCCCAACCCATTATCACCAGCACATCACTCATTTGAGTTGGTTTTTGCCTGGGTCTTAAATACATTCTATGAAAATGAGACTATTTGTGTTCCTATAAAAATTTCAGTTACAGGCTTTTCTAGGTTGAGCGCATACAAAGGTTAGCATTCACCAAGAGCAAGGCAGCAAGGTTTGATTATTAACTTGGCAAGCTAGTAAAAGCTGGAACCTCATTTAATATGGGTCTTACTTGTATCTTGTTGTGGATGTCATCTTTTCATGGTTTTCAAGAAAACGCTGGAAGGATTCTTTAGCTTCTTTGTATTTTGATCTTGCTTCTTCTTTCTCTTCTTTTTCTGTTTGAACTTTGTAAGCATTAAAGGCTTGCTTTTTTTCACTTAATTTTGCCAAAGCACTTCATATCAAAGAAAAAGAAAGCAACAATGTCAGTTATACAAAGGGAATTACATTAGAAAAACAAAACCAAAGAACCAGAAGATAACAGATTTGAATAATCCAGATTGAGACAAAATTAAATATAATCTAAATGGCCAGTCATCACCCTGTCTCTCCTTTAAGATTAATGGAAGATCATTTTAAAAAAAGCAATAAAAACAAGCACTTGCTAGTAAAAGCAGTCCATAATAAACCACAAGCTACTATCATGTTTTCAGGTTGCATTTACACATTTCACATTACAATACTATTTTTATCATAGATATCAACTACTTTTCTGCCAATGTTTTTAGCAGCCACTCATTTCAAAAAGTAACCTAGGAAGTCTTCAGCTCCGTCATTGTAAATGCATGCTTTTATTCCCAAGAAATTAATATAAATAGCATAAAATACAACCAACAACTGCCACATTTTTTCTGAAAGAAAAATTAAGCCTAGGACTTGCATTTCTTTACATATGAAAGGAACAAAATTCCCCGACAATGGTACATGTTCACAAATGCACAAATATCTATTAAAACAATCAAAAGTTATGTCAGTAAAGTCAAACTATGTAAAACAGTGTTTGAGTAGAAATTTAAGGAGGAAAGAATCAAGCAGTACCTGTATCTGGGATCATTAATGATCATTTTCATAGCTTGCTCCCAAGAGGCATTGGATGGTACTCGCTGTGAAGACATTAAATCATTAAGTAATTAGGTTTGGAACCAACATCCAACAATGACCAATTCCTTAAAAAAATAGACTTGGGGGGGGGGGGGGGGGGGGAAACAAAAAAAAAAGCC
>NW_010972599.1:1602191-1626801 GCF_000737465.1 Haliaeetus leucocephalus | reverse complement strand
CCAAGGAAAGCACAAGCAGCCGAACAGAAAGAAGGGGGGGGGGGGGGGGGGGGGGGGGGGAAGACAAAAAAAAAAGCACTACTCTTTCAAGGTTAAGACAACATTCTTTGTCACAATTTTTTTTTAAGTTTTATTAACAGTCAACATGGAAAACAAAACAAGGTACTTTGGGTTTATTGCCATTTCTACAATAAATTATTCTGGAAGTTTGTCTACTATAGAACTATGCTGGCTCGCTATACAACACACAAACAGATCCCATACACTCTGAGGGAAAACCAAAGCCAGTCTCATTTTACTCCCACTTCATCTTTAAAACAAAGATAAAAAATTGAGGGCTCAGATGATCAGGCAACACTTTCATTAGAAATGTACCTCACTGTCAGACAAAAATACTGGCAACCATAATTTCCACAACACTTAAATACAGTTTTAGAATTACTACTTCATAGGGGAAAAGAATGTGTCTTTAAATCAGACTAGCTTATGGAAACACTGCATACTAAACTTAACAGTTTGTCCTTTTTCCACAGGGACCTCTACACTGTCTGTCTCTGAAGCATCTAGTGAAGCTGTCCATCAAATCACTCACTGTTCCAGTTTGAATTTTGGACAAAGACCTGATTACAAGTTTTCATTAGTGTGGGGATTGTGTAAAAGGAAGAAAATAAGAAAAAGCTGAACTGAGAGCCCTGATGAAAACTCAAAACTGCGCACTCGCCCAAATTGCTGAAAAAAGTTTAAACTGTGTGTTGTTTTCACTGTAATATTCCTTTCCCTCATTTCTTGTCTAGTGCAAAAATCCTCTTCCACAACAGTGAGAAATTCTTCACAAAACAAAGTCTAGCAATTTCTGGCAAATGCAGATTTTACAGTTCAATAAAGCATTAAGAATAATTGACCAAAATACCTTTTCTTTTAACAGTTCTTTAAACGCTTGCTTTGCTTCTTCCTTTGTATTCCATGTATAGGTTTTTTTAACTGGTTGGGCATCGTCGTCCTCTTTCTTTGAAGCAGCACTATATAAAAAAAAAAATAAAAAAAAAATCAATAATTTTACACATAAGCATTTTTTTTCTAAGTTAGAGCCACTGAAGAGTCATAAACTACCATAATCAGAAAGAATGAGTTTTTTTAAATAGCAACTCAAAGAAAAATAATAATGCTACACGATAAATACTGCAATTTGTACAAGACTTTTCCTTACAGACACCATACACAGCTGATCAAAAAAGCAAACTATTTCAGAAAAGTATTATCACTTATGCAATTAGCTACCTGCTCAAGTTACCTAGAAATGATTCATAAAAATATAATGCTGAAATTTAGCAGGTTTATATATATATTATATAAAAATATAAAGGGGAGTGCCTAAAAATATGCCTCTTTCCCTTAGTTATGTCCTGCTGGCTATAATCCCCCCCCAGCATGTTTCTTTTCTGTTTGAATGATAAAAAATCATAAGCTGCAATTGTCCACATAATCAAGTCTCCATTATTAAAAAACAAAGGATCTCATTTCTGCTGGAACAGATAAAGATCTATTTAGTACTGCATTTTCTTCTAATGATAGCCAATTGCGCAGATCTATGGAAGAGGAAACATACAGGGTAAGCATATAATGTTACCCCAGGAAAGTCTTACAGCTATTGAAAATTTATGAAACATTCACACCACTAATGTTCTCTGTAGGGTTTAAGAGCTTTGGGAGAGGGTTGGCAAGGGAAGGGCGTTAATTTTTCTAGAAATAGATTTAATACTTCTTCCTTGCTTTCTTACTCATTATCCTCTGCTGCCACTGATTCATGCGCATGTTTCACTGAAGAAACGGCTAACTGTCAGAGAAGCCTGGCCACCTACAATTGAAGATAAACCAGATCCTAGAAGAAGTACAAAACTGCAGCAAAGCCACGTGCTTTGCCACTTCACTTACTCTGCTGAGGCCTCCTGCTTGGAAGAGTCGTCTGCTGCGTTAGCTGCAGTTTCTGCACTCTGTTCCTGCACAGCAGGTGCAGAAGTTGCTTGTCCCTGTTCCTCAGCTGCGGCTGTGCCAGTACTCTCATTTTCTACCACAGAAGAAGCTGCAGCAGTTTCTGCTTCAGGGGCTGCTGCTGCTGCAGAAGTAGCAGTGGTGGTACTAACAGCTGCGGCAGCTTCAGCAGCAGTTGTGGCTGTGGTGGTTGCGTTTGCTGCTTCTGCTGCAGCAGCTGAAGCAGATGGTGTTGGAGTTGATTCTTCGGGCTTTGTGCTGTAAGTATCAAAAACCAGGCACAGTCACATACAAGCATGGGACAATTGAATGGTTTAGGGAAACCTGTAGTTTAAATAAGTTAATAAAGTACGAAATGAGAGGTTTGGGTCTAGTTACAAAGATTGTATCTCAGAAGAACACAAAACAATCTTAGCTTAGAGAAAGGAAATGCTTTACTGAAACTGTGTATTTATGTAGATCGATCATTTAACTTAAAAAGAAACCTAGAATATATTATTTGAGTTTTTATATACTGAGCCACTATTTGGAATGAAAAGCCGCAAGAAGAATATTTTACGTGTTTTAAGATTCAAGGACTAGATTCCATTTTTAAGAAACAGGCAGCTTAACATAAAAAATATTAGCATACCATTAAGAACATACCTGTTCTCTTCAGCTTTAATCATTGCTAGAGGAGAAAGGAGAAAAAACAATCAAAATACAGCTTCGAAAATAGTTGATATATGCATGGTAAAAAGTTACTGTTAACATGATTTTATAAGAGTACAGTTAAAAAATTTTTGTTACTATCAATAATTTTAAAATTTGTGCCCTTTACAGACTGAAATCAATTCAGACTAAAACAAAATTTAGAAATTCCATTAAAGAAAGGTTAGGGTATATAAAGAATGACTTCTTGGTTTAAAATAATTATTTCAGCTTTAAAAGACTAGCTTAAAGAACAGAAGATCAGGCTTACTGAAACAGATCTTTCTTTTCTATTCTAACAGTCACTGATGCTTATTCTTTGCAGTACTTTTTAAAAAATACTAATTTCTTACCCCAGCTGATTTTGTAGATTTTTTTTTTCATCATCTTACAATACCAAACAAAACCACGCTAAAAGCAAAAACTAGGAGCACAGCATCATATGATGTTTGTACAAAAGGGGACAGTGCCTTTATAATACAGAAGGGCAATAAAAAACCTACTAGTAGTTTTGCCACATCATAGTTTCTCAAAAGTTTTTGTCAAAAATTATAAGCAAACTGATACCTAAGCAAAGCCTTACACACAATTTTGGCTTTCAGCAGAGAGCCAGTACTACTGCTTTGAGTATAAAATGCATTACTGTTTTCAAAATTCTTCCAAGACACCAAAACAAAATGTAATTCTTACTAAATTATAAGTTATACTGTATTACAGAAGTCCAGCACCCTTTCACCCTGGTTTCCCAAGCAAATGAGGATTAGTACAGCCACCCCCCTCTGCCTCTTTTCTTCTCCCATCAACCTGAACCCCTTCACAAATCCTACTAAGTTCCTACAAGTTTCCAAAGGATTGGTGGCTAAGTATGAGTCAAATCCTACAACAGCCCCCAAATGAAGAAAGACTTGAAGCATTACCTACTGCTAACACAGAGAGCATGCACATAGCCCTGAACAAGCCACAGCACATTACATCCTAATCCAGTTCCTGTTTAGGGACACGAGGGGGAGCTGCTGCTGCCGCCACATAAATAGGGAAGAACTAAGAGTATAATGGAAAAGGTACGGCGATGAGGTGGTGAGTACACAGGAGACAAGACTGCTCCATCGAAATCTCAGACTGCATTAACTCTACTACATACAGCTTATTTCAGTAGATTTAATTTCTAACAGAAGTTTGACTGCTATGCTTTGATACCAAATTTTTACCAAGTCATGCATACGCACAGCTTGCAACACACTGCCACCCTCCCTACTCATTTTTGTTAAGATTACCTTCAAGATCCTCAAGCTCTTTGGGTTTTGCCCAGCGTGATTCCTTTGTTTGGGAATTATAATAGTAGGGCTTTCCGGAATCAGATTTATACTCTTTCCAGGGACATTTAGACAACAATTGCTAATGGACAGAAAACAAAAACATAAAATCAGACTTACAATGGTGTTTTAAAATTAAAAGGATAGCTAGAAGTGAGCCACAAACACTACGCCAAGAAATAACTAAAGGATCAATGAACACAAGGCATATACTTTCCAAGGAAAATCCTCCCTAGTGATAAACAAACACATTACTTATCTAAATATTAAAGAAAGGCATCTTTCTAATAAAGACATTTATCTAAAAATTGATCAAAACTGTCCAGAGTTTTGTCCATTTTGCAGCCTCAAGTTCCAACAGCATAAGGAACGCGATACAAACATTTTTGCAACAATTCCTTATTTTAAAAGTTTGCTCCCATTAGTAAAAAAAAACAAACCTATTGGCACAGCTATCCTCCTGCATGACAGTTATGCTAGTAAATTCTTGCATTCACACAAACGCACACAGTACAGTAATCTTCATCTGAATGTAGTTTACCTCAGCAGGTGTTTTGAGATCATCTGGCTTCTCCCAGGTAGACTGCTTTGTTTCAGTATTATAGTAATATGTTCTTCCATCAGGTGATTTGTGTTCTGTCCATGTAGATTTCTAGGAAAAATAAAAATATACACCATTAATGGTGAACAATAATTATTGACTGAAATGCTATCAAAAGCCACTAAAAAGTTAAATACAAGTGGAAAGCAGATAAACCTGTTTAGAGTGCTCTTCATTAACAGAACTGTTGGTTGTGGCGGTTTGCTGGGCTGCGCAAACTACAGGATGTGTTGTCTGAGGGCGAAACAAAACAGAGCTCTGAAAAGACATTCTGGTTAATATTTGTTTTTAATTTGAATGTGTATATTAAATATACTAAAGCAATCCAGCAGCAAAGACAGCAAGCCAAAATCTAAACACATTTAAGTCAGTATTGTTTTCAAGAAACTACTTCTTTGTGACAAGAGCTACTATGAGTCTCACAATCCCTCCCATTCAGCAATCCAAGGCAGCCAATTACCATCAGAAAAGAAAGCAAAAGTGAAAGTGATCAGACCCTAACAACTTCAAGTGAAAGTCCCAGAAGCACACCCTGTTTTCAAAACCAAGAAAAATTTGTTTCAAGAAGGTTCTGACTTCAAGAGTTTAGTGTGAACTCAGGAGTACCTTCCTACTGCTTTTCATCCACAGTTCATATGAACTCCCTGAAATTAGGGCTGGTCGAATACAGCTTTAACCATCTACTCTGTTTCAGTTACTGGACACGGCTGAGGAGAAACAACTTCCTTACAGGTCCAGTTGCCTTGTTCAATTGCACAGAATGCAAATCTCAGAAATAAAAGCACAATTAATATTCACTGATATTTAATAATTAAGCTAGGTACGAGGTCCCCAAATTTCAAAGCAACAACCAAAAACTTACAATGGGGTATCTTCGAGGCCACATGAATATTTTTTACAGATTCCGCCTCTTAGTTATCTAGCCAAACTATTTTCTTCATAATCTTAAAAAACTAAAGGTAAATGTCTGGGATATCTTCTAGAGAAGTAATTTAATATTTACAAAATTTTAAATAGAAATCTGATAGTGACTGAAAGTTATTCATGGTCATTCAAGGTGCCATGAAAGACAAATTTAAAATTTGAGATTACTTCCAGATGACCTGCCTGCCTCAATACAAAGTTACACTGATTCACAATTCAGAAGTTTCACTAATAAGATATACAGCACCAATTCTGTTCAATCTGTGATTTCCCATCTGATGCAAAGGTGGAAGACTACTGAAAATCATCTAATGAAGTAAATTTGGCCTGTGTGCCACCATCCTGTTCACAAGTTCAACCTACATTAAATCACCTTTCAGGCAACCTACCCAGTATTTATTCCTATTTAAGTTACTAAAGTATGCTATGTTCCCACAAACACGGAAGGAGACACTAACAAAAGCAGATTTCAAATAATGTCAAAACATTGGGGGTGGGAGGTAGGGGCAAGAGAGTTAAGCTAAATTACCAACGAGCAGCAAAATTGATGGAGTGGTGATAACCATTCTTTTGATGTTAGTACTTTGTATTGTTCAAAAACCACAGTGATGTCTTCAAAATTATTATGGGTAACTATATAGGCTATTCTCTTTTTATTGCTAAAGTGTTTGGTAACAAAACTCTCAGTAAGCTGACAATGCTAATAAAGGTTCCAATAAATCACACAGGACTGAACAATACCAGAACCTTGCCCTGGCTTCTCCTGCTAAGTGCAGGTGCGTTAAGGAACAGCAAGGAAGACTAAATCATTGCCTACCGAATTCTGCTATATACATTAGAACTGCTAAAGCAAAATATTCGTTAATGTGTAACAGGCAAAAAGTTACCCAAATGTAAGTAAAATGAAAAGCTGCTTATCAACTATTCACTGACATGGAAGGGGAAAAAAAAAAAAAAAAAGAAGAAACACACAGAAAGAGGAACAACCTTCAATCTTCTTCAGTGCAAATAAAACCCCAACTCTACCCTGAGTAACTATCCAGCCCAACACTTGCAAATCTGAAAACTTAAATCTGAAAACAGTGAGCTTTAAAGTAACATAGGTATCTAGGCTACAATTCACTTGCTGCTCAGGTAGGGCAAAAAGACCTAAAAACATCGCGAGAAACATCTCATATTGCTGTCCTGCATACTAGAAGAACTAGAAACAAATAAGACTTCAATGCTCAGAAATCAGTGCAAATACAACAGAAAACACACCTACTTTAACTATTAATTACAGACTGACAGTCAAATAAGCAAAGAAGCTCTATATGAGAAGAAAAATAAGATACAAGCTTTTCTTTTAAGCCTACAAAGCCACATATGCAGACCACTACACTGCTATTACAATCTTCTAGAAATTTGGTTTTCACGTACCTGAGTTCCAGGAGGTGTTACACCTAAAAAATAAAATTGTAAAAAAAATTATTTTAAAAGGGTTTGGTTGCTTTGTTTTTCTATATAAAGACTTCAATTAATCAATGTTTGAAAGAAAATTTTTTTTTCTGGGACTCAATGAAGATGTCAGGTACTGAAATGCTAAATCACATTTTACAGAAAAGTATGATTTTTTTTTTCACCCCCCTTTAATACTTCACCTAATTTTGGTGAAATATTTTGAAATGGTAACAAATTGTTTATACTTACCTACTTGTGCATCCATACTGTTCACCCCTGGCTGTAGAAACAATCAACAGACATTTTAGTACTGAGTGCAATTGTAATTAAATCACCAATAAATACAGTACATTTCCAAACAAGTGCTTTCAGCAACAAAATGCTCTACTGCCTTAAAATATGGATTCCTAGCTTCTCATTGCCCACTTAATTATTACTGCTCCTTAAATAAGCCATTAGGAACATCAAGCTCCTTTTCAGAAAGGCAATATATCCCATAAACTACACCAGGGGGTCCCTTGCCATCTTTCCAATACCCACCTTTATCTCCCAAACGAGTAGGTTGGGAAGGAAAAAAAAAAAAAAAAAGAGATTCTGAATTTCTGCTGGAGTAGCTTAGTAGGCTTCTGTTATAATTATGGGGCATAAGCCTTTGAATGTATTAGTGTTGCATTCAAAAAACTGCTTGCAAGTAACCAAAGCTCTTATATATACCCTTTTTGAAATTCTTTCAAACTAAGGAAAAAGATTAACAGAATTCAAATACAGTTTTTCCAATTTCTTTCTTTTTCTGTAGGCAAAAATACAGCTTGCAGGTTTATCTTTTGCTAGGGTTTTTCTTTCAGCTCTCTTCTACAAACTTCATTAACAAAAAACTCCTCAAGTAAAAAACCAAAATTTGTTCAAAAGATAAAAGAAATCATATTGGATCAATTACGTTTGGTATTATCCAATAGGACTAAACCAGGTGAATCGCCAACAAACTTCAGGCCTTTAAAGTACATTCTGTGTATTAAATATTTCAGCTACTCTGTGTGCGCGCATATGTCTATAAGTAGTGTGAGTTAAGCAAGGCCATAGTTAAATTTGCGTCTCAAGCAAGTAATCATTCTAACACGTTTCTTTTCTTGTGCCTATGTTTACTTTTCCAAATTCCATTCTGATTTGCTGTGTATTGTAAGAGCACTAATCTGACTGAAATAATAATTTTTAGGAATTACACTGGTTCAAATCAGCTTTCTGGAAGTAAACACTTCTATAGATCACAAAACAGATAGTGAACCTGCATAGGAGTGGTTTGAAAGACCACTATTCTTGAATGAAACAGTAAAGACCAAAGAGCCCTGACATCAGTACAAGTCATCCAGTTGGCCTCAGAGAGCTTTAGATTACATTTTACACTTGGAGAAGGTATTTTCCATCAGACAGCCAAAATTATAACAAGTCAATCATTTCATGAACTTTACCAA
The DNA here is from genome assembly GCF_000737465.1 of Haliaeetus leucocephalus. Lineage (NCBI taxonomy): Eukaryota > Metazoa > Chordata > Aves > Accipitriformes > Accipitridae > Haliaeetus > Haliaeetus leucocephalus. The sequence goes on along the minus strand of NW_010972599.1, from coordinate 1,618,375 downwards.
GAAAATCATCAGAGCTGCAAAGAAGGTCACGATTTTTTTTACTCATCTACAAATTTTTTAAATTAGAAACCAGCAAAATCATTCTTTTATTTCTGAAACACTTTCCAGGCTGTGGTACACATGCAATAGCAGAGAGGTACAAGAATGCTGCCATGACAGACAAATGCCTCTTCGTAAACATGTGCGAAGGCATGAGGTCCTGCCATCACCACCAAGAGATTTAAGGGCAAAATTAAAAGCTGGAGCTCTCTGCCATGCTACTTTGCCTCCTGAATACCATATATCCACAGACTTAATCAAATCAAAATTTATTCCTAATCCAGTATTAGAAAACCAAATGATCTGCCATCTTGCCAAAATATGTAAAAATATACAGTAAAATTCAAAATTAGACTGATGGTAGCACTGATCCCTCCCTCTCCTTTTAAGTCTCTCTTGATCATAGCATTTTTTAAGATTTTTTTTTTCCCCCCAAAGGTCTGAAATTCTCTCAGAATTTTCCATGAGCATCACTTGGCAGAAATTCGTAACAAACTTCTGTATGGGAAGTGGGGGAAAATCACTAGCATCCTTCCTACTTGGTAGCTTCTGAAACATTTAGTGCATTAGGAAGTAGCTACAGGAGCACAAGACCTAATGAAGGACGGTTCCCAAGAATTTGCCTAAGGAGCTACTAACTTTTACTTGAATTACACTAAGGCTGTAACATACACTCACACCTCCTTAAACAGAGGCCAACAGTGAGAAAAAAACTTGTAACTAACAGATAGATACTCTAGTGTCTGATAAAGCCCAAGCACTAAATTTAAGTTTTTCTCCACTGTTAAAATAATTATCATCCCTTCTCTGGTATGAATTCTCAGTCATCTAGTACACATCAAAGAGACATTATATCCTTTTCCTAACAGTCCCTTCTCTACTTATTTTGCAGAAACTTTGTGTCTTTGTGATTTTTCTCTCATTACTCCAGAGGGCAGACTGACTGCTTAACACAATAAAACTCTTTCAGCAAACCCTTAATGAAAAAAAACCAAGAAACAAGTGGAGTATTAACCAACTTATTTTTTAAAATAATCAACAAAAGCAGTAGCAAAGGTTTTGTGCTTAGCACTATAGAAAAATTCAGAGTTCTACAAGGAAGAAATCTGACTTGGGGAGGTACTATCTGCATGGTAAGAAAATAAAAAATAATTCATTTCTAAATTTAAGTGGATAGAACTGTTGTTAAGTGAATCTCCTACAGTTACTTTAAATGTCTTTAAATCTTTTTCATAATCCAATTCAAGAAAACAAAGGCATACCCATACCGAAGTAGTGACAGCAACTGACACAAAGACCTTTTAAAAACCCGAAAAGTTAAGTTAAACTCACCGGAACTGTAGGCTGCATAGCAGCTTGAGACATGTGAGACATCATCATTCCAGGCATTACTGACTGCATCATTCCAGGCATCTATAATTAAATAGCATTTCAGATATATTTTATGATATTTTAAACATAAAATATGAGGATTCTTCTATTTTTATTTAAAAACAATTACCTGGTACTAGTTTTTAATCCAAAAAAACCCTTTTAAGCACTTGGCAACAAGAATGTTTGTAGAATTCTCATTCCCTTCACTATGCTCCTACAAAATCGACATTAGGAATAACGTCTCTATGGTATTCCAAAGTCTGATAGGAAATATTGATAAACAAGACCATTCAAACTATGGAAGAACAACAGCAAATGTTAAGATGTGTGATCTGTTGATAAGCTATTACTGAAATGCTAAGTTAAAGCAAGAAAAATAAAGGTTGGGAAAGATTTCTGCAAAATTCCAAGGCCACAAAGAACAAACTAAACAAAGGAAAGGTAAACTCTAAGATTAGTTCTGCTCACATTTTTTGACAACTTCCAACCTGTCTCTTTTTCCTCTTACCTCACAAATAGGAAGAAACACTTTACAGGGACACTAGAAGAATGAATTTCTGCAAACAACTTCAAGATGAAGAGAGCTATTAAATTTAAACATCAAAGCTCAAAACCAATTCTGAACTGGTTTTTTTTTAAAGGTATGGGAAAAAAACATACAATATTAAACCATGTTAACAGTGTGAACTTGGTAATGGGGACATACAACACTACAGAAATGAAAAGTTTGAGTCTAGACTTGTTTCTGAGTTTGCTGGGTGGTCCGATGAGACCAAAAAACCACAGAACTGCTGCTCAGGTAAGCTAGCTTTTGCTCAAATATTCATGCTTATAGTCTCAAAGGGATAGTTATGCAGAAGTTATGCATCACTGAAGTGATGCACCGAGAAGATGTCAAAAATGCTACTGAAAAAGTGTTTAGTACCTTGCATGTTTCCCATTATTTTTGCTGATCCTGGCTTTTAAGAATTAACAAGCCATAAAAAAGTGGCAAAATGAACAAAATATATAATTTGGGTCATCACGAACACAAACTTTTGGCCACTCATCCCGACAGGTCTCGAGAAGTCAACCCCCTTCAACCTTTCAGTTATGCCCCTTTACCTTTATTGTCCTTGGCAGGCTGGCCAAGTGACCCCATCCCCCTGTATCTTCAGGGAGCATCAGGTTACCACTCTCCTCATCTTGCATCTCGTGCGGAGAGAGGGATATGTGGTAGGGCTACTGCTCCACCCTCAAATCCACAAGGTTTTCTTGGGAGGGTGAGGGAGGAAGGAAAGACTGGAAGGCGGCCCCTCCCATTCCTCGCCATCCTGTAGAAGCAGGAGAAGAAAGCACTCTTGCCCCACTGCTACTTGCAACTAAGGGGGCTCTGAGCATGTGAAACTTCTTAAAAGCCCTGGCCCAGGTCCTGAAGAAACCCTGCGCACTGCTCGGTTTCTGCATAACGCTAACTCAAAGTCAGCAAAGGAAAAAAAATTGGGAAGGAGAGGGAATTCTTTTCCAAAAGACCTTCCTCTGAATGATGCTGACAGGAGGCCATTGCTGTTATCTATGCAAAGTACCTGTCCTGCAGGGCTTCATCTCAGAAAGAAGAAAAACAAGCTGCAAAACATCCCATCCTGCAAAGCCTCACAAATAAACCTCTGATATCTGCTGGAAGAAAGAACTTATTCAAGGAAACAAGCCAACATGGGCTGATACTTCCGGCACAATAGTTCTGGTGTGAGAATATCACCATCCTGTCCCATCCTTAGGGCTGTAGGCTAACTGAGCCTCTAATCTCCCTGCCATGCCATGTATCTTTAGCTTTTTGCTTTACAATTACCAAAAAGCCTCGAGTTGTCTATATTGCTCGCTAAAATATTAAAGATTGAAATATTCAACGTATGAGAGTGAGAACAGTGGAAGAGAAGCTATGAAAGAACTGTGAAGTAGAGGAATAAAACAGAATTGCTACTTAAGTTTCTAATGAACACATACAAAAGCTCATGCTATTAGCCATCATGCTAATGGTCGAGTCCTCCTCATTTTTTAAAACTGCGTTATTTTTATACCAGAAGCTTTAATAGGCTGCAAAACCATGCTGAAGAGATTCCTACCAAGCCTTTATAAACCAGTTAAAAAAATAAAAAGACACACGCTCTATCCAAGGCACTGCAAAGGGAGACACTGAGTTGCCAGCATGACCTTGTGGGCCATTCTCAAAGGGTTAATCTTTCTTGCCATTCTCTGTCTGCTCTGGTCTACTCTATCCCTCTGGTCTAGTTGATGACACTCAGTTTCTACTTATGTAAACCACCATCACAGGTAGTATCACTAGGTATTTATCACATCCCGAAAGAGAATTGTTTCTTTCAGAAGTTCAGAATTTAATCAGAAACCACACAGGAGAGGATCTTTGATTACTGAAAATAAAAGCTTTAAATTTGAAAAAAGCACTGATATGAGTCTGGCTACTCTACCTGTCAACCCAGGTTCACACCTGTCAACCTGAATGGCCAAGTTTATTTTTCAATCACATGACACTAGCAACAACTGCATATACACAGAACCATAAACCACTCCCTAGGATTCAAGAAAGAATTCTGCAAAAATTCAAAATGTAATTATTTCTTCCCTTGCATCTCCCTATAATGGTCATCTGTGTAGACGTAAGAGTCAGCCAAGAACTAAAGAAACATGAAGTTCTCTACCATTACTACCTCTGAAAAGAACCACTACTTTATGTTTCCAGCATGTATTAGTAAGACAACTTTACTTCTTCAAAACCTAAAGAAAACTACCAAAAAGCTTTAATAAAAAACAAATTATGGATTCATACCTATGGCTATTTACAATTAAAGTTACACATGAGGTGCATCAATTACCTGTGACAAATGAGAAGAGTTTCTGCATGGAGAGGAACTGTGGCACAAAATACCCCAAACTATTAACCTTACTGTTTGCAAGCTAGTGTATGAGACTTACCTACCTCAGGGATTACCTGACATCGTTATGGGAAGCCAGAAAGAAAAGAGGAATCTTGTAAAACTGCCTTACCTGCCCCATTGGTGGTCCTCCCATGGGGGGCATCATCTGAGGCATCATACCGTGTGGAACTGGCGGCATATTTGGTGGTCTCTGACCCATAGGGTGCATTCCCATGGGAGGATAATGTGGCATGCCTGGGTGTCCCATCTGAAAGGCAGCAACAAATGAGAAAAATCAGCATGAGACCAACAACCCAAAGCCCCCACAAAAGCATTAATAACAAAGAAGAACTCAACACTAAACTGAAAATGATTTGGGCAGTTTTAGATTGAAACTGCAAGACAGCAAGCAAGATCCTTCACTGTTCCAGGTCCTCTAGAGCCAGACTGAATCATAATTAACAAATCCATTTAAAATTTCAAAACCAACATCCAAATGAAAAAAAAAAAAAAGAAACAAAAAACCCCATAATCTTTCATCTTATGGTTTGTCACAGAAAAACATACTAAATTTAGGAATGCAACTATTTCCACATGCTCTTCCATACAGTTATGATTAACGCACATAACCCTGTGGCACAAAAGTCAGTCAGAGAAACAAAATATCTTCCACTGTTGATGTCCAAGTGTGAAATAGCTTCTACACTGCATACCATCCCCGTCTCCCTATTTTCCTAAAAACCTGAATCCTGTTGCTGTTCCAATACTTGGTACAGTCACACTGCTAGTACAAAAATGGATATGGACATTTTTTCAAACATTTTTTAAACTACCGAAACATATTAAGAGCTTTCTATTCTAGACAGAAGCAACAGCTCTAGAACCACCTTAGAATAAATCCTGGAACGCGTTTTACTTTGAAGAACATATAACTTAGATATACACATGCAGGAACGTGTCACAAAAGTACCCTCGTTATCAAGATGAAAACTATTCTTAAGCAAAGTATCATTTCAGAAAGATCATTAGCAGAAAAAAATAAGTAACGCTTCTTTTTGATGTCTTTAAAAACAATTTTTCTGTGATTATTTTGTACCAGAAGGCTCTCTGAGGCGGGGAACAGGCGGTTCACGTGAGGAAATCACAAACAACCAGAAAGGTTTGGAACTTCCGAACCTAACACCGGACCCCCCCCCCCCCCCCCAACACCCTTGAGTCTCACAAGCCAGGCGGTGAAGGCTCGCCTGTTCAATGGCTCTCAGACGCTGCCCAGGTAAGTCAAGGCAGAAGAACCGCACTCCCCCAAAACCTCCTCAGACCCTCCTCCGAGTCTAACCACCTTTTCTCTTACTTTCTGAGGTAACTCCCCCCCAACTCACCATGAGGGAGCCGCGGTCGACGCCGCCGGGCCGCATCGAGGGGCTCAGCAGGCTGCCGCCGCTGCACCTGCCAAGAAGCCGCCCTCTGAGTGGCTGCCGCGACGAGGGGCCAAAGGGCATCAGCGGTTCGGGCTCCCCGCGGGGCGGGAGCAGCGGGGCCAGCAGGCTGACTGGCTTGCCGGCCGGCCAATCCGGGCGGCCCGCCAGTCGGGTGCTCTTCGGCGATTGGTCCGCGGCGGAAGCGACGGGGCGGACGGCGTCCCCCGGCGTCAGCTGCATGAGGGGAGGGGGCTTCGGCAAGGAGAACGGGAGCGGCTGCGGGGAGGCGGTCGCCGCCGCCGCCGCCGCCGAGTCCCCACCTGACATCCTGGCCGCCGGCCGAGCCGCGAAGGAGTTCTTCTCCGCCTTCTCTTAGCGCCGGACGCCCGGAGCGGATGCGGGGGGCGAGCGGGTGGGGGGGGAAGCCGCGGGGAAAATAAGCGGTTCGCCGGGCCTGGACCGGGGCGAGGGAGGGAGTGGTCGTTCGGAGGGCCTTGCGGCGTCGGCGGCGAGCAGAGGGGCCTCTGCGGAGAGAACGGGCCCGCCGGGCCGCGGAGCTCGCACGGGGGGAAGCGGCTGCGGCGGGGGCCGAGCGGAGGGGACGCTGGGAAACGGCTCACGTGGGCCGCGGGGCGGGGCGCTAGGAGCCGGGCGGCACCAGGAGCGTCTGAAGAAGGAGGAGGAGGGAGGGGGGAGGCGCCCTAGAGCCGCCTTCGCCGCCCGTTCAGGCAGACCGGGAGGTGGCGGTCGCTCTCCCCTCTGCCGTGAGGCAGGTGGTACGCGCCGGCCCGGAGGTTCGGCTTCATTGTCCGCTCCCCTTCTACCGCTCCCCTCTGTGCCGGTGCGGGTTGGTACGTGCCGAGCGGGGCAGCTGGAGGCGCGCGGCGGGGCGGCAGCATACCCCCCCTCCCGTAGGGAGCGCGGTGGTAGGCGCCTCCTGAGGGAGAAGCGGGCCGTGTGCAGTGGCCGCCATGGCGGAGGCGGTTGCTCGGGGTGGGAGAGGGTGCCCGGCCCGGCCAGCTCTCCCCCGCCGTCGAACCGTGGCTGAGGGCGGGCAGCCTGGGGCTGCTCAGCCGGGAGGCTGAGGTAGGCCTGTGGAAGAGCTGAGCTCACCCCGCTCGGGACTGGTGTGGCCCGCGGGATGGGTATCGTCGCCCTGAGGGGGGCTTTCTGCCGCCCTGTGGGTTGAGAGCCGCACAGTGTGTGTGGGGGGGATTTGTTGCCCTGGAAAAAACCCTGCGTTGGCAGCTCTGTAAGTCTTTCTCCAGTTCCGAGGAGAAATGTGTCCTGCTTTAAATTACAGTCGTTGGTTTACTTAGGGCAAGTTGGGGTAGAGAGTCGTTACAAATCTTGTCGAAGATAGTTGAAGTTAGGGCTTCTTCAAGCACTGAAGCCTTTGACCTTTTCCAAGGAGACTTGCGGAAGCACCTGAGAGGTTTTATCCTTTTTAGGAATCCCGTTCTGCTGCCTCGAATGAGAACTGAGTAGGAGAGGCTCAGCTGGGCAAGGTGTGACATTGCAAACGTGTTGATGCTTTCATGGGTTCTGTGCAACATTTTTGTGAAATCCATATTTTATGAATAAGTTTTTGAGAATACTTAATATGATGGACGTTGATAGGGATTCAAAGTAACCTGAATTTAAAAAAGCCCTACTTCTTGCTTTTTATTTTGAGACTATAAACTCTGCTTGATAGAGCTTGACCTGAACCAACAGACTATCTTAAACATCAGTTTCACACTGTTTCTTCGTGTCTTCTCTCTCCTTCTACCCTCTGCCCTGCTTCAGATCAGAACGTGCATTACTACTTCAGTCCTGCAGCAGTAACTGTCCTGGTCCCTCAGCCCCCTTCGTAATTTGTGGTCAGATTCGCTACTGGAAATGGTGAGAGAAGGGGCGGGGGGGGAAGGGCCAGAAAAGGAGAGCTGAAAATTGACCCAATGTTAAAACTCACTGTAACTTAAACTGAAATTAAGTGTAAAATGTAACTCTTGGTTTCCAATAAAATGGTAAAAACTGTGTCAAACTGGGGTTTTTTGCATATGGTGTGTAGCTAGCTTTTTATAAGAATATATACACCTACTGAAAAGTTTTCGGCGTGCAGGAAGGAGTTCATTTATTATATCAAGGTAAAAATTGTACGGGATGTGTCTTTTATTTCATTTATATACATAGTGTCATCTCATTGTTTTATGTCTCAGTATCTGTAACTTGTAAGTAGAGGTGAGCACACTGTACATATTTTTGTAGGTTTTTAAAATGTGTTGCAAATGTGGACCTTTAGATGTAATAGTGTGTGAGGTTCTTTTGGTTTGGGTTTTTTTGATAATGCAAATAAGTGCTAGCTTCTAAATGGGGAAGCATTTTGTACAGGTGTCCTACTCCTGTCACTTAACAAGTCTGTTTAATAGTAGTCTTAAGTTCCACATGATGACTGACAGGATTTGCCTAAGCTGTGATCCTGCAAAGACCCAAAGTTATGATCTCTGTAACACTACAACAGGATCGTCCTACTGTAGTGATACTCCTTTGGTGGAACTTGGCATTTGTTGATAGGAACTGTTTCTAGTTCTGCCGCTGGTTTTCCTCTATACCAAATGTACCTGTCAAGTCAATTCGTTATCCCTTAATAAGGAGCAACACTTCTATTTCGAAGCTTAATTTATTTTGTGTGAAATGCACAGATTATTTTAAAACTCTGTAAATAGGAAATATATATCCAGGCTGAAAGAATATGTGTCTTATGTCACTGGGCTTGGGTGAGAGTCTCTTAATTAAGAGTCCTCCTCTGAATAAGGTATTAAATTCCCAACTGGTTGTCCAATAAGAGCATAATAGTATGTGTGGCTCTGTCGGATTACTGTAGATAAGCATTATCTTGATGCTTTCGGCTGGCTTTTATAGGGTATTATAAAAAAGTTATGTTAAAAAAGCTTTCAGATATGTGTTTTCAAGGAGACAAAAGCAATAGGCAAATTATTTTTGAATCACATACCTTGCTTCTAACTTGTGGTGTCTTTTTGACTAAGTCTTAGTTATGCTTTTATGAAGAAACACACTGAAATTTGCTCAGGTTGATGTTGACTTTTATCAGGACCAAAGGAGGAAATTAAAAAGCAGAAATGATAGTGCAGACAGATTGAGTTGTTGATTTGTAACAGTGCTTTTGCTTTAATATGTGTTTTTACCATGTTGAAGTTTTGTACAGATATCGCCATGTGATAAAACAGGGCAGCTTGTGGACAGGATATTAAAACTTAAACTGATTTTTAGTACGATAGAATTAATCTTCATCAGTTCATAAAATCAGCATCCCTTCCTAACAGCTTGGCATGTCCTGCTGCATGATTTAAGACTTGATTCTTAGGCTTCAATATGTTTTCAAATGCAGAATTACGTATTTCAGTCACTGCCTCTTCAGCAAACTTAACTGCAAATTTGCAAGTGATTATTTTGGAAACTGCTTGTATTTTGCAAACTGGCCTATGTATCCTTTTCTGGGTGGGTTCTGTGTAAACAGGGTGTATGTGCAGCTTTGTGTTGCATGGCTCAAATCCAATTGCAGGCTGCACACTGGTGAAAGATGTCATCTGGTACTCATCATGTGAAGAAATCGTCACCATCTGCGAAATCCTGGGTCTTGCTGGGGAAGTTATCAGTCCTGTTCACCTGTGTTGTCCATGTGATTTAGAGATGAATAAAAGGCTACTGTCTGTGTCAGAAAAGCAATGGAAGCTTAGCTTCATAACTATTTATAACAAGTATTCTCTTAAAGATGTGGTCAGGGCATCTGTGAAGATGCAGATGGTAAGAGTGAGGCGTGTCTGTACGCATGGCAAGGCGCGTGGGTTCTGCCGTGGGTTTGACTGTACTGTTTGTCACGCCTGAGGCGGTAGCTACCAAAAGACAGGACACTGTCTCTAGCTTTCAGCAGGGAAAGCTGCACCATGTTAATGCACTGTTGTCTTAAGTAGAGATGTTTGGGTTTAAAGTTCCGGAAAAACAGTTTGAGGTGTGGTTTTGTGATTTTTTTTCTTTTTTTTCAGGGAGGAGCAAGCAGTGCTGTGAGCACCGGAAACAAAGTTTAAGTTTTAGACTTGTGTTTGTGAATGAATTCCTGGATGATTTCTGTGTGGATGATTTCTCTAGGGAGGGTTGAACTCAGGCTGTGCCCTTAGTGAAGGCACCAAGTGTCTGTTCTTGATAGTTTTGTGAAAGTTACAGGAACTCACTGTAAAAAAAACAAACCTACCAGTTTGTACTGAAAACTTACAAGAGGGATGGATGCATATAAGAGATGTGAACAATATGCTAGGGACAATGAAGGTAAGAGTTTTGCCTGAAGAATTTACCTAATCTGTTGTTTAAAAACATCTTGCAAAGTTGAGCAGTTTGTTTGGACAGAACCAGCTGTGTTACAGCTGTTCTGTGTTCCCGTTATTAGTCTCTGCAGAGGGTGAGTGGGTGGATTTCTTCTTTTGCGGATTACACCAATACAATATATTCACCAGACAGCTTGATGAGCCAACCACTTAGAGGGGGGTCTCAAAAGAAATGAGCCATGTTGATTCGGCATGTTGTAGAGTTGTCCGTGTGGGCTGCCAGAATTGCAGGAAGCCTTTAGAATGGTTTTTAGCATTGTTATTTTTTTCTGTTCTTCTTTTCTTTTTTCCAGAGGAGTGGAGGGAACTGATGTTGATTTGAATTGCAGTGGCAGTAAGCAACTGCAGTGTGTATGTGCATGTAAGCTGGGGGGGTCACTAAATAATTGTTAAAGCTCAGCAGTTAATACATATGGCCATTATAATTACGGTGTCATCGATTTAGGTACTGTGATTATTGCTGAAATGTATGTTATTTAAAATATGATGCACTCAAACTTGGACAAAATGCTCTGGTTTTAGAGAAAACAAAGGAATCTAGTATGAATATACAGGTGAAACTGCATGTGTAAGAAATCATTTCACATGACTTTAATACTAAAATTACTGTCTGTGAATTTAGTCAGTGGGATAGAAACTTGAATGAAGTGAGAGAAGGGCTGGAGGGGTGGTAAATGGGGAAAAATTCCAAATTTATAATTTTGTTTTGTGCCACTTAATTACAACACCAAATTTAGCTGTGATGCAAGTTGTTTGCTAAGGTCCAGCTGTGGAAACAGCTGGTGCAGCAGTAGCTAGGAAAGGGCTGAGGACTTTGAGTGCAGTATAAGCTGAACTTCACAGTGTCATGGTGCTGCAGAACAGGCAAATGCTGTCTTGAAATTCACAGGAGCATAGTTTAAGAGATCCAGGGAGTAGTCTCAGCTGTGCTCGGCGTTGGCATGGCTTTGGTTGATCTGCTGGTGATCTTAAATGATCTGAACGAATAACAAGAACTTGTACTGAGGTGAGATGCAGCGCTGAAGAAGCAGCTACTGCATGGGTTCCTTGTGCCAAGACAGCAGCTTCTCAGGTTGAATTGTAATAGTGACACATTCAGATTAAAAATTAATTTTAAAGATTACTATAAGCTCAAGTTGGAGAGTGAGCATTTATTTAAAATTGAAAAACCGGCGCTATTTTCTTGACACTGGCATGCATAAAGACTTGTTTTCGTACTTAAACAATTTTCACTGAGATCATGTACTGCTAAAACGAGTTAAAATTCAACAACTGTAGTCAAAAACTTCTGGCAATAACTTCTGTAGGAACTAAAGAAAAAAGCACACAGTCCTGCTCTCTTGGAGTTTGTTTATTTGTCAGAGTGATGTCATGTTTATCTTTGTTGCTACTATTTAACTATTGTAACTGAGAGTACCTCCTATAATTGCAAAACTTGTAATACATTTTTCTTTTACTAGCATTGCACTGTATATCGTATGTTACATTGTCTTCCCATTTGAAGAGAGTAGATATTAAGGGATGTGGATTTTATGTTTGCACCTGTATAATATTATCTGATTTCTACCCACCTCCATTATTATCAAACTATTATTATTGCACTTTGAGGGTACAGACTTTTAAGCCGCTTTTCTGCAGTCAGATGTGAGCTCATTTAGTGAAGGTGCTGAAGTGGCGAGCTTTGAGCTGCCCCAGATGGGGAGCTGTGCTGGCTTGTTAGCACTGTTCTGAAGCTAATAAGAGGCAGGGTGCAACAGCACCCAGCTGGAACCAGCCTCCCAAATCCAGGTGGCTTAGGGTGAGGGCAGGGTGAGCCCACACAGACCTATTTTCTACATGGACGTATTTGAAGTGTCTTATGGTGTTCTGATGATGGAAGTGAGCGTGTACCCTTTGCCTTTTACTTTTAATCTTTCTTGGATTGTGGGATCAAGGAAAAATTCTTTGTGAATATCCACTGGAGTTCTTAGGTTGCGGATAAGATTAAAAATGCAATCAGCTTGTATAATTTTAATTCAACTCTTTGTGTTTTTCTGTGTGTGTATATGTAATGAAGGAATGCATTATAAGCTGTGATTTTTACATTGTTCAGTATATGAAATAAAGGTATTCTGATGAGGAATTTATTTGGTATCTCTGATGTGTGTGTTAATGTTTTCTGTTGAATTCGGTATTACCCTTCAGTGGTAGAGAAGAAAGCCAGTTTTACCCTGTTTGTAGACTTTGCTGCTTCAGTGTGTAAGATCTGTTACAAACAGGGTGAAGTTGAGCCAAATGTTTTAACAGTATTGAAATTGAACAGGCAGGGCTTTTGCTGTTTCCAGTGCCATACCAAGCCAGTTCTCCCACTTCAGGATGGAGATACTGATCTGTGTGAAATAGCTTCTCAATCACTAGTTTACATAATTCATACATAGCTTGAAATTAGAGTTAAAGCTATAAACCATAATCCTTGCACCCCTGGCAGAGTCCAAATTAACAATCTCTAAATACATAATCATTAAAAGGCCTTCATCAGATTTTTCTGCCATGGTAGGATTTCTGAGTCTCATATTTGCTGTCTAGAATTAATAGTGCTGCTAAAGCATCCCATTTAATCTGAAATGTCTTCCTATCCAAACAAGATCTGCTCACCTCGTATGAGAAGATGAGGGGTCTCATTCAAAATCTGAAAGCAGATGCTTTGTCTTTTCCTGGCTCTGCCCAGCCTTCTCTGGGTTACTCTCTTTAGCCTTGTGATTTATGAGGGATTTAGGTGCTGGTTACTATAAGCTGTAGGTGCAGTTCCTCATTTCTTGGGCATGTCTCCCCAAACAAGGACACCTGAAAGATATCCTTCTCTTGTGCAAGCACATGGCCCTCATTTTGTGTATTTTTGCCTCCTCAAGCTGTGACTCTTTCCCTGTGGCTACTGCACCACTTCATCCTCCGGCACTTCCCCTTCCTGGCCTGCCAGGTGCGGACTTGAACTTTCATGGTGTGAGAACCCCAGTTTGGCACAGAACCCCCCCAGCCAGGAATGATTTCAAGACATACGTTGTCCTAAGGAGTGATGTGATTGATTTTGCATTTGTGTTCAGGAGAGTTGAATCGCACTGCTGCTGATTTCCTCCAGTGACCATAGCTTCAACAGGGGGTTAAAGTTGCTTTTGTTATCCTGAGGTGCAAGTTTGCTATTTACAGTCTCTTTTCTCTTTTTTTTGTTAAAACATTGCTGCCTAAAACAAGTCTAAATCAAGTGATTTTATATCCCCCCCTTCCCCCCGGAAGTTTTTAACTTTTCGTTTGCATATGTTTTGATAGAGTGCATATCTTTCACCCTTTCTTCCTTTCTGGTCCTGTAGGAAAGTCCCCTGCCAGTACATCTGTTTTTTGAAATACAGAATTTTTAGGGAGCTGCGGGGAGGAGGAGTGCCTAAGTTTCTTTTACAATGGAATGACAGCACTACTAGTAAGAGTGTATTTAAATACACAGTGGTCTTTTATTTTTGCTCTTAGAAGTGCACTTACACTTTCTGTGTATAAACTAAATAGAAAATTACTCTCAAACGTTTCCTAGACACCTGTCCCTTTATGTATAGATGGTTATTTTTTGCAGAAACAGCGGTTTCCAAGAGAGACAGTCTGCAGTCTGGCCAGCAGGGTGAGGCCTTGTACACAGAATGTGCTTTTAAGACTGACTGAAAGGAAATATTAGTGAAGCTTCCAGCTTGTCTGTCTTGGGATTCAGTTAATAAAACAGAACAGCTTGTTAAGGAAAAAACATTTGTAATTTTTTTTTTCAATTTTGGAGTGCTATTTAGAACTCTGTCCTGCTTCATATGTACCAGTAAAATATTTTCAAATGTTGCCATATTAAACAAAGAGCAAGAGGGTCTAAAAGGCCGTGTTGCCTTAGCAGCTACAGTCTTAGTTTCTGGATAGATTAGAACTATTGGTTTCTAACACGTTGAGTTGAAGAAATCTCTGAACACTAAAAAAAAAAAAGATGAAATCATATTCCACATGAAGTTAGTTATGGTTTTGGTTTGCTGGTGTGTCTGATTATTTCACAACAGATGTGCTTTAAGTTATACAGAAGAATTTTTTTTTTTCCCATTAGAGCTTCATAAGTTATTCAAGAATTGTATTGATTTTGGTTTTTAAAAATACAGTTTTGATGTTGTGGTAAGGGTGGTTTTGGGTTTCTTTTCCTTGCAGGGAGTCCTAGGGATGTCTGATATATTCCAGTTAGATATATTCAGCACACAACCCTAGTCTCCTTTGAAAAGAGCTGTAGGGACCTTTTTCCCATATTCTTTGCAGCTTATTTCTTCCTCTGAATAATTTTTATGTAGTTTTCACTCCTTAGTCTATGAAAAATGTATTCAAATTTTCCAGTAGTGTATTTTGCTTTATAAACTGTGGCATTGTGTTTTATGCTGGGTGCTATATTGTCATGGCATGTTATGATTGTGTTCTGCTTCCACTTGCACTCTCATCACAGACAGCGTCAGACCAAGAGCAGCCTGGATTCAGATCAGCCCAAAGCAGGGAAAAGTAACAAAAGTCTGTCTAACTCCTTTTCCTGGAAAAAGTCTAACGCTGAGAATGAATGCAGTGTTATTTCTAGGGAGTGCTTCATGTGATAGATGTCAGAAGAAACAGAACAAGAATGCCTCTGGAAAGGAGGTGTCATCTCTGGGGGGTCTGAAACTTTCTTTGAGCATCTTCGTTGTGAAGGTGTACATTTCCTGAGATCTTTTTGGGGAATTCGGGAGCCTGAAAAACTTGGGTTCTGGGGAAATCAGTTGAATCCCTACTCCTCTGTCAGCTCAGGAAGGTGAGAGTTTAGGTGTCAGGCGCCATGAGAAGCAGCACATCCTAAAGCCAGTGCCAAATGAAGGATGTGAGGCAGTTGTAGAAAAGTTAAGACAAAATGCAAAGCAAAAATATGTGACAATTAAAAAAAAAAAAAAAGATACTTACCTTGGGTAGCTTACAGCTCTGTGAGTATGTGTTATGCCCAGGGGAATTATCACTCTGAGATGGATAATTTGTGTGTTTGCAAGTCTTGTATGGTAAATGTTGGTCTTTTTCCACCTGATTTGCTTTTTAGTAGAATCCTAGTTAAAATTTGATGCAAGTGACTAATTATTGATTTTGATAAAGCTAATAAGGGATTTTATGCTAAATAATTACGTATCCCACTTTATTGTTTTCATATGCTTGTTTTGTTTCATAAAAATCATGCAATGAAACAAAGATCAGTAATGCTTGTTGCTTGATCCTACTGCTGTATAGCTGATGAATTCATGGATTTAAGACAAATAATCCGTATTTCATTACTAGCAAGTGCTAGAAATAAAAATGTACTCTGGACTATTGGTTGAAAAACAAATCCTGAAGTCATAAGAGAGGATTAAAGTTGGAAAAAAAAAATCTCTCAAGAGAAATGTTAAAAAATGAAGAGAGTGATGACATCTGCTTAATAGCATCCAGACCTCTCAAGCAAGTTATGAACCTTTGAAGTCTTTAGGTATAAGAAATAAAAGCAAAAAAAAAAAAAAGGCAATGTGTGAGAGAAATCAGAATAAAATAGCAGTCCATGTTATCTGAAATTTTTATTTTCTACATGGGAAAGCTTTGAAGCCTGTCTGAAATGTGTTCTAAAGAGACTAATGAAGCTAAAGATAAAAGCGTAGGGATAAAGCTTAAAGGGCAATAGAGCTACATTTAATTCACAAACAACGTTAGCAGTAGGAAGAGAAATAATGCCTGGACATTCTCCCTGTTTCTGAAGGTGGTTTCTTTCACTTCAAGGCCCCTATCAGCAGGAAGGGTTTTTTTAGCTGAGAGAAAAACAAAGACAGCCTTTCAAGTTAATGTCAAGTGTGATAGAAAAGTCAGAACAAAAACCCTAAAAGGGTATATTGGGAAATAGTTCTGGAAATACAGCTCACTCCATACCTAAGTGTGGCCTGTCCTTCAGGAGGGCAAATTAATTCTTTGATAATCTTCCTGAATGCCATTCTTTTTCTCCCCCCCCCCCCCCCCCCCACCCTTCCACCCTTTTCTCA
>NW_010972599.1:1585005-1602181 GCF_000737465.1 Haliaeetus leucocephalus | reverse complement strand
TTTTTTATTCTCCCCCTGTCTTCTTTTTTTTCCCCCCCCCCCCCCCCCCCAAATTTACTAAGTCTTATGTACCTTATTTCACTTCTGGAGTTCATTTCATAGGGAAATTTCTTAATGCATTGAGAAAGGAATCAATTTGTTGTGATCCAGGAAGTTGTCTCTGCAGGTAGTTGTTTTCTGTGAATTTGAGCTTGAAAATCAGGGTAAATGGAACTTCACCACACAGAAGAATGTTGTTCATCAGGCTTCTGATGCAAATGTATTTCCTAGTTTCTGATGGCCCTGATTTGAACTTAGACGGCTAAACATGGAATGGGTTTATTGGTATAAGAGAATCAACGATATTATGAATAGTTAAATTTTGGTCTAGTGGGTCACGGAAAGTAGGCTTTACCATCCATAATACTGTTGCATAAAGATGAGCTTAATCTTATTGTTAGTTTTATTGACTTCCTAGGATGGTGTTTTACCATGACAGTCAATGTGGAAGTCATCAGTTGTCACAGAGGTTTTTATGGAAGTTGAGGTGAATCCCTTAAAGATGTAAAATCAGAGCATCAGTGTTTTAAAAATGGGATCTCACCTAGCAGGACGGTCTGCTTGGATTGCTTTAGCTAAATCTTCTGGTGTTACTTTGCAGTGAGTCCTGTTCTGAGTTCATGGGAAGGAAAGGTCCAGGCTTACTACCTTTGGGAACAAAAGTCACTGAGACTACAGATGATTAAATGTTTAAAAGAAACAATCCTATTTAATGGTGGGTGTTTTCTAATCTGCTACTTAATCCAGCAAATAATAGTATGGGAGGAACAAAAGAACTAAAATGAATATGTTAATCTGATGCTGAACATGAGAAATAAGCTGAACACGGGCAGAGGAATGGGCACACGGGGAAAGTTAAGTTCCTTCTCTGATTGTGTCCCGCACCTGGGAAGAGCCCTGTCCCAGAGGCATTAGGAGCGCCATCTCCAAAGTGATGCTCTCTGTAGTCACTCAGAAAAGCTTTTTAATTACACTGGCATATGCCCACAGAATGAAATAATGGGGAAACTGAAAATGTCTTTTTCAGTAATCCATTTGAAACAAGCCAACACTTCCCGGTTGGTCATCCTGTCATGTTTCTGTTCAGCTTAAAATGGCTTTTGCAATGACTAACTTTTTTTTTTTTTTAGTGTTTCATTTGACTTAAATGTTTGCTTCCCCTACCCCTTGCTATGGGGGCCTTTTTATAAAGAGAAGATTTCAGCCTGCATTGCTGTAAAGTGTTTTTGCTTATTTTTTCCATCGTGTTCAAGTGTTCTGGCAATCTGCGTGGCGTGTAATGGAAAATGAAATCAGTTTGACAGTACCAAATGTTATCTGTACACCTGCTTGCTTTTGGCACCGTTCAGCAGCTTTACTGTTCTTCCCAATGCATGATGGAAAAGTCTGTTAGAGGCAACTTTTTAAATGATGCCAACAATTAAAAATTAAAAAGTTTAGTCAAATTTGCACATTTTCCTGCTGGTACGCTGCTTCCCGCTGGGTGTGCTCACAGCCCAGGCAGTGTGGAGAGCTGAACAGCCCGCCCCACAGCCAACACTTTCTGCTGGCTGTGCGTTTTCGTAGGGCGCAGAAATCCCCGGGGCTGTCACCTTGTCTAAAATCTGGGTTTGAAGAAGTGTTTGAAGGCGACTCTAGAGGAGAGGGATTTCTGGTGACCGGCTGATTCTGCAGGTGGGCAAACCTGACAAATCAAAGCCTGCTGTCATCATTAAGAAATGTAATTAAGCATTTTCTTATGCTTATGGAGTTAGCTGTGATTATGGGAGAGTTCTTGAAGAATTTTTCAATTTTTATAAGTATGTTTAAAGATGTTGGATATAATCCAATTTTTTAATTTGTATACAAAACGCAGATAAAATGCGTTGTATTTTAATTCTGGGAGTGTCTGCTCTATTGAGCTGGGCCTAAGTTCTGCGACGATGCTGTCCATTTTCATTGTTTCCCTCACTTCTTAAACAATCTCAATCTCAGAGAGTTCTCCCATATTTTTCAGAAAGCAATCATATGATCGGTTGTGTTGATGAACGCCCTTGAATCCATTTCTGAGGAAGGTCAGGGCCCCCGGAGGCTGCCTGGTCCGGGCCAGCGCTGGAGCAGGGCCAGCTCTGCGATGGGTTTGTCCTTGAAGATCAGCTTGCTGGGGACCTTGTCCAGCTGGGTTCCAGCATCTCCCAGGACAGAGGTCCCACAGTGGGACAGTTAGCCACCTTCCTCTGTGCAAATGCTGTACAGGGAACTAATACTTCCAACAAGAACAGAGTGTTGGGGACATAGCTATTTCATCACTAGTGGACAGCAAATGTGGCAATGATTTTTTTTTTTCCTAGTACTGTATAGCATTAAAATAGCTGTTTTAGATCAGAATGCAGCCAACAGCAGCTGTAGCAGTGATCTGATAGTGATGTGTGGGCTCAGGCACTTGTAGAGTCAGAGACAGGCTTTTTGTTGTTGTCCTTAATTGTGCTCTGGATTTAGGACTCCTTCTTTTGCACTAGTGCACTTTTTTTAAAGGCAAAAAAATTATCCCGACCAGAACTTCTCCCTGAATCCCACAGCGAAGAGTTTGGGGCTTAAATATGTCTTCTGCAAAGATTACCTCTGAATTATTGTCATCATCGTACAGCAACATCAGGGCCCTGATGGGCGCGAGCAGCGCTGATTGCGTATCAGAGCTATTGTTTCTGCTGCAGGCTGGGAAGGAGCGGAGAGTGCAAGTGCGCTGCAGGACCTCGAAGATAATGCATTATAAATAAACATCCAGAATTCGTCTGAAGTCGCAGTATATGATGGCATGGAAGATTGGATCCTGACCATGTTATATAAAGATTGCTGCTAACGGCTTTTGGCAATGTCGTCTTTAAATTGGAAAGCTGAAATGATTGCAGATTGTCTGCTTCAATATGGATCCTACAGCTGTCTGGAAGACAGTGGAAGGAGAGTTTAATTAATGTTTGTTCTTGTCAATGTACTGATCAGGTTTTCATGCAAGGTTCTCTTCTTCTGTGCTTTTTTGGTCAAATTATATTTTAAATTTGTTTGCTATGCTACACAGTAGCTCCAGTGGAAACATAAGCATCCACCAACAAGGGGCTTAAATTTAGGGCATGTTGTAGAAATCTGAGAACTTTTTCTGTTTGGATAAAATAGTTTTCTGTGTTTTCCTCTTCCGCTGCTGCTATGGGATGCTTTAAAACAGTAATCAAAAATGTTTGCTTTCCAAGTGTCTCCATGCCTGTTTGGTCCTTTGTGCTCCTCTGCTCAGCTGCACCGTGGGCAGCGATCGCGCTTTGGTGCCTGCAGCCAGCAATTCCCTGTAAGCTGGAGCAACCAAACTGATTTCTGAACTCCTAATCCTGCAAAGCCTTCAGGTGGTGGTTATTTTAGCTTCAAGTCTGATCAAATGGGCCTTGTGAGATGAGGGCACTTGCTGTCTGTTTCTTCTCCTCTATTCTGTTCCCCATCACCACCCAGAAGAGACCTTTGGAGTCCGCTGGGCAGCTTTGGTGAAACTGGAAGGGTAGAGCTTGCAAAGACAAGGGGTTGGCAGAAAAGAGTTTTTTTCCCCAGCTTGAAGGGAAAACTCTTGGGTGATCTCAGGTCTTATTGCAGAACAAAAAATTTATGTGGGAAATGTTATGAATGCCCAACCATTGGGAAATACTGAGTTTTCCCTCTGTTAGGCACATGTATGTATATCAGAAGAGCACCTCACATCCAGTATGCTTATAGGAAGCTATAACACTATACACAGTGGTTGGTTTCCTTACTCGTGGCTTTACCTGCGAAAATAGTACTGTCTTCTAGAGACTAAAAGAAGGAGTCCGACATGGATAAAGCCTTAGAGTCAATTTGTTTTAATGAATTTAGCTGCACTAGTTAGCATTCTGATTTCCTTCTGCAGGGACCAACAGGATATTCTTTCCACATCATTTGTGCCATGGCAGCCCCAAATGGTGTAGTGGCTGCTCTTGGGTTTTTACAGTACCTGATGAGGCTGGTGTGGTGACTCAATGACATTTGCTAATTCTTCCTTGAAGACGCACCCAGAGCCTACTGATGGAGTTTGATGTCTTAAATAACCCTGCAGAGAATGATGGTTCAGGTCTTCGAATAGAATAGTTTGCTGTTCCCTGTGCATTTCAGATCTATAGATGGAGCCTTAGACTTACTGGGTGTTATGTGGAAGGAAAAAGGAAAGGCGATGCATGCTTAGATACAAAATATGACTATTTATCTTCCAGAAAAACAGACAATGTTTCATAAGATATTTTCTGATTTTTTTGGTAGTATTTTTGTCTGTGCTTCTAGCTATGCTATAGGGGTGCAGGTAAAAGGAGACAAAACTAATTTGCAATTAAGGTGTTAATGAAGTCCAGTAACTCTTTTTTTCCAGTGCTCTTGCTGTTTAAATTATACCTGATAAAAATCAGCAATTTTTAGTTCATATAGTCAAGTACATGAGCTCTGTGATATTTGTACAGTAGTGTTTGTTGTTTGGTTTTTTTTCCTAATGCTGCAGGGAAGAAGTTATTTAAGCATTTTTATTGGATTCAGAGAAAATATAATCACTTTTATATCTGATTTTACAAGTTACTCTTTCCTATGTTCTTATAAACAAGCTCAATCTTGTGCGTAAACTTCTTGATATTGTATTTACCTGCAAGGAATGTAGCTATGTGCTGCCATTATTGAATATGCAAAAATAATTGCACTAAGGATACAAGAAGATTTTGACAGAGACAAAGGATAAAAACACTATTGTGTTCTTATACACTTAAATCTTATATATATTAGTGTGGTTTAGAGTTTGTTTGCAGATGTACACACTGAAGAACTGCAGAAGGAGCTATTACAGGGGGTTTTGTCTTTACAAAGTATATAAAATTGCTTTCTTTTTCTGGAGTATTTTTCCCATGCTTTGAGAGGATCAAGTCTGCCAGTCATGTATGGTGCAGTGATAGATGACAGAGTTTGGTTTGTCTGACTTGATTTGCTTAATATAATTTATCAGAAAAAAAGTCTGGTTTAGTTAAACGTGAATGGGTTGTATGTCATAACTAAAATTGTGAAGAAACATTCGCTTCTAATAAATGTATATTATTTCAAAGTCAATATTATGAAGAATTTACAGGATTGATATTTGATTTGACAAATGCCACAATAGCCAACTGTGCTCTGAAACCTGTTTCTGTATAAGAAAGAGTACATGTATATGCAATGGAATTTTAGTTATGCAAACCTGTATGTGTAGCTGTCATCAAATGCAGTGTTTTCCTTTTTTCACTTTTCACTGCACAGAAAATATTGTAGGTGAAAATACTATGTTAATAACCTATATTTTCATACTTGTATTGTTGCAGAATATTATTGGTCTGTTTGTAAATACTTTTTCAACACTGTTGGCAGGTGGAGCAGTTCAGCACTTCCATCCTGCTTTCCTTAACGATGTGAACCTTTCCTCAGTTTGAAACCATTCTGTCTCAAATTATTCAAGCCTGTAATTCTTATGTTCTCTGCTTAGGGCAGAACTGGGGTCTCTGTACACAGCACTAGTCTGATGGAGGTAGTGGTTATTCTTGGTTATAGGAAGTCTAATGTAATTCCCTTCAGCTGGTGCACATAAAGTGGTCTCCTTGAATTGTGTTACATTGGAAATTAAATTTCTTAATTAAAATGGCTATATAAAGTAGGATAAATATGTCTGTGATACAGTATGTATGGTAGGTGGGTGGGTCTGGAAGACTCTGTGTTTGGTTTAATGCTTTCTGCTGTGTGCTGTGTCTGATGCAGCTACTGATGGGCTAGCTGGCACGGGTGACTGCCAGGTACCAGCTCGTGAATGACTTTACAGCTGAGTGTAGCAGCTAAAATCCAGGTAGAGTTACAACATACTCCCTAACTTGCTTGCCTTTGGGAGTAAAGACAAGGTAACTCGTTACTTCTCAGATCTGCTTGTCAGCAGCTAAAATGTTGGTGTTAAAACTCTAGTAAGAAGATCCTTAAGTTCCATTCTGAGCCGTTTTGGAGGTGGGAGGCAAAACCTACAAAGCAGCGTACGTTCGCAATGACTGATGCAAACACCTTACCTGCTGCTTTTGGTACGTCTTGCCCTATTGCCCACATATGAGAGAGACTAAACGTGAGCTTTGGTAAAGCCCATAACTCTGAGAACCTGCGTTTGAGGCCCCCAGACCGTGCAGCCAGTGTGGTGCTTGCCTGAAATGCTGATTTGAGAGCAGAGGAGGCTTTTGCCCACAGCTGGCTGGTTGGACATGGTGCAGACAGCTCTGGTCGGGGTCCTGCCGAAGTTCAGAGCCCGGGCACCTCTCCGTGTCCTGCTCTCCAAAGTGTTTGACGCAGAATAGGCATGGACGTGCACGAGAGTGGGGCTTTTTTATTGTCTTGTGAAAAGTTCAGAAAGAAGTGAGATCTCTGTAATATATTTATACTTTCCTCCTCTTGTACCATCCACGTTCTCCTAGTGTCGTGTGAAATAGGTGCGATCCTTTTGACCTTTCAGAGTCTTTCTGGATTCCCACTGTCACTGCCCAGGGAAGTGCAGTTCCTTCAAAGGGTGAGTAGTTGCAAAGTTTTGGTCGGCAAAAGCGCCCTGTTTTCTTGTAGACCAATCCTTTACCTGTTTGCCCTTCATTACATGCTGCTTTATTACAGTTCAAGAAAGAAAAATAGAAAGTACACAGATGAATTGGACTTTATTAGTATCACTGTATAATGAGGTGGTTGATCTGGAAAAGGAGCTTTATTTAAAACACAGCAGCATGGGAGGGTAGATTGCCATGCTATCAAAGGAGCGTGCTGGATTTTTTGCTTTTATTAAAGTGCCTGGGCATGGATCGCAGTTGTATCGAGTGCAAGTTCACTGAAGAGGTGAGCTTTCTTTGAATTAGGCTGGTGGTCAGGTAGCGGTACCTTTCCCTTGCTCAGATCCCACCGAGAAAGGTGTTGCAATTATTTATCCTGCCTGCCTAACCCACAGCCCTGCCTGCCTGCCTGCAGGCTTTGGCGTTCAGCTTGTCATCCGAGTTACACTTTGTGCTTTACAGGGTAACTGTGAAAATGCGTCCGTCAAAGGATGTTTCTTCAAAGACATGAATAAAACGCAGCCATAATCACAGCAGGTATTTTATGACTGACAGCTCAAATTAAAAATGTATAAAAATACATTTTTATTAATGCATGCAATGTCTGCGAAATCTTATGCCAAGGTTTTGTACTTGTTATACAAAGCAGTCAAACAAGGTCTGTCCTCTTCCTCCTCCAGCTGTTGATGTCGCGGCTGGGAAAACAAACTGCTGTTCCCGTTTCAAGTCTCTCAACTATCACTAATTTGAAGAATTAAAAATAAATACATTTTAAAGTCAATATGATTCTGCAGGGCCTGGTTCGATTATTTAAATAAATATTTCTACTAAATAAAATGCATTTGGAAACTTAGCAGGACTGTTGCCAGAGCAGAGTCCTGCCCTGTCAGTGAGGAAGAGCGGAGCTGCTGCGGGGAGGAAGGCAGAGGTGCTCCCTCGAGGGATGGAGACAAACCTCCTCCGTGTGTGCGTGAGGCTTGGCGGCAAGCGATGCAAGGTGCATTACAGCTCGCTGGGGATAGCAGTCTGCATGCTATTTTTTTGCTTGTCTTCGAGCAGCCTGCTTGTGTACTCCGACCCTTTTACATTTACCGTGTGACTCCGAGGATGCTGTATGGTCTGTGGCTGCGTTTGATAGAGAGCGAGCCCATCCCTGACACGGACTCTCGCACCCTTCTTTCTGAGCAGAGTCAGGTTTTCGCTATAGTTTTAAGATTTCTCTCACCACCCAGCTTTCTGGAAGCACACGGCAAAGACGGTCGATACAGTCCAATTCCGTGTCACTGAAAGTGTGTCGAGAGTTAATGCAGTGGGGCTCGGGTGGCGTTATCCCTTCTTGCTTCTTTTTTACTTGTTTGTGGATTGAAATGTGATCTTTCAGCCCTAGTCATTCCCTGCAGCGTCGTCTCCCTGGACATGTCCGAAACACCTCCAGCATTTGTAGGTGATTCGCTATTTCTTTATTATACAGTGTGTGAAATCATTCTCTGCACTTCCTAGAGCGCACATAACATCCACGGGGGATTTTTTAAAGTTTATTTTTAGCTTTTCCAAATAATTCACAGATTTGGATTAAATTTCACTCTGTGTAGCAATTTAAAACAGTTGGTGTATGCTGAACGTCTGTCGCTGAAAACCATGACCTACAAAAACTGTGTTATAATATCCTAAGCAATGAATTATTCAGATGCTCACACATACCATAGATGCAACAGTGGCTTTGGAAATCCAGACTGAGCTTTTGATCCCATCATTCCTCCCCTTCTGGCACTTGGCCTGCACCACATTTGGGAAAGGGCTACTGGAGGCCAAAGAAAACCATGAGAAGTAAACCACAGAGAGAAGATGGAGGAGAGACAGAAAAGGTAAAATGGCTATCATAAAGGAATGACGCTCAAGGATGTTGCATACAGAGTCTCTACTTGCTGCCTTGGATTATAGTGGATGTGGGAAAGAGGGTTTTTTGAGAAGGAATAAAAGAATAGCAACTGGAAAAGCAGTTGATGCTGCAGCACTTACGTATGCAAGTTTCCAGCCACTGCTGCCATGAATACATGAAATGGGATCAAAGTTCTCGCCTGAGGACCAGTTCTTTACCAGTGAAATATTAATATATGTTACAAAATTGTAAGAGTTATAAGTATACATCTTAGAGTTAGGGAGCTGCTATGATTTTGGGGGAGAACGGTTCAGTCTGAGGACATCAGATGAGTGCCTGTGTTGGCTTTATGTGAGGAAAAATTTGACATAGCACTGTTGTCCCTGAGGAGTTGGGGGTTGTGTCTCCTAACGGAGATAAGAGAGAGAAATTTTTACTCTAGCTTCTTTCACTAATTTAAAAGAAAAACCTGATTAGGAAGAGGAGCTAAGGTGGGCGAGGTGTTTCAGCAGCAACTAGCTAAAACAAGACACCTTGATCAACCCCACCATTAAGAAATGTGGAGCATCCCTGGGAACCCCGTCCCGCTGCCGGTGATGGATGCGCAGCCGACGGGACCCTGTCACACAACCCTCTGCCTCAGCTCCTAGCGCAGGGTCGTGGATATTCCTAACCCTTCCTGGAGCACAGGGAGAGCGGGGTTCGGTTGTCCTCTTTATCACCAGCCAGCAGCTAGATGGATATTTCCAAAACCTTGCTCCCGGTAGCCATTACTGCAGCAGGCGTCTGCGTTTTTCTTAGAGATACTGAATTGGTACTGCGATTTATATGGACTGTGGGAACTGTGAGCTTAAATGTTGAGAAATCGGCTCACCTACAGACTTCGAGGTTGGCGCGTTGGCAATCAGTCTGCCAAACGAGCCTGTGCAAAGAACTAAGCATGGAAGCAAAGCAAATTACTTGCTAGTAAAATATTTCTTTAAATAGACTGCCACCTGTAATGCACTGTTTGTTTTGGTTTTGAAGGGCTTTTAAATATTACCCACTTTTTTTTTCTTTTGGAAACTGAACTTGTTACCTGTTTTGATTTGCATTTTTGTAATTGACTGCACTGTGTGAGAATAAGCAAATTGTCCTCAAAAGCTTCAGGTAAAGCAAGTGATGCTATTTTAGCTAATTTATTCATCAATATAGCTCTCTGCAAGTTTACTGCAAACAAGATGAGAATTCCTTGTTCTTTCAGCCATTCTAAACAGGTCCTGCTTTGTCAGCAGTGAAATATTGTGCTTGTCTATTTTGAGATGCTTGCTGTTTTATTTTTTAAGCAATGAAAACGCATTACAAAAATACCCAGTGCATCTAGTGCAAAATCTTGAGAACAAAGCAAAAACGTAGCTCTTGATGGGAGAAGGCGGCAGTGGTGGTGGACTGAAAGAAATATTACCCTTCTCCCAACAGGGCTATACAGGTATCCAGCAGCGAGAAGCACCGGTAAAGCCCTGTTGCTCTCTTTCTGCTCTCGCTAGAAAACAAATGGTACTGCCGTCACGGGTCCTTGCAAGTAGTACAGGCACGCTGGCTGTACCCGTGACCAGGTTTTAGTTGTGAGCCTGGCGCTCCTTTCTATGCCATGCGTAGGGACGTGTATATATATATGGTAGGAAGCCAAAAGGCATGAGAATACCAGCTGGTGTTACTGGAACTACCACTGGCATTAGACACTCAACAACAACCTCAGCAGCAGGGCAAGAAGTGTAACTGCCCAGTTCAGCCTTGCGTGAAAGAAACTAGTATGAGGTCTTGGTGTTAGGATACTGGTTACACCATCATTTTCTTCACTCTTGTCGTTGTGAGCAATGTGCCTCCTGTTCATTACTCTGAGTGGTCCAGACATCAGCTGTAGATCTGCCACTGCTGATACCCCCGCGGTTCCGGGGGGGACTGCTGTGCCGGGGGCAAGAGGGCGAATACAGGCTAGGGGAGGCTCAACTTAAATATAATCTTTTTCCCAGGGAGCTTCAGTCTTTACATTTTCTTGCTAGACTACAACATATAATTCCATTGCCAAATTTTATTGTATTAACTGTAGACTGCTAGACCAAGTTCACGTATATGTATATTATCGAATAGCCTTTTGTCAATGCTGACTTCAGTCACATCAGGACCTAGAGACAGTCTCTGTGTTGCAATATTGATTTTTCTACTATTTTACTTATTTTGGGGACAGTAGTGGGAAAAGCTGTGTAAAGGAAGCATGCGCCTTCAACCACAGCCTGCAGCAACACTCGTTTTGTATTTTTGTGTGTATTTTATCAAAGACAAGGACTGAAATCATGAGTAAAAAGAAGTTTTAGCAGCCCTATTAACATTCTTCCTTCTTATCTTTTTAACCACAGCTAAGACAGAATTCTGTTATTAATCTGAAATGATTTAAAAACTATCTCGGTGGTTAAAATGCATTTTGCTGAGTCTCTTATGTTTTTGATATAAATAAATAGAGACTCCTATTGTTTTGGGCTTTTATCGAAATATATTACCATTTTTAATGTGAAAAAGTGATTCATCTGTGCTGTTGGCGTTTAATATATTCTAGTACTGATGCTTGTAAAATAACATTAAGTAGTACTTTGTGTTGAAATTATACATAGGTATTAAATGATTTCCCAAAGGCTGCTCTTCACATAACAATATCTTCAAAGCTCTCTGCAAATGTGGTGTAATTAATGGTGACAACAAGCTTGTGAAGTGGGTGGTAAGTGCCGTGGCTGTTACGGCTCCTGGCTCCCACGCAGAAAACCCAGCAGGTCGCCAGCAGCCGGAGCTGCCGTCCCCAGCCCCGCTCGCCCGCTGCTGAGGGGTCTGATGGGCTCCGAAGAGCCTGGGTGGGAGGAAAAAATCAAGCGTGTGGTGCCACCAAGGTGACTAGCAGTTTTCTTGGGAAATGATTAAGAAAAATGTTTTATTTGGTTTCTCTTTGGTCCTGAATGTGGTAACAGAACTAGGTTTTGTAACTGAGATTAATAGCATTGTTTTACAGTGAAACCAAGCCTCCTGCATCCCTTGGTGTACCAATGCAAATCAGTTTCCTTCTCTGGGAATCTGTAAAAGAGGAATGGGGGTGTGTGTGTGTGTGTGTCTGATTACCGTGGCCGTAGTCTGATTTCTTAAGAGCCTTTTAAAACTTCAGTTTGGGGAGGTCTGAGCAGCATATTCTTGCTTTAAAAGGCAACAGTTTGTGGGAGTAGCATGAGAAGCAGGAGGTGAAGCAAAATATGAAAACATCCTTTTCTCTCCCTTTCTTTCTCTCTCGTTCTCTGATAAACTAAACTGCAGATAGCAGCATTGCTTTTGCTAAGCTCGTTGGCTGGTTTGTTGGCCAGTTGGCTACTGGGGGTCAGCGGCCCATGCAGAGCTTAGGAGGGTGGTGGAGCAGCAGGTTCCTTTGGCACATCGGTAGGGGAACTGAGGACTGACCCAAGTGCAGACTGACTGCTCTCCTTCAAGACATGAGCCTGGGGTGATTTTGCTAAACACACCTTTTGGCTCGTATCCTGACTCTGCAAGAAAGCTGGAGAGGGACCTTTTTGCAAGGGCACGTAGTGAGAGGACAAGGGGTAATGGCTTTGAACTGAAAGAGGGCAGATTTAGGTTGAGTGTAAGGAAGAAGTTCTTCACTGCGAGGGCGGTGAGGCACTGGAACAGGTTTCCCAGAGAAGCTGTGGATGCCCCATCCCTGGAAGTGTTCAGGTTGGATGGGGCTTTGACCACCCTGGTCTGGTGGAAGATGTCCCTGCCCATGGCACGGGGGGTGGAACTGGATGATCTTTCTGGTCCCTTCCAACCCAAGCCATTCTGTGATTCTGTGATTCTTCCCTGCTGCTCCTCAGCCCAGATTTGTGGGCTGGTGCCCACAGCGTGTGGTGAAACGAGAAGGCTGCCCCATCCCTGCAGCTGGTGCCGGAGGGTGAGGACAGGTCGCCCTGCACGGACAGAGCCCGCCTGGTCCAGCAACAAGCCCATCAAAGCTCCCTTTCCCTTCCCCAGAGCGTCTTTTTGCTGACTGAGCAGCCGAAATATTACAAAAGGCTTTGCAAGCGATATAAAAGGATTGCGTTCTGCTTTTGTCCAGTTGCAAAGTGGCCGAGTCTCATTTGTCAGCTAACTGCTCATTTTTATCTGAATTCCAGCAGCGCTTCTGCTTGTATCGTACAAAGAACCATTGAAACAGATTAAAAAAATAGAAACTAGCAATCTGCACACCTTAGAGGCATCCATAGCAACAACTTTCCAGTTGCAATTAGGTAGACTCAGGATGCGAGAAGACTGTTTATCATGCTAAAGGAGATAAATAAGGACTGATAGCCACCTTTTTAATAATGCTTCCCCTTTAAGTCTTCCATTTTTTCTGGATTAATATTCATGATTTATACTTTGGAATATGTTATTTTGCAGATTGGCATTTTTTATTCAGATACTCATTTTTTACATTTTTTGGCATCTGGTGAGAGTTATTTCCTAATCAGAATTTCATAAGATGTATACTCAGATCCACTTTGTCTACTTGAGTGATGAAGCACTAGCCTGTTTTCAAAAAGTATAAGCTGTATGTGAAATATATGAAATTAATTCAATGGCATATACCACTCTTAATGGTCATTTCTCTTGATCATTTCAAAGAAGACTGTGTCTTACCTACTGAGGTGGACAGATGTGATTGTCGCAACCGCTATATCTGTGAATTGAGCTAAAAACCCTGAAAAAGATCCTTCCTTCGCAGGCAACATCACCGCGGCAGCTGTGCCTGGCCCGGAGGGGAAGGCTGCCGAGTGCAGAGCTGAGCTGTCATCCCACAGAATGGAGCTAATGGGACTTGTTCAAAGATGTTTTCCATTTTTGTCCTTTTTTTTTTTTTGGTTTTTTGGAAAGCAGAGAGGGCAGGGAGTGTCGGTTTGCTGGGATCTCGGCAGCACTTTTTTACACATTCATTGTTCACTGCCACAAAAATCCCTTTCTTTGCTAAGTGCATCTGAGGTCCAGGATAGTCTGTTTTTCCAGACTGGAGAGCTTTCTGCTCTTCAGTCAGTAGCAGTGTGCTGATCTCTCTCTGCATCTGGGACACGGATGCAGAGTGAGGGGCTGAGTTAGGGGCTCCCACGGGGTGACTCCAAAATTAAGAAAGGACAATAGCGCAGAAAAATCAAGAAATCCTCTGTTTTCACTAGCACTGCACACGTTGCAGCACACAGGACTAGAATTATATAATATTAAATAGCGTATCCCACAGTTTACAGTGCCTTGAACTTTCTAAAGAACACCCTTTTTGAAATAGCTTCTCTGCTAATGCCAGGGTGTTCGTTTCATTAAGTCTTCTTAACATAAACATTGCAAAAACTATCTGATATTTTTTTGGCAATGAACTATTTATTACAGATAACTAACACTGCAGTCATTGCAAACTGTGATGCTTGATTAAAAGGCTCAGTGTCATCAAAATGATGGAAGTGGATGTTCTCAGGGTGGTCAAGTCCTATAGAGAACAATCAAAAAGTCAAGTTATGATCCCTCAATTAGCTGCAGGGTTAAATTCTGATGAAAAGGAGGCATCCACAATGCCTCAAACGCTGTTTGGCAAAGCTTTCTATAATGAATTGCTCAGTGCTTTTGTGCTCTAGCAGCATTCTCGGTTTGCTAAGCTGCAGAGGTGGTACGTGTATGCTGGATCAGAGAAGATAGGTTCTTTTTTTTGCTTACTCTACTGTATCACAAGGAGTATGGAATATCATTGTTAAATGCCAGATACTCATTGTGGAGAATAACAATTACCATTTCTCTCACACCTCCAGAGCTGGGGACAGATGGCAGGCAGGGCTGGGTGTGCTCATTTGCTGGAGGTATATTCCAAGCAGGTCTTGCTCTGTTCGGATACCCGCCCCAAATACGCACAGCTGGGGTCTCGTCACTCAAAACTGAGAAAAAGATGCTGTACCGATCCCACAGAGCAGAGGACAAGAGGTAAATATAGAAAGCAAAAATAATCCTAGCAGGCTGAGGGAGGGCAGAGGTGAGAAGCAGCAGCTGTGGGCAGGGGAGATGCTGAAGGACACAGCAGCGCTTGTCTCAGTCCTCCTTCCCCCCGTGATGTGCCAAGGGACGTCTTCAATATTTCCCTTGTGTTTGTACCCATTTTAAGCCATAGCATCACAGTTTAGGCTCAGCTGATAACACAGGCATTATGCTTAGTGCATCTCCACAAAACGTACCAGGAATAGTGTCGTGCTACTGAGCTGGCACTGCCGAAAGGCAAAGTGTGACAGCAGGAGATCCGTGCGGGATATTTATGCTATGTCTTAATGAACTGGCTGTATGAGGGAACGTTAATATCTGGCTTGGATGGCTATGTCTAACACGGGAGTCCAAATGTGCTCTGAGAAAATGAGTCTGAGCATGGTCAGGATTGATCTCTCCTGGTGTACAACAACTTTATTGCTAGCAGCTCCAGCCTAACCCGCTGGGGATTTATGAATTGCTTGGAAAAAAACCAACTTAAGAAATTACTGGAAATAGAAAAAAGTGTTACAGCTGTTGAAATGTCTGGGAATTTTGCTGTTGATTTAAACGGCATGAGGGTGTTGCCTGTAATACTCTACTAAGCACCTTGAAAATACCTCACGCCGTTTGCTAAGTAGGACTGTAGTTATTTTTAATTGCATGACTGCTGCTTGCGCACAGTACTTGCATTTTAAAACAAGTTCCAAAAGGGTTCCTGTTAATAGCCCTAGGACTTGTTTAATATGTACAGCAAGTTTTTGGGCTGTGGAGAGCATAAAGGATCCAAAATAAATCTCACTTTACAGGTAGATGATGCACATCTTAATGCCTCCATAATTTACTGTAACAATATCAAATCATTAGAGCAAGCCCCATCACTTATTCCTGGGAGAAACTATTCATAGGAGTGATCACCATCAAAAGTTGTTTATTCCTTTGGTTCACATAGACAATAACATAACGTAACACAGTAATAACCAGATTTTCTCACTTACTCCCTGTTCCTGTTGCTGTAAATACCAGGAGGAAACAATGAAGATTTATTATTGAGGAACTTCACAATCAGGATTGGCTACGGTCCTTGGCAAAAGAAACCTACATCTGTGTCTTTTAATTTTGTCTATCTCAGTTATAAAGGCTCTAAAATTTAATTCTTCGTATAAAAATTGCTGTTAATCTTTATGGAATTTCTTCAGTAGAATCTAAACAAAAAGAAACTAAAAAGCCACAAGTAAAACACCACCAGTATATCCAATTGTTTAATAAAACATAAAATATATTTGTAGGTAACAGAAGAAAGCCAAAAGCAGGAAATGAGAGAAGTGAAAAGGCTCATGACAAAGTTTGACATGCTGTCCACCTAAAATGCAGTTTCTTTTAAAGAAATGGCTAATCATTAGTAAAAGCAGAGCTTTGATTTTATCTAAGTATTGCTGAATTTATGTTACCAAATTATCTAAAAAACCCTTTAACAATTCGAGTGAGTTACTTTGAGATGGGGATCATTCTCCCATTGCTGTGGGCATCTCTGGCACTTCTCCTGCTGTCCGATTTAATAACCTGGGCTGATATTAAAATGGTGTCTTAAACATTGATGAAGGTGGAGGAAAGTGGCCCTTTTTAATTAGACATCAGAAGCCAACTGCATCAGACTTTTTGATGTGAAAAGTAAGGACTTTTCTGGGGCAAATGCTGCTGGTGTGTTTTCACACCTAGATAGCTCAGTGACAATTACTTGCTGGGTTTCAGTCGTCTGAGAATTTGACTCGTAAACAGAATTTGTGGTGGAAATAAATAACTTTTAACTGAGAATGGATTTTAAAGTTCCTCATAGGCTTGTTTTCTAACAAATACAATGTAACTGTCATTACAATTACGTAAGGCATGAAGTTGATCACATTTCAAAACTTCTTAGGTGCTTTCCATTGCCTCTTAGGCTCCGGGTGCTTGAGGACTGTGTCTGCGGAGCTTTGGAGCCGGACTGAGAACCTGGAGTATGCCCATCGGAGCAGACCACGGACCACCTGTAAAAACAGCTGACAGCAACGGGAAGATCCATTATGGCAGGAGTTAGAGGACCGGAGTGGAGATTCCCGAACCTTGACTTGTGGTAGATGGAAATGCAGGAATTACCACATCCCAGAGAATTTGGTGGCAGGGTGTCTGTCTTTCCTTGTTGAGATTGTTGTGTCTGATTTGACTCGTAAAGAGCAACTTGCAGCCTGGAGGTGACGGATGCTGGGAGAGCTGGGCTCAAATCTCTGAGTAATATTTATTTCTGTGAGAAGAAGTGGTTGGGAGAAGGTCCCCTAGGTTCTTCCTCAGCCTGATGTTTAGAGCACTTGCTGGGATGGAAAACACCTCCGTTTACATCCCTGCAGAATGGGGCTTAGAAATGGGGGCTGCGGAGTGTAAGTAGGTGCTCTGGCAACACAACAGGGACTTGGGTCCGTGTTTCTCTGTTTCTGCCGTCCTTGCTTGTTAGAGTAACTCGATGTACACCAGTGAGTAAGGATTTGGATGTTGTGTCCTGGCAGAAGAACTCAGCCCATCACCTGTCTTCCAAAACATTTTTCATAGAGAGATTTATTTTCCCTTCCCCCCT
>NW_010972599.1:1530889-1584995 GCF_000737465.1 Haliaeetus leucocephalus | reverse complement strand
CACATATTTTTCCATCTTCTTCCAAGCTGTCAGAAAGACCCTCTGTGTGATGCTCACGAGAGAAGGTAGATGAATAGCATCATGTCATCTCTCTCCTTACAATGGATGGGCTGGAGATTTTTTGCTCATACTGTTCTTAAACCTGTTGGTGATTCAGTCAGAACTGCAAATGGTTATAGGGACAAATGTAGAGATAATCTGTTTGCTGATGAATATCCCCCAGAAAGTGGTTTATCTACAAATTAGGAGCCTATGCTACAAAGTGAGAGCACTCTCTCTGTCACATCTGGGTTTTATTTGAAGATTATCTAAAGAATAAAAGAGATTCTCCATTGTCTGTGTTTAACAGTTCACATCTGGAGCAGCTGAGTGGTCTGAAGAGTGGTGCTGTGGTTCATAGCTTTCTTTACTGTGCATCATTTATCAGTGGATTATGTCCTAATTTAAACCAGTACCAGCAGTTCACATCTTCAAGGACAATTGTGATGTTGGGGATGGGTTTCTTGTCACTCTGCTAGTTTTCATGTCAAAGTGGTCAGAAGACAGCAAGTCAACCAGCAGAGCATCTGGTGCACCACCAGTTGTGGGTTCCTCTGCTCTTGCCTCTTACTCAGCTTCAGTTCTCACCACAGTCTAATGGGAATACACATTTAGAGCCATACTCCAAGTTCACGTCAGCCACGCTGTCAGCTTTATGAGCAAGGAAATTAATTAAAATAGTGCCAGGTGCCAGCTTTATTAGTTAGACTTGCACACCGTATAGATCCGCAGGTGTGCAAGAACAAAGCCAAAGAACCGGGGCTCACCGCAGCCCTGTGTAGTACCCAGGACCGGTGGGGCTGAGTGTATGGCTGCTCTCCTCCAGCTGGTCCATCACCAGTGCTTCCACCAGAGGGAGTCTTTAGGGGGATATAAAATGTTGTATCTGGAGAGCCCATTTATGGGAGAGCTTTAATGCTGCTTTTCATTACAATGGCAAGAAAGCAAAAAACCACCAGTGATGTGACCTTCTTGTTTATTTCTGGCTCTTCCGCACCGAGTTTAAATTCTTCACTGATTGGAAACTCTTGGAATGAGATCCAGAAAGTGCAGTTTGGCTGGAGTTTACACAGCTGAATTCAAGAGTGTGATCCAAGAATCTTGGCTGATGGTCTGTAGATGCCATAAGCACGTTTCTGAGAAACAAGTTCTTGGGCACCTCCAAGTGCTTCTATTGTACATACCTGGACTGGTCTGAGCATTTAGGCTCATATATTGCCTGATGATGCTTGACATTCAGAAAACTAATGGCCCTACGCACTGGGTCCGCTGCAGGACCCAGTTCACAAGGTGTGATTTGATCACGCCAACACATACTGCCTGTGTCGAATTCTGCTTCAGGTGACGGTGGTCATAACGGCCGTCTGTCCATCACCAGCCTAAAAGATGTAAGGGTCAAAGCCAACAGTACCCACTGTGGGGCCAGACCCTGGGCATGGTGTGGGCTACGGTCCTACTCCCCTCTGGCCATCCTGGCCCCAAACAGCATTGCCTGGAGAGCGGGTGGCAAAGCCGATGCTCTTTGTTCGTCCTCAGGAGGGTGTTTCCTGAATGAAGGTCTTTGCTGGTGTCCCACAGTTCACTTTTTGTCTCCTTGGTTCTTGTCCCTCTCTACAGCAGGTTTGTATGGGCTCCCCTTGTCCCATGTTTCCTGTGCGTGTGTCCCAGAGTTATCAATTAATATGTATAATATGATTGAAATAACCAGGGAGCTGCTGAAGTCCTGTGTACAGCCCCATTAGTTAATATTTAAAATAGAGAAACAATAACTAGACATGATTTAGGGTTTAGGAACTAACTACTAGACAATGGGGCTTTGTGTTTATGTCAGAAAAGGTAATGGATTGTGGTCTGATCAACAAAACTTGAAGAACGTCTTGGAACTGCCAAGACAGAGTAAGAAGTAGGTAAAAGGTAATTCCTAGAGGGGGAGATCGCGACCACCGACTTACCGACCACCTACTCAAATGATACCACCTACTCAAAAGAAGACAATGAAGGAAGAAGACAGGGTCTGTGCACTATTTTACATGAGAGGTGAAGAAGGAACCAATCATTAAGGGAAATAGTAATGAATAAGTATTACTTAAGTGCATAAATGTTGGAATTTTTAAGACAAAGGTGTGCTGTCTTGAGACAGGCACCCACTCATGCGCATCAATGAAATTAATTTGAAAATACCTGGACTCTGTGTGTTATTGGCTTGCACACTGGGTAAACGAACCCCGTTTGAGGGACAACACTAGGGCTGCAGAACGAATTGTCACCAGATGTGCAGCATCTGCGGTGGCCAAGGACTCGCTTTGCCCGGGCAGAAATTTCAGCTCCTGCCAGATGTTGATGCCACCACGCATGAGAGAGAAACGCGTAGGGTGCTGGCAGCTCCTCCCCTTAGATGAGGTGAGGATGGAGGTCTGGGGGCCGTTTCTGGCAGAAGAGGGGGTTTCGGGCCCTTTGTCTACATCCCACCTTCAGAGGACGACAAAGACAAATAACATCCTGGGCCATCTTTGCTCTCCGATGAGCACCGGGAGATTAATTGCTGGTGAAGTGTCCACGGCTGAGCACACGCCGCGGCGCTGCGCCCACGGGTCAGGAGGAGGGATGTGAAGAAGAAGGATGGGCTCCGGCAGCCCCCGTTCCTCCGACACGCTCCCCCAGCCCACCCGGGGCCACGCGTGGGGGACGCGCCGGCGGAACGCTGCCAGCTGGCTTCGTTAGAGCTCGTTAGCGGCTGCGCTTTTTCCTTCCTTGGAGGATGCACGGGGAAAAGCATGGTGTGGATCTGTTTTTAAATACTTAATTGATCTCTGACTGTCGCTCTCAACATTGCTAGCCTGGTTTTTTTCAGTCGTCTTCAATGCGGGTGGTTTTCGTGCTGTCTCGTACACCCCAACGCGATCTCTCGGCAGTGTGGGTCCGGCTGTCTGGGCAGCCGGGCTGCCTTCCCCACGCTCCTCAGAGCCTTGACCCCGAGAATTTGGGCTGAAAAATTGTCCTGGTTTCAGCTGGGACAGAGTTAACTGTCTTCCTAGTAGCTGGTACAGTGCTGTGTTTTGAGTTCAGTATGTGAAGAATGTTGATAACACTGATGTTTTCAGTTGTTGCTCAGCAGTGTTTAGACTAGAGTCAAGGATTTTTCAGCTTCTCATGCCCAGCCAGGGCACCTGACCCAAACTGGCCAACAGTGTATTCCACACCATGTGACATTCCATCTAGTTTAGGAACTGGGAAGGGGGGGGCGGGTGGTGAGCAATTGCCCTGCGCATCATTTGTACATTCCAATCCTTCTATTACTACTGTTGTCATTTTATTAGTGTTATCATTATCATTATTAGTTTCTTCTTTTCTGTTCTATTAAACCGTTCTTATCTCAACCCAGGAGTTTTACTTCTTTTCCTGATTTTCTCCCCCATCCCACTGGATGGGGGGGAGTGAGTGAGCGGCTGCGTGGTGCTTAGTTGCTGGCTGGGGTTAAACCACGACAAAAACCTGCCTGCAACTGGCAAACTCTTTCACAGGTATCACTAGAGTCTGCCTTTGCAAGTGTGCTAACTCGCCTTTTCCCAAATTCCAGTGAAAACATGGCTAAAGACCTTGTACACATAACAAAAATGCCTTTAAAGTGCTTTAGCACCAAAATCAGTGACTCTTGAAGGGCAGGAGAAAATCCCCTCCCTGGGCAGCCAGGCTGGGGGGAGAGGCTGGGCTCTCTGTCCCTGCTGCCGAGCTGGGGTCCCGGGCAGGGGAGGGGATTGTAGGCGTTTGGCTTGGAGCAGAGCGAGCTCGGATAAGGGGAATTGTAGGAAACGGGGCCGGGATGGCTACGCTGGGATTTTCTTCCCTGCAATTTCTTCCTCCCATCCCTCAGTGCGAGGAACGCTCTGTGCACGCTTTCTGCAAGCAGGCTGCTGGGGTTTCTGCCTGTTATGAAGCAGCAGCAGAGAAACCTGTTGGTGAGACAGCAAAACTGAGGGGGGAAAAAAAATATCATTGCTCTTTTGTGGGGGCGAGCTTATCTCCGGTCAGGAGAGGAAGGAGCGTTACGCATAACCACATCCTACTCAGAAAGAAGAGAAATCCAAGCCTTTTAAACACAAAAAGAAACTGCTGCTTGTGCCATGACTAACCTGCCTCGAAATGCAAATTGTTTGATAATAGCATTTTCTTTCATCTGTTCCTGTAGCATTTAATGCCTGTCTTCAGCTGTCTCCCAGAAGCCATGGTGTGCCATGCCTGCAGTTCCAGGACAAAAAGAAACAAAGAAATAAAAAAAACCAACCCAACAAGAGAAAATTCTAAGTCCTGCTGAAAGTGAAGGTGGCCATGCCACCTTTTTTGGGGGTGTTGGCTCACCGCTTTCTAATCGGCTGTCAGCCTCCCTGCTTTTCTCCTCCCGGCATTTCTCGTTGCCTGCCGAAGTGCAGGATCCTGCTCAATGTGGTATTTGGATCTGAAGAGCTGTATCAAAAACTAGAAACTTTAAAAATTGGCAGAACAAATGTTTTAGGCCACTCTGTTGGCTGACTGATTCAATTAATATTTGGCTGTGAGAAGATCCTATTGTAGGCAGGCTATTTGTCTGGCATGAAATTATCTAAGTGCTTGCCCTGCTTTCACAATCATTTCCATTCAGAGTGCCATGATCGTTATATTTTATTATTTGTGGGACTAATGTGTTCCCGTGTGCCTTTATACAGCCTGTTTTTTTGCTTACATTGCCAGCTGACTTAATGGTAAAAACAAATGCTTCAGTTAATTTTAGGCATGTGTTTGTACTTTTAAAAACTTTCAACTTTGTAATGAATGATTTAATATACAGTTACATGAATATATGTTTATATAAGAGTACAATATATACACTGTATATGTAAATATCATAATATATCATATATAATATAGCTGCATTAATATGACAGTTTGGGTTAAGTTCTCCCTTTAGATGTGAAAATTTAAGTGTCTTTGCAATCAATGGATGTTTAATAACAGCCTGATAAATCTGACTCCCTGCCTGGATCGTGCTCTCATGCAGCTCTTGTAAACCACGGGAAATGCCACGGGGAGCAGAGCTGATGGCAAACCCACCCCACGGCACCCTGACCCGGCACGGCACAGGGTGTTTGTCCCCGTCCCAGTGCCCAGTTCCCAGTGACGGAGGAGTTCCCAGTAGCCAAACTGCCTAACTGGGAAGCCGTGCCTGAAGGCTGCTGTGATGGGGACATCAGCCACAGGGTCTGTGTTGGGAGCCATGTGGGAAGAAGGTGAAGGTTTGGTTTGGTTTCAGCAGTTCATGCAAACAAAGCGAGTAGAACAATTTACCGAACAAGTTTTGCCAAAATTATGAAGGAATATCCATGATCCCAGAAAGTAGCTTACAGTTTGCACCAGCTTGCGACTACTTATTTTCCATCTGTAGTCTTTTTCACTGCTGTTTTTTAATGAGCTATTTGCTTTGGGTTTCATTTTGACTTTTTTTCACACCCAGTCGGAAAGCTTTGAATGTATTGACATCACCACAGAAAAGCTATTATTTTCAGGTAGTTGTTAATGACGTCGGGATTTGACACTGCCTTGTAGTTCCACTTGCCTGTGTTTCTTGAGGACTGTCTCTGTGGGCTTTGGGCTATCAAACATGAATTACTAGTCTTGATCAAAGTCCAAACCAGTTCTTAATGAATTATTCACTTCTTGGGAAAGCTGTGCTCCATTTAGAGGCACAGAGAACTTGAAATCTAAGATAACACTTAACAAAAGGACATGAAATGACTTAGAAGTTTGGTATTCTGAATATTCTGAATTCTCATTTTAATAGCGGAGAGCATAGCTTTGGATTATTGATTCCATTTTTTTCCATTCTTGCAGCTCTTGTACTAAATTGAAAGAATAAAATCTGGAGAGCTGTCTTGGCATCTAGCAGAGATCTGAATGCTCGAGAAACCGTTTGAATAATGTATTGCTGCTTTCCTGACTGATGTCCTTAATATCGACTTCCCTACTCTCAAGCACGTTGGAGTGACTCTTTTTAAATATTATATTGCAAGACCAAGTATATTAGGGCACAATATCCTGGCTGGGCATCAGAAGATCCTTTCAGCTGCCCCATTGAGTCACTGCAGCATCTTGGTGTGGCTGCTGACCTCCCCATCTCTGCAATAGGGCAGTAACAAGCACCCCGTTATCCCGTGCAGCAGTTTGGGACCCTGAGAAGTGTTAAATGTCAACATTAACCTTTCAATACCTGGTGCTAGAGGTTTTTCTTGTATGCAGGGCAGTATTTTCTAAGAATTGAACTTTTTGTGAAGTGCACGTCACGGCACTGGTGGTTATCAGCGTGCCCATGAGGTAATTTAGGGGCACTTGCTTTTGGCAGCGTGCAGGACCGGGGAGACAGAGGTCTGGACCTGCAGCTACACCACGTGCAAGTATCCCACTGCAGCCAGCGTTCTCACTAACTTTCTTTTAACATTTCACAAATTTCACTACGCTTTACTAACGAGCCTTCGTTCTGGCGGTTGTATTTTGCTATCACCTCAGAGTCATCTCTGCTGGGTTTGTTTCGCGTGTTCCTGATGATATGGTATTAATATTCAGTGCTCTTCAACTCTGTATATAGACTTGTGTCTTTATGGTCCCTTGGTGACAGGCAGCTGTTACTGCTAAGTTGTTCACACCTCCTTCTTGTAAACGTCTTCCCATATAAATAAATCTAACAAAGTAAACAATAAAGATATAAAATAACCTAGGAGAAAATATTACGATATAAAATAATCCAGGCCCTAAACCCTCCCTCTCTGGATGTGACCAGCACAGAGCAAGGTACCCCGTGTAACTGTTGTGCTGCCATCGGTTGGTAGAAAGGGGTCCCAATTTACACCAGCCAGGGATACCCTCTTGGGAAAGGACCTCTGGGTTGAAGGGATTTTTTGACTTCTAGGACTTCCAAGTCTGGGATTGATTATATTAATGGTTGAGTCTACATCACTTTGACATCTGCTCAGGGGTGAGTTGACCCTCTTGTGTGTGAAGTTGATGCTAAGTGAAGATTTAGCCAGGCTTGTTGGTGAGGTGCTGTAGCAGAATAGAGAGAAAAATGGTTAATCACTGTAAGGACCACATTATCTGAACACCTGGAAGTAAAATCCTAATCTGCAGAAATTAAAATGTTAAAAAGGAAGAAAAAACATGGCAATTACTCCCTTTTCTGCTGCCATCATTCTTATCTTTTCTGAGCCATTAACTTATTACCAGCTAAAACGATCTGCTCCAATTTAATTTTCTAGACACCTGCTTTAAAAATCCAAATTCACTAAAAATGAAGAAAATTTCATCAAGTTCTTGGGTAACATTTTCTCTTTTCACTGATTGTTAACCTGCGTGCTGGAGCCGAGTTAGCCGCCGGCTCCTGCCGGCGGTGAGATTACTGCGTGGATTACTTGGGGATCTCTGTGATTACCCTCGTTTTGTGCTGATTAGCCTGCTCTGGCTTCTGCGGCTCCTGCCCGAGCAGGGAGCTACAATCCCACTCCGCTCAACAAAGTCGGTTTTTGCACAGCTTTTCTCTTCAGCCTCCACATTTGGCTCCTGCCTCCTAGCACGGGTGCAGCAGACCGAGCCCCGGCTCCTAAAGGCAAATTTCCATAGGGATTACACAGCTGGGGTGGGTGTCACGTCTGCCCACCGACCCTTGTCACCGGAGATGGCGGTCAGGATGAGTGCCGTGGCCCTGGCTGCAGCCGGAGCCCCCAGGAGCTCTGGCCGTAGGTGGTCATCTCTTCCTTGGTGGCCTCTGCTGTCCTCAGCCCCTGGGCTTAGCTTTATTAACCCTTGCGTGGGTACGCTCACGTGAGCTGCAGATACCAGATTTGGTACAGAATAGATGATGTATATACACCCAAGGCTTCCAAAGAAGCAGGCGGGCAGGGTGCTATTAAGGAGTGATTTTAACCCTTCTGTTGTTTTCTGTCAAACTTACTATTTCTAGTTGGTTTACCTTAAATTTTAGATCCTAACTCTACTAAAAATGTCTAATATTTTTAATTCTCAATGTGCCTCACCTCAGTATCTTACAGCCAGCTTCCACAGAAGGACACCAGTCTGTTCTTTCTGCCATTCACTCTTCAAACCCTAGTAACACACGAGAACTTGGAGATCATCAAGAGTTTAAAACCACCATCTTTTATGAGAAATGATTTATAAAGTGCTGCGGTTGTGGAGAACTTTCTGAAACCGGGTCATGCTTCACCTCAAAAAGTGGCCAGCCTGTGGGTCTGTCTTTATGAGTTCTTCATGCATGTATGTAACTCCTCAGTAAACAATGCAACCGAAGTCAGTGTGACCTGCACTTAAATAACCGGATTGTGCCTCGTATAACAGGCCCTCAAAAGACAAACTGTGATTATTCATCCTCTCTGGCAAGCTTAACCCTCAAGACTAGTGGAACAAGTACAGCCATGCACTTAGTGTCAATAATTTATCTGTTCATTAGTGTATCCAAATTTGGTCCTGGGTCTCATTTAAAATGATGCTTAACTAAGTGACAGCTGTTCTTCTGATGAGCAGGTGTTGCAAAGACTTGTGCCAGCGCATTGCAACTGCAGCAATTCCTCCTCCTTCGGTACGTGGCCTTCCATGAAGGATCGGATCATTTGGCCAAAACTAGGCAAAATCCCACTGATTTTAACTGAAATTCCACTTTATTGACTGCAGGACTGGGGACTTCAGTCTG
Organism: Haliaeetus leucocephalus; assembly: GCF_000737465.1. Taxonomy (NCBI): domain Eukaryota; kingdom Metazoa; phylum Chordata; class Aves; order Accipitriformes; family Accipitridae; genus Haliaeetus; species Haliaeetus leucocephalus. The sequence goes on along the minus strand of NW_010972599.1, from coordinate 1,576,231 downwards.
CAATGTTATCCAAAGACTTGAGGGTGAGAGGTTTTTCTTCCCTTGGTTGTCATGTCTTCCTTCGGTGGGTGACCAGTCTGGTACAGCAAGTCAGCTATCTTTGGAGGTTGTGTTTACAATTTGCCTTTGTACAAGCAAGAATACTTTAGTCCTAATAGAGATTTACTCCATGTCGAGTGCATCAATACCATACCGTTTACAACATCTGATACCACCTGTGCTAGAGTTAGCTCCGCACGGCTGCGCACCAAGGGGAATATGCGCGAAAAAGAAAAGAAATAAAGAGCAAAGTCACCAACTGAGCTGACCCACCGGATTTAGGGACATTCGGAGATTTAACAGCCTTCTGCATGCACATATCTCGATGTTTGTGGTGTCAAGCAAAAATAAACTTTCAAGAGCCTCCCACCTTGATTGCATGGATCATTTCCCTTCCTCCTGGCACAGCAAGGACCTCCTCGTGCCAACTGCAGCAAGGGGCTCCATGGGAAACCAGTGCCGAGGCCTCTCTCAGGGCACGCCGAGCCGTCTCCGAACGGGGTTTAGCATCTAGGCACTGGGAAGGGACGCGCCGTGGGACCAGCCGGTTATTTCCAGACCGTTGCCAGTTGCTCCGCAGATAAGTTTGGATGAGGGATTTAGGCCAGCAGCCAGGAGCAGTGGAGACAAGTAGTCAGAAAGGAATAAAGAGAGAAAGGCTGCTCTTCTTAATGAGTGCAATAAAACAATAAAAGTGCAATTATGCAGTAAAACTATTGTCATTTGGGGGTTGGAAGATAATGTACTAGGCAATAGTGCTCATTTTAGCCTGTGTTTTCAGGCATCTTTTAGCCTCTGACATTATAATTACATACCGCTATCTCATTCCTGCATCTCTTCATTTTTATGGGTACTGAAGCATTGCATCAGAACTATGTCAGATCCTGAAATTCTGTACGCTCACATGCATCCTTAACTTCGTTTTGCTTTGCCAGCTTGCGAACATGCCTTGAAATGCAGTCTCTCAGTCCGTCACATTTGTCAAGCAATATGATAGCATGGACGGAAATAATTACAGCCAAAGTGCAAGATGTATTCCCAACACTAAACTCAGTGTATCTGTATCTCTTGCACATGAAATCTAGAAATTGTGCATGAAATAATTTTTATCAGCTTCTTCCATACCTCATAATAATAGCATAATTTTGAAGATGTTATAAATTATGGTTTCTGTTTGATTTTGGAAAATGTCCTAATTCCTGTAGTTAATTTTTGACTTAATAACTAGAAATACTCTCAAACTCAGAATAGCCTGCCTTATTGGTGCTTTGGGGTTTTCTGGCAAATATTATTTGCCCTCCCTCTCCCTCCCTGATTTCCATCAGTTATTTTGGGAATCAATTTGGTGGTAGACTATTAGAACAAAAGGATGAAAATATACCTGTGCTGTTTGTGAACTCATATTCTGAACTCATTTTAATATGATCCCCTGGCTTTAAGCAGTTATTTCTTACGTATTTTTATACCTTATTGTTGTGAAGTTTTTAGGCTGCGTTAGACTCAGCTGAGTGACGGAACTGCTTTGGAGTGGTCTAAAATGATCACCTGGGAGTTTGATCAAACTTCTTCACCATGTGCTAAACCCAAATGTTACTATTTAGATTGAAAAATTTAACTTAAAGTTATATCTGCATGACAATATAACACCAGAGGAAAGTCCTTCTTTAACTGTGGCTTTAGGATTGTTGCAATGGTATAATAATTATCATCATCACCACCTTCTGTCCTTTAGTAAAGCACCATCCTTCAATTTTTAATTCACTCCAGTCTTATTCTTAATAGTGGTTCATCCTGAACGCTGTGATGTAGTCACTGCTTTTCTAAAGGTTAATATAAATCTGTAATGAATGGTACAGATTAAACACTGGTGACATTCTGTTTTCCCATCTTGTACAGATAAAATATTTACACTTTAACGGAGATCAATTTAGAAAGCAGGTGCAGCTTTGATGTTTACATCTTTTAATCAGCAACCTTAATTAACAAGTTGTTTGCTAATGATTAATCACCTGCACAAATACCGTGCGGTTTTATCAATTTTGAAGTTATAGGCATCTTGGATGTTGGGGTTTGTCACCTTAAGATGAAAAATGACACAAGATGATGATGCTTGTGTCCTTTCGAGTGCGTGAGCTGGGAAGGTACAGGAGCAGGACCAGGTGTTTTCCAAAGAGAAGGTAGGAAAGCCAGTCCTGGGCTAGGTGGTGAGAGGTAGCTTTTGCAGAAACACAGGTGATATCTATCAGGCTGGGAATTGCTATCAGGCTTTTAATATCACCCTTCCCAGATGCAGCTTTGCAGGGAGGAGGTTGGGGTGATCATTACCTACACCTGTTAGTAGCTCCCTTCCATATAAGTTAGGCTGGGGATAGTATAAGATACTTGCTAGATGTGGAGGGGGTCGCTGGCTGTTGTTTCTGCTGTTGGTTTTCAAAATCAGCATTGTAAAAAGACACAGGTTTGTTTTGCTTTTGTCTTTGGGGGGGGCTTGGAGAATCATGATGTCTAGGTAGGGATTAGAGGAAACTATTAGAAAGTGGGGTGGAAAGAAGGCATCAAGAGTTTAAGTGTGTGGGGGGGGAAATGTGTGTTAGTACTTAAACTTCTAGGATATGCTCAATTCATTCTCTTATTAGACATTGTTTCCCCAAATAATGCTGCCCAGTGGCTCAGTCTGTTTCTGAGTTTTTAATCTGTGTCCATCAAGGTATGAAAGCAGTTGGAGTTTGGATTGCCTAATAAGGATGAGAACTGGAGTTCAAAGTGTTATTTTTCTTTTGACTAATTCAATATGAATTTGGTAACCTTCTCTGGCTCTGGGGGTTTCTTGGCCTCAATGTCATTGGGTCTTTGTTGTACAGAACTAAGCCTTTTTTGCATGAAACAAGATTGTGTTGGTGACTTGAAAGCTGCTAAAACCAGCAAAATCAGAATACATATGCCACCAAACCACGGGTGTTTTACTGTTTTTGTAGCATGCCTGGTGGGCAGTGGGGACCTCTCTCTTTCACAGAGCAAAACCTGCAACTTTTCCTCTCAGTGGCAAATTTCTGGGGAAACTCATTAAAGACAAACTCTCTGCTGTACAGCTGGTAATGATTTATTTTTGTTATGCAATATCCTGCTTTCTGGTAACAAAGGCAGAGGTTGGAAATTGTCTCTGCTACAGTGGTGTCATTAAGTTTTAGTTCGCTACTTTGCATTATGAAGTAGTCTGTGGCTTCATTTATTCATATGGAGATTTTTGACAGTGATAAAGATGGAAAAGCCTGTGTCCTCCTAGACAGGCTTCATGGATGCTTCATGTAAAGCTCACACGCTGTTATGACCATATTATTTGCAGCAGTCTGTTAACTCATCTTATTACTAGATCATGAATCTTACAGCTGACCTCTTGAGTGATGAGGAGGTGTTGAGGTGATTTGTATCTATTTTGCTGTTTTACATGACTGTGCCTCCCGTGAAATGATTTATAATGCCAACTCACTGAGGAAATAAGATTTAAGGGAGGTTTTGTGAAATGAGTGCAATATTTCAGAAAATGTAATTAGGAAATATTTAGAAGAACCAGACACCTTAATAACTGTCCTCAGTAGAAGCGAGAGTATCTGGATCCCCTTGAAGGCAAGGAATCAATTGCTCCGCAGTACAGTTCTCCCATCGATCGCTAGCCCAGCTCTGTGGAGACAAGAGCTTGGCATTTAACCTTGCACAGCAGAGGCATGAAATCTGAACCTGGTGTGCCAGGAGCTCTCTGCATGCTGCTTCATCTGTAGCTGTTCTCAAATGCCAGAATAAGAGCTTCTGCTCCTTAAAACAGACTTTTATTTCCTTGTTTGACAGACCGATAGCAGCTGAATCTGCGAACAATTTAAGGATTACTGGAAATGTAGTGTTTAAGAGTATACCCTCCAGTGGAGACAAAACGCTGAACTGACACTAGTGAGGGCACGTGTATGGTGGGTGAGGAGGAAGTGAGAGTTACTGTTGGTTATTTTTTCATTATTCTGTTACCAGTATGTATCTTGGCTAACTACAGCTAATCTGGTATTTCTGGACTCATGAAAAATAATCACCTACCGTGTTACTGTACTATGAGCTACAGAATTAACAATGTTGTCTGCCCAACACCTGAAACTACCAGGTGTTATTTCCAGCATGCAACTACAAACTTATGTTTAAGAAATGCAGTTTGCAGCCTGGTACTGGTTTCCTGCGCTAGGTGCAGGAGTGTGTGGATTACAAGTGGTCTTAAACCCAATATTGTTGCAAACTTTTTTTTTCCTTTGTGCCACAGCAAGGAATGCTTCTGTGTATTGGTGGGGATAAATGATTATCGCTGAGATATGATTGACCAAATAATTCTGCTAGCCTAAAAGTATTTAGGAGGTAACTTTCTGCAGTAAGCAAGGGATTTAGGCACTTGGCAGAGCTACGAGTGGAGAAGACTATTAGCCAGCTGGGTCACGCTGTCATATCTGCAAATACCACTTGGTGTGTTCTCCTTTTTGGTAGGTCTGGGCAAAAAGAGGTCACGCTTCCTCCTGCATAGGCTCAGTTTGGTGAGAGGAGTGACTGCATACCCATAACCATAGCCTGGTTTTTGCCTGGTAGTGTGGCTCACGGGAAGCCGTTTAAAAATTTTTCAAGTTCGAGCAGCCACAGAGGTTCTCGGTTATGGCGTGATAGGGTGAAAGATGGCTCGCTCTGGATGGGGGGACACACATGCAGAGAAGATATAAATGCATGTCTGTGTGCCATCATCCCTTCTGCATCTCTGCTCCCAAACTGCCCTCTCCAAAGCAAAGCTCTAGTTTCTTGCTCCATCATGGAGATGCTCACAACCTATGGTCCTTTATTCTAGGTAGAGAAAAGGGATATAACATGGTGGCACGAACAACATCAGAATTTAAACCGGGTGCCACATGTCTGTTCACTGTAAGCCCCACTGTAAAGGACAAGCTGGCTGCTGAAATGAGTGAGCAAAGCACTAATCCTGTGGTTGAAGGCTGTGTTTTAACGAGCCTGGATCAATTGTCCATGTGAAGATGCAGGTCCCTGATAGCTCAGACTGAGGGACTAAATCGTTGGGTATCTGCAGGGGAAGGGATTGGGTTTGGAGCATTTTCTTAGTTGAATCTAAACAGTCTGTGACAGCTTTGTGGCTGAGATGGTCAGGCGCACAAAAGGAATAAAAGCCTTCATGCAACCTACAATTCCCAGCATTTAACAGCAGCTTTCGGCTATTGTGAGTGGTATTATTCCATACTGATGCTATGATTTCTGTGCATGAGGATTTGGTCTGTTTTAAGAGGTCACACATGAATAGTAATGGTCTTTATAGCAGACACACGTGGCGTTTACAATGTGCTCCTTTGTTTCCGTGTATGATTTTTTCTACTCATCTTCAGTAATTTAAAGATTGATGCCTAGCAATTAAGTATATGTGTACTAAGTGTATGAGGCAAGATTTTTTAAAAAAATGCATATTCAACTCTTCAGTGAAAGTACACTTAAAGATGGATCTCTTGATACAGAGTTTCTCTTTATTTCTGCTATTTAACTGTCAATGAAATAGCACTTTGTCTATCTGTTGCTGACTTTCTTCACAAACTGTTACACCTCTGTAATAGACTGAGTCTGTAAAACAAGATGTAATGTTCCAAAAGATAAAATCAGAAGCACACATTTCTCTGAAATGGAATGCCCTTATGCAAGAGTTCACTAGGGAGTATAAAATAATTTTTAGGAAAATCACAAAGTTGTCATGAAAAATAGAAACCTTATGTCAAAGTGTGCTGCCAATTAACACCTACAGAAATGTTATTTAAATAATAGCATGTCCAAATAATAAGGGTTTTTAGCATGTTTTATTAGGTACCAATTTAACTGTACAGGGTAGATGCATTTCTGGCTGGCAAAAATGATTTTTCCCATTCCATAAGGCTTGTCAAAATGTCTCTTCCTCTTTCATACTTGGAAGAGATTGACATCTGTCAAAGATTCCTATGCCAGAATAGTAAATGGAGAAATGCAGATGTAGCAGATGCTTTGGCTGGTGGTGAAAGCATTTGCTTCAATCAGTAACTTGAGCTTCCAGTCAAGATGAACTCTCTTCTACAAGGACCTGTGCAGTATTCTGCTGTTCTCTAACCGAATGCATGGACATTTATTATAATTTCTGGCCTATTACATTCTTCACGCCACAAACTACAACTCTCCGGTGTCATTCTTGGGCATCAGGTACCTGTAAATAAGATGTGTCATTTTGTTGTTTACTCATCACAACCAACTTTTCTGTCAATGGGAGTTTATAAAAATGCATTTCCCTTTGGCTCTTCGTAATGGCAACAAAACCTGGTTGACTGTAGCACACAAAGGCTTTCCACGGGGGGACCTGCTGGTGCAGACAGGCCGGTGCTGCATTGCTCCTCCTCCCTGTGCAGAGCAAAAGGTCTTCTGAGATTTCCTTATGTTTGTCCTGAATTCTGACAAAGCATAGATGCTATTCTGACAGCACGTGCGAGTCGTCTGCGGTTTGCTAACAGCCCGCGGAGTCTGCTCCACAAACACGATATCTGACTTTGCTCCATTTCAGTTGATGAGTTGTTCTTCCTGCCTCGAACGTTAATATCTGCATGATTATATTCTGTTGATGTCCATCTAGGGAGGAAGACTCGAGCTTTATCTGAGCAGTGCTTTTAAAAAACCCAAGGTCTGCAACATTTAACTACTACATTTTTATGATGAAGAAAGACTAATCCTGACTCTGTTGGATTCCCTGGACCTCCACATATTTCCAGCCTTTAGATTAAATAATATTTGTATGATTGATCTTAAGCTCCCACTGTTCTTCGATGCTTCCCATCAGTATACTGCAAATTTGGTGCTGGGGCACAGAATTAATTTCTGTAGTAGCCAGCTGTGATACCGCAGGGAGTGATGACTTCAAATGGAGAAAGAACAGAAGGAACAAATCAAGGCTTTGACTGGAACCTGGGTTTCATGCAAATGCCCTTTAGAATGAAGGACCTACTTGTTTCTTCCATCTCATAAACAAAGGTACATTAGAAATATCCAGGCTGGATGACGGGAAACGCATGCATTTCTGCAGATCTTAAATGTTTGGGTTTAATGTCTACAAATGGTAATAATTGAAGTGCTTCACAAACATTAAGTATTTTCAGCAACTTAATGAGCTAGAAAACATCAAAGGAAGTGGCCATCTCCAGAGTTAATTGGCACTTCTTATCCTAAGTGTATCTTGACCATTATTCCCTTATCAGCAGTATGTGGAAGAACATTGTCATCTATCTTTTGTAGATTTTTTTTTTCCCCTAAAAATTTAGGCACTCCTTCTTTTTACTGTGAGGGAGGACACAGACAATTTAATGTTGAATGGCAAAATACCACAAGAGGCTGTGTGCAATGAGGCGGTGGGTTGTACACAATTAAACTGGGGGGATTTTCAGTGACCGATCATATCAACATGAGAGCTCAGAAAAGAATTAGCTTTGCTTTTGCCTTCAGCAGCACAACCTGTTCTCAGGATCCTTTTACTGCGAATGGGTATTTGCTATTCCCACATAGTCCATGGGGAATCGGTAATATTGTGATGAAAATGCAGAAGTGGGTTTGGAGGAGAGGGGTGTTGGGAGAGTTGCTGAGAAACATCCTCTTTGTTGCTCTTTGAACGTTTTGAGTTGCATGTGAGTGTGCAATGCTCCTCTGCCTTTCCAGACCCAACACAGCCTGTGTAGGCAGACTGCCTCTCTAGGGACAAATGGGAATATAGAAATTGGAAGGGAAGCCATAAGGTTTTTGTTTTGATCAAAGTGTTTCATAAACTTCAGAAGTGGGGGGGTGGGGTGGAATATTGCTAGTGTATTTGCATGTCAAAGATGTTCAATGAACTTCTTTTCAGCCTGCAAGGAGAAAGAAAAGGGGTAGAGGGGAAATTGTGCTTTTTAAAGAAAGCAATATATCGCAAAACCTCCTTACTACAAAGTTGTTCTGAAAATATGACTAATGTAGAAGCAAGTTATAGATATGTATGACAAATAGGCAATTGGTTATTTTCTAGATGCTATCTTGAGTAAAGTGAAGATAGCGCCATGGAAGCTGAGATACACAGAAGAAAACAGCTTTCTGTCTTTATTTTTCATTTGTTGCTTGGGGGACAGCATAGACAGATTATCATTGTTTTAATGGCATTTGGATTACTTTTTTCAGGTTGGGACTGATGTGAATCCCATTAAACTTGCTGGGAATCATTTGATTTACTTTATGGCTTTTTTTCACTCAGCCCTGTAAAAGGTCAGCGTTCTTCATTGCTGTTGCTGTTTATTGCTAATTGTTTGATATGCTCCTGGGTCTGCTATTCAAGTTGCTCTAATATCCTTATTGCTGAGGAACAGGGATTTGGCAAGTGGCGGTACCTTTCTGCCAGCCAGAACCATGGGAGTGCTGGAGGAGTCAAGGTGTGTGTAGCTGTAATGATAACGCCCTTGCATACACTAGCGATGTGCAGATTTGCATGGATGTATTGGCTGAAGTCTTGGTTTTTAAGCAAAAACACGTGGCCAGATCTTCATCTTGTGTAGTCCTACTGAAGGTGATGAAGCAGTATGTTTTTACTCCAGCTGAGAGATGGGTCGCTGTATTTGCCTCTAGCTGGGGCGGTGCAGGTGAAGGGCAGGAATCCGTACAAGCAGACAATACGAATGCTTGCCCTGTCCCTCACCATGGTTGGCTGTTTGATCCATGGCTTTTTATCCCTGGAGCGGGAAGGCTGGTCTGTGTCCCAAATCGCAGATTGAAGGGCTGTGCTTACATGTGCTCTTCTCTCTTCTGCCCCTTGATGCTGCTCTGGGCACAGCTGGCACCAGCAGCCTGGCAGCAGGTATGGCATGTCCTGCCCAGTGTATCTTGCCATATGGACGAGTATCTTGGCCTGAATTCACCACAGGTTGACACCCGGGGGAACAAATACTATTTCTAATTCTTGAAAGGTCTCTTAATTTGTATGGAATCTTACTTTATGTGTTGAATGAAGAGAAACAGCTGAGCACTTGCAGGTATCTGAAATAAATAAAGGAAAGAAGTTTACTTTGATATGTCATCGTTCTTGTCAATGACTGGCAGTTTCTTAGCTTGGCCCTCAAGCTCAGAGCAGAGATCAGATCTGTGTCCATTGTATGTGGGTACCTGTTTCCAGCAACAGCCACTTAACCAGTGAATAAGAAGCAAAATCTCATTCCTCTTCCTTACAGCAATAAGTTATCACACTGAAGCATGAGATGTGATTTTTTTTTTTTAAATTAATTGCATTTTGGCATGCATAAATACATGTTTTCATTATTGTCTGTAAAATTAGCTTGCCCCTTTTTCAATATCCAGTTGCTGTTCTTGACTCCAGCCTGCTGTGGCAAACCACTCCACATGTCACTTGATTGTGCTAAATATCTCTGCTTTGAGTTTACAAGGTGAGACCAGACTTATTTTCCCTTTTACTTTGTGTTAGGGAAGCTGCAGAGAGCTAGCAAGTCAGCTGTGCTGAGCTAACTGCTCATCACTGGATATGTTCATTGCTGGAGATGTGGAATTTGTATTGGGTTCCAATTAAAGAAAATTCTGTGTTCACTTCAATTTGTGATGCTCCTTACTGTCCAGGAACACAAGTGTCAAGCTAGCGTGTACTGACAGAGCTGTCTAAAAATAAGCTCAAGAGGAGATGCTTGTGGTGGTCTCGGTGGAAATTGTTTAAAACCTGCAAGGATCTTAAAGGGCAGAGAGCTCTTGAACAGTCTTTCCCCCTGAATAAATTTGTGATTTCAGGTCTGCGGATGATGACCTGATGGACATAAAACTGTGTCTGATGTTCTCCTGTTGTCATAAACCCTACATCTTGATGGCCAGCGGTGCTGGGAGTCTGTCTGCCTTCTCCTCTCCTCAGGTCGTGCATGTCTCCTGCAGACAGTGTGTCATGCATCTCGGGATGCTTTCCAAGATGAATGTCCCAGAAGTAACATGGTGGTGTGAAATGGCAGCGATTGGAAGTATGAAAAGGTTACACAACAGTGTCAAAGAGCACATCAGATCTTTACCGTGCTCCTTCCTAGGCTGGGAAAAAGAAAACACTTTTTCTGGGTAGGCTGTTGTGAGGGATGCATGGTTAACTGCTGTTGTGTTCTGCTCCATCCAAATTGCTAATTTCTGTTTACTTTCTCCCTTTCCATCCAAGGAAAAGTTGGCATTGCTATCATTTGAGCCACTTACACAGACATTATACTTGATGCTAAGTTAAAATACTCTCTCTTAGGGTGTGCTAATCCTTGTGGGATAGATGCCTATGCCCATTTTGATCTAGGGAGAGCTGGGGCACAGTGAGCTGTTTGATCAGAGTTGTGAATCAAGGCAGTGGTGGAAAATTTCCCAGTTTTGTTTTATTCGTTGAAGTAAATGTTCTTTTGAGTTTCTGAAAATATACCAGTCTAGTTCCTGCTGCACAGAAGTCACTTCTCAATGTTATTTTCCATTATCTCCCACAGAAAATGAACTCTCGGCATTTATCCTTGCGATGTCTGTAACGTAAAGCAACCATATTTCAAAAACAAAAGAGCAGAATGAATGGTGGGAGCAGGTGGCAGGAGCTGTTAGGTGTGTGTTAAAGGGTCTGTAAGTGCAGTTTGTGCTCACAGGTAAGGGTAAAATGTGGGTTTGGCTGAAGGACAAGGATGTGGTTTCACAGTGACTACCTGATTTTAAAACATTCTTTTTTTCAATGCAAGAATGAAAATAGAATGTTCCAAGTATCTTAAAAAAAAAAAAAATTGTGTCAAATGTCATTCTTGCTCAAAGACTGGGTTTATCTTTAGAAAAGACCCGCTTATAAATTATGCCCGAGACATCAGGAATATTCCTATCAGAAGCCATAGAGGTCTGCGAATGCCCCACTTGTGGCAAAAGCAGCATCAAAAATGGGTAATTCACTAGGGAAGCTGAGAGGATGGCAGAAGACTGGTTGCCTGCTGTGTGTTTGTGTGTCGAGACCGAAGGCTGCCGGGAACCTGCTGGAGGGGATGACGACGTGGGCAGAGGCACTGGTGGTGCTGGTGAGCTGTGGTATGCTTTGCAAGACCCCACTGTGAGCTCACAAACTGTTCGCACGATTCCTGCTGACCCTGTTGGTGGCTTATTGCTTATTTCCAGTTTCACTGCTGTGCTACCCAAGGTATTTCAATGACCTTCAGAGAGGGTTTTGTAATTTCTTTGGTAGTTTGCTGGCTGGTGGCTCAGCGAAAGGGGCATTTTGGCTCCTCCAAAGCTGCTCCTTTAGTGCCAGGAAAGTTCACTGCAATCGCCCCTGGGGAAGTGCTTTGACTTAACACAGGTTGCTTCGCCAAAGGAGACAACGTGGTGAAGCAGATGAACAGAGGGCACAAAAGGCAAAATCCATCTGAGAAATGTCAGGCACATGACAAAGGGGAGGGAAAGCTGGAGAGCGGTGTGATTTCTAAAACACAGCTGTAAGTGACCTTTAAATGTTGATAGCAGTCCTAAGAAAAGCAAGAGGAAAGTGTAAAAGATTTTGTTTAACTAACTTTAGGTCACAGAGGACAGCAAAAATGATGGAATTGTGCAAAACAAAAGACCCTCCTTGTAGGTGAAAGTTAAAAATTGGTCGTGGGTTTTCCACTGTAACACTTCATTTAGTCCTGTGTATTAGAGGTGGTTGCTTGGCTGCAAGCAGGAGGAGGAACCAAGTACATAACAGAAGATATCAGTTCCTCAGGATGAGTTTCTCTTCATTAAAACCTGGGTATATCAAATCCTGTATCACCTATATATTTCACCCTATTTGAGTTATCTCAAGTTATTATTTATCACTTTGGTATGTAAGCAGTGAAGCCTCTGCCTTCACCTGCTTTGATTTCAAGCATTAGCACTCTCCTGCTGTGAGCTAAATTGTTTTAAGGTATGAATGTAAAATTTTCAGCTAGATTCAATTCACATGTTCAGTGTAATTCATACCCTTAATTATATCCTAAGTGAATTTACAGTGACTCTTGAGGGTTAAGTGTCTTGCCCAGTCTTTTTGTACTAGTTCTGGCTGAGTTGGGCCAAAATGAGGGGTTTGGGGATCCCTTTCTTCCAGGTCCACTGCAGACCAGTGGGCTTTGCTTTCAGCCTTTTGAGTGCCAGGGCTGGTGTGAACAATTCTCCCTCTGGTTAACCAGGAAAACTGATTCAAAAAGCCTGCTATTAGAGTACCAGAAAGGTACGATAAGACTCTGACATGCTGCAGGCTTACCTGACCCCTGCCTAGAAAAACCCAGTAAATGGTTAATACTGACTGCTGAATGAAGATGGCTATTTAGGCAGTAGTAACAAAAATAGTCAAGGACCCTGGTGCTCCCTGCACAGCTCTCCCTGGTGCAAGCAGAAGGGGCTGGTGACTAGTTTGAACATCAGTTGTGTCAATAAAAAGGCATTAGAAATTGCTTGTCTTGTTCACTTAACTCTTACGTTGCTGCACTGTCAACTACTGCATCCTGGAATAGCCAGGAATTGGAGAAACTTGAGGGAACCTCATAGCATCAGCAGTTAGTAAAATTGTCTTATTGGAATACCTTTGTCTCCAGAGAAATGTGCGCAAATGTTTATGACCGTGGTCCTTGACAATGAAGTACACAGAAAGAAAATCCATCCTCTTTCAGGTATTCAGTTAAATGGCTGCAAAGCAGTGATGGTTCCTCTGCTCCTCTGTCAAAACATCACTCCAAGGCTGAGACTCCCTTCTTCTGCATCACACTTGTGGTGTGGACTCTTGTGGGGGGCAGCTGCATTAGCCTGGTGAGTGGGAGTGGACTCCTCTAATAATGTCATCCAGAGACAGGGTGCCTCTACGGACTCTTTTTAGCAACATCAGGTGCAATGAGCAGGGATTATCTTGTTTACAGTACTATTGTTAATGTAAAATATGCCTCTGAATCTTGGAGACTAATGTTTGCTTGGGGAAAAAAAAATCATTAGGTTTCTCTTGTAAAGATGAATGTGTAGTTTTGAGGAACTGTATTGTGTCCCAGAATAGTTAGCGGCTGCTGTAATAAGTCTTCTGAGGTTATAAAAAAAGTGACAGGCTTTCTGGGGTTTGTTTTGGTAGGAGTCCAAAAAAGAAGAAAGTTGGGCTTCAGGCATCGGATTCATCACTGGGGTTGGAAATGAAGGAAAGTCAGTGCAGCCTGGAAACTTTGCTCCATGTAATAGCAGGAGAAAGTCTTACAACTGCCAGTCTTGCTTCCACCAAAAAGGGAAAATGAATCTGTGGCTGCAGCTGGTCCTGGGTCAGAGAAACATCTGGGGCTGGTCACATCTTTTAAAGACACTGTTTTGGAATAGCTACAGATTGAAGCATGCACTTCTATGTTGGCTCACATAAATCTCATTCTTCCGTGCTGTTTTCCTGAAATCATAAAGCAGAAGATCCTTGTTTTTTTGAGTGAAAAAGGAAGTGAGAATGGTTATAGCCTCCTTTAAAGCTTGTTCTGCCTATAGGGCTGATGTCTCTTTGTGCTAGATTAGTGTTTCTATCCTTCAGACTTTATAGGTGTCCATCACTGTAGAACAATACATAAATACCTCCCATACCTGAACAAAATAAATTACTTTTTTTCACCTAGAAATAGCCTAACTGGAAGAAATGGAGCATAAAATATTGCACAGCAGGTGGCAATGGTGAAATGATAAAAAAGAAATAGAAAATAACTGCATAGTTGCTTTAGTTGCTTCTTGTCTTTTTTTTTTTTCTTCCCCAGAAGGGAAAATGATTCACAAAGTAATTTGAGATGGATGCTTTGAGCCTTAGCAGTGTCAATTTTCCATGACTGAGGGGACGTAGTGTTTAATCTACCTACTTGGTCTATGCGGGTAACAAGCATCTTTTATTTTTATATTTTAATGAGCACAAGTAAGTCATACCAGGTTTCCAGAGAAGCCTAAATCCTAAGAATACTCCCAGAAGCTTTGTTTCCTCCTTGAAACTCTCTGCTCAAAACTAGAGAGGGAAAGCTGGCAAGCTGTCGATGGCCGTGTGTGCAGGGAGTGTGAATTGATGCCCTGCACTTGGGAGTGCCTGCGCCCCTGGCAGCAAAACGGGGTAGGAGAGAAGCTGTGGGTGCCCTATATCTTTATCATCAAGTAAATCTTGTAATCGGCCATCTCTCTAGTGGCTAGTCTCCTTTGCCCAGTGTTTCTGCTGTCTGCTCAGCAGTGGTGCGGCTCTTGGATGTGTCTTCCCAGGGACTGGGCACCGTGGTGGCCGTTGGAGAAACACGGGGGAACATGTAAAGAACATCTGGATGTAGGTGAGGAAGATGAGGTTACTCTTCTGACGACAAAAACTTCTAGGATGGAGTACAAATCTTGGGAGGTGAACTGATCCTTGTATAAATTAATCCTAATATATAGGCTCTACCTGATACAATTTGGCTTTGAATTTTGTGGACCAGCAGCTTTAGCCAAAACCTGCCATGTTTTCAAATTTGGGCAGCTTTGCTTGTGATTTCTTTAGGATTTCCCTGAAGTTCTGGGTATTAACATCTGTAAGGAAGATGTTACTAGATGAAACTGCTGCTTGTAATAACCCAGGTTTTGTGTAATGCCAAAGTTGTGAATTAATTGGTCTTAGCTGAGATATCCTTTGCTCTCAGCTGGCACTTCTGTACCTGGAAAGGCCCAAGGATAAATGGACCACGGAAACAAACTATCTGTGTACTGAATGCAGCTTTCTCTGTTAAAAACCTGGACGAAAGCTGCATTCTTCAATTCCCTCTTCACGTTTCTGTTCCAGGAGTAGGCAGCACTCTTGTATCTTCTCAGGAATCCATTTGGCATTTCATGTGAGCAATAAAATCAAATCTGAATCAAAGGAAAAAGTGACCATGGACAAGAATAGCCTGTTTTGATGTCAAACCAGAGCCAGTCATAAGAAATCTGGCTGAAATGGATTTTAATAAAATTTGGTTAGCTGACATAAAAACATCCTGCAGGAGTGTCTCTGTTTTAAGTCCCTGTTGAAAGTGGCAAGATTTGGGTGGGAGAGCGCCTGGCCGTGGAGCACCTGGGGCATTATGGGCTTGGGTTGTACAGGCTGGCAGGGAAAACCTCTCTGGACAATACCAGAAATAAGATCACCTATGTAAATTCAGGTGGTTCAGGCACTGGAAGAGGTTGCCCAGAGGGGCTGTGGCTGCCCCATCCCTGGCAGTGTTCAAGGTCAGGTTGGATGGGGCTTTGAGCAACCTGGTCTAGTGGAAGATGTCCCTGCCCATGGCAGGGGGGCTGGAACTAGAGGATCTTTAAGGTCCCTTCCAACCCAAACCATTCTAGGATTTTATGAAATCTGCTTTGGCACCATGTGTGAGTGCATGATGACAATTACAGGATGATGTATTGTGTGCTTCATGCACTTTGAGGAGGCTTTTCTTAGTCACATGACTATACATGCATTTGTTGAATCTTTTCACGGTTTTATATTTTATCATCCCTGATGACAGTAAGTTTCACAAGTTAATTGAATTCTTAAGCAGTTTAGGTTTTTGTTTTTCCCAGGAAAAACAACTAATCTCATACATTCCCCTGAAGATGCAAAACTTTGGAACTTATTTGAGTCTAATGTGGAATTTATTTTATGACAAAACAGAAGATACTTACAGATGAAAAATAAATACCAAGAATAAGTCATGCATTTTTCATTTTGAGTCTGAGGGCAGAGAGACGAGTAGTCTAAATATTTAAGATAAGCTGTCTGGTACCCAGAAGAGCTCGGTATGGGGGTGTGTGTGCTGGGCGGTGGCTGAAATGTCGTGATGCTACAGGGATCTGTGCTGGCTTACAAGTTAGCTTTGAGGCAGATGGTCCTGCAAGGATGGAGCTCCTCTGCCCTGAGGATGTGTCTCATTTGATGTGCAGAGCTGTGGGGATCAGCTGGGTGATCCCGTGTCCCAGCTGGGATGGCTGTTTGCAGGGATGGGGATGGGAAGAGCCTCATCTGTATGGTGTATGTTGTGCTAGACCCCAAAATAATCTTATTTACTTACATAGTAAATGGTGTAAAGTGAAATTCTCATTGCAAAAGCTATCTTCACTATCCACTGTTGTCACCAAAAATTAAGTGGAATTTCTGGGGGGCGTTGGGGTCTAAGTGATCTAAGCCTGTAAACCAAGACAGGGGAAGAGGTGGGGAAAAAGTAAACCACTGACCCTCAGGTAATTCCTCTGTAAGACAGAAGAGTATCATGTCTTTCCAGTTTGCATCTTTCTAATATCCTCAGTGAAACAGTTTCTCCTGCTCATGTATGGGAAAGCTCTAATGTGTTTCTTAGTTTGCTGCAGCTGAGCTTTCTCAGCTTAATGACCAGGATTATTTGCTTTCCATTGGGAGTAATGGTCAACTACATCATGTGATCCTCCAAAAAAAAAAAAAAAAAAGCATTGCTCTTTAAGAAAATTGTGCAGTATGCTAATGTACACAAGAAGTGTATCAGGCAGCTCACCACTGAATTGTTCTAATTGCTCTTTATATGATCTCAGGTCATCACCTCTGAATGTGTTGTCTTCTATGTCACTGCATGGGCATCATTTACATGGGTGCCTATCTGTTGGCAAGTGGAACTGGTATCATCAGCTCTGAGTTGATGTTATTCCTGCCATATCCTTTATTTAACAATTTTTTCAGGGATGAATAAGATCGGTGTGGCTTTCAGTGTAGTGATTTTGCATTTTTATCTTCATCTGTTTCCAGGGTTTTTTTCCACTACTCTCTTCCTCTGGTTTTATTGAGCTTGCTTCCCTTGGCCAATAACTCTTGGACTATTTGAACAGCCTACAGGTTACCAGACTTTCATTATCACACTTTTTCTTACTTCCTGCTCTTGCAAAAAGCTTGCCATTTCACAAATTGTTCTTCATCAGAGATAATGTGTCTCTCTGAAATGGAAGCACTTTCCCTTTACTTGTTCCCAGAAAGTGGCCAAAACACCTGCAGATGCTGATGGGTTTTAGAAAAGGAAAATCAAATGTTGTCTCAGCCAGAAGGCTGTTCAATTAACTTTTCCTGCTGGGAATTATTAGACTTGAGGCTGTGCTATTGGGAGGGATCATTTCTAGCATCAATGCTAAATGAATTAGGACTTTGGTAACAGAAGAACTTATCAGAACATGAGATGCAACAGCAAAGCACTGAAAGTTTAAATAAATATTGGATAGAGTTCACTTCTGGAGCACCATGATGCTTTGCTGTGAAAAATACATTTAAATGAGACTGTCTAAAACGTAGAAGTTATCAAATACGTCGATATTTGTCATGGGAATGCCAACTTAAACATGGTATTAAGGGCGGAAATTTTTGATGTTTACTTGTTTTATTTTTCTAAAAATTACCTCTTCCTTAACACAAAATCTCTGAATCCTTCCCTTATACTGCTCAGCCCGCCCCTGGATAACAGGCAAACAGCTCCCGTTAGGCTGGGATCACTTGCCATGGTGCTTACATCCCATTTTAAGGGCTCTGTGGACAACTGCTCACAACCGGAGCCTGCTGCACCCAAGCACTCACGGGTGTCTCGGGGCTCAGGTGAGCACTCTAATTCAGTCCAGTGCCCCAACTCTGCCATCTGAAGTACAAAATGCTTGGAGAACGTTAAAAATAAACTTGGTGGATTATATTTCAGTTTTATATCCATGCAACGTTTTTAGAAGCATTACTGTGGGCTGAACCTCAAATTCTTCTCTCGGGGAAACCACTAAACACATCAAACTCTTCTGTGTATTTTCATTTGAATCTTTGACAAAATCGTGAGCAAAATGTGTTTATTTGAGCCTAATTGTGTTTTTAAACAGAACAATATTTGCTTACATGATTTTAACCAACACTCTACCAGTAAACTCTTCTGCAAGGCAGTGGTGCATATATCTTTACCAGTTTTAACTGAGGGCTGTATCTGACACTGTCTGAGCTGGATGTGTGACCAGAACCTCAGCCTTATTTCATGATCACCTGTCACAGTCCTGATCAACTTCTTGGAATAAATAACTGGGGTTGCCCTACGCTTGCTCTTCCTTTGACCCCTCTGCTTCTGAAGTCACGGACTGATGTTGGCAGAGCTGATTGCAAGTAGGAGGAGGCTGTGTGGTTGGTTGGGTGGGGGTTTTTTCTGTTTTTTTTGTTTGTTTGTTTTGGTTTGGGTTTTTTTGTGGTGGTGTTTTTTGTGGTGTGGTGTGTGGGTTTGTTTGTGGTTTTGTTTAGGTTTGTTTGGTTTTTTGTTTTGAAATCTCCCTCTCTGGTTTGGTGCTGCTAAGGAAGAGGCAGGGTTTGGAGTGATGCTCGGATGGCGAGTAGCATGTACTCCCTGCTGGTAGACCTGCACGTGGGGCTGGGCACTGCTTTCCCATCACACTCTACTGAAAGTTATAAGCATTGGAATTTGAGCACCTCTCAAAATGTGCAAGAGGAGTATGTTGTATTCTATTGTGCGTTGCCCTTTCAATTTAACTTTCCTTTTCTGCTTTAATAGGTCACTTGCTTTTATGCAGTGCTTTCCTTCTTGGTGCATAACTTTGTTTAACTTCTGTCTTTCCTTCAGACCTGCTCCAATTTCAATATCCCAGAGTTTCCCTTCTTCGGTTTCTTTTGATTGTGATTTGATTTTTACTCAAGCCACTTTCTGGCACTCTGAAAACTACATTCAGCAGCAGCATCTATGACCAAGCACGAGGTCCCACATGTGACATTTAAGGACAGAGGAGCTGGATCTTTTTGGCAGGGAAGCCCAACGGGGATTTGGGAATCCAACCTGTCCTACCCATCTCCCCCACCTCTAGTAACTCGCCTGCTTTAAAGGGGATTCTTGTGTGCTTACGCTCACTGTATATCAGTGTCTTAGCATGGTGACACCCAATTAGCTGGATTTATTTCCTCCTGAAGAGCAATGGTTTTCACTTCCCTCACTTCGGAGCGAGGGATCAAGTTTCCCTGAGTGGCTTTGGAGCTGTTTTGGAGCAGCAGAGGTGTGCCTGTGGTTGGGGGGACTTCAGTTTCTAGGGAAAAACAAAGTCTGGGCTTAGGAAGTGCAAAATGGCACATTGCAGAACCCCCATCTACACTGGGTGCAATGTGATGTCTCGGCATCCGTCATCCCGGCCAAAACTAACGGCAAGTCACTGGGGCAAACCCACCCCTCAGCTGTGTAACTGCACCGTCCCTGGAGGAATTGCATGCCAGTACAATAAACAAGAAACCCAGTCGTTACCTTGTGGTGTCAAGTGATGAGCTGAATAATTACTGTGTGAAGGTGGCTTTTTGCTTGGGGCTCTGGGGGCCGCCCATTGTGCTGCCCAGAGGTGGCTTGTGCAGGCAGCACTGGTGGAAAAGAGGGGTAGTTTTGTGGGGTCATTGTATTTACGTGCATTGATACATAAGTATTCTAATGGAGCAAAATCGCACACTTCAAAATGATTACTCTGATTGAACACTCTTCTGTTTATCCTCCAGAAACTGGTTCTTTTACTTCCCCTTCAAAATATGGCTTAGAAAGGGAAGGGGGTGATGCATGTCCCTGTTCTCATTTCAATCCAGGCTTGTTAAACAGCTCCTGATGAAGGCTCAGCTGCTCTGACTTGCTGTTTCGGGAGAGGTTTGGGCAAATTGGTTTAGGTGCTGCTCCCAGGTAATTAAAATATGCTTTGCCTCTCGCGCTTCCAGGCTGATTTGAATTTGTACTGAGAGTTACAGGGAGGAGTTAATGGGATTTTCTTATGGGATCTTATTCTCCAGGGAATGAGCAATGTTAAAATTTGTTAAGAAGTAGGTAGAATCAGTAAACCTATGCTGTTGGGGTCGCAGTGGCTATGTGTGGTCAGGTCACGGGGAAACTCAGACCTGAACTTCTTGGCTGACAGGAACTTCCAGACACTTGGGCAATTAGCTGGGCACCAGCCATAGGCCCAGCTATTTAAAAAAAAAAATAAATAAACTAAGAACATGTACTGGTGCTTGGTACATGGGCTTTTAGCTAATGAGCATCCCAGGGAGTGGATGCAGCTCTTGGCTGTGCTGCCAGAAAGGAGAGAGAATCGCAGCATCTGAGCAGCAGTGGTAATGGAAAGTGCAATTAAGGCATGTATGTCAGCTTCATCTCTAATTGAATCTGTGGGCTACAAATAGAGACGTGTACATGCAAGTTGGATATGTGTGCCTCTGAGCTGGACACGTATCTGCAAAGTTCAAGGTGCCAAAAAAGAGACCTTCAGCTTGAGCTGCCCTTACTTGCAGCACTTTAAGTACATCTGCAGCAATCTCTGATTTCTGGGGGTTTTTTTTGTTGTTTTCCTGTCTTGGTTTGGGAAGGTGATATCCCTTTCCTTAAAACTGGGTGTGTGCTAATTGCTTGGTGAGACTGTGCTTACGGAAGCGTAGCTCCCGGTGACAGCGAGGTTACAGCACCTGCAGGCTCTGCTGATAAATACCCACTGCTGCTGCCAGGGCAGATGCTTTAACTTGTTGGGTCTATTCACAACAAACTCCTCTTCTGCTGATGAAATATGTAGTAGCCCTTATAAATCAGCAGTAGACTAAGTTTGTGTGTCGTCTTTTAATTACTGGAAAATCCCTGGGATCAGAAAATGGCATCACAAGGTTTATAGCTCAGCTTTAGTTTGGATTCAAATGCCTTACTTGGTCAAAATTTGCTCTGAAATTCAAAAGAATCTGTCTGAATAAGGCACACAGGATGCAGTTTACCATCAGTGTGTGCCATGGGTAATTGTACTTACTCAGCTCTCTTAGCTGCATACAGCCTGATAAAATAAGCAGAGCCAGACACATTACAGACTAAACCAAATAGTAAGATAAATCCTTACTTTCAAAATTAACTAGGCAGTAAAGCATGTTGTTTTTCATGAAATGTCTATAAGTTGGAGCTGAATAAGGTATTTGTTCTCTCTGAATGGAGCAAGGGCTATAAATAATGTAGGGCACAGTCTGGATTTACTCTCTCTGACGTCTCGTAATGATAGTAGCGTTACAGGGATTTAAGGGAGAGGGTGCTTCCTACAGCGAGTAAGAAAAAAACATGTATCACTGTGATGTCTGCGGTTATGGCCATGGTGATGGCTATTTCTATAGCATGCAGGCAGAGCCTTGTGTGATGTGGGGCTGGGCACCTGCTGGCAGGAGCAGGCTGTAAATAACTGTTATAGTGACACAATTCCCCCCAAAATGTACAGACCTGCTATGGCTTTAGTCATAATTAAGAATGTATTAAACCTGGTGCTAGTGATTAACCTAACTAGCACAAAGATCTGGCTGAGGCCTGGGAAGGGACACATACTCAAGCTGAGATGAGGCTTTAAAGGAGAGAGAACAGTCTGAGAAGCTTGATTTTATGTACAACAAACAGGGCAGAGCTCTAAAAGGAGCACTAGCCTCTGACAAACTGCTCAAAAGGCATGCGGGGCTCTACCTAGCTCTAATTTGAGCAAAGCACAATTGTAATAAAAATTGGAAAATGTTCAGCTACGTAGCAAAGCATGAGAGAAACTCTTAACATTGGTTTTCTGTGAGCGCCGAGAAAGAAGACTACTTATCCACGCTGAAGCGATAAAAAATCCTGCTGTCTTCACTCTTGCCGAAGGTAGGATTTGGATAAAAATAAGCTCTTAGGGCTAATGCCCCGGTAACTCGGGGCTAAGGCTGTGCTGCACATGGATGCTGAGGAGATGTTTGCCGCGGTGCGGCAGGGATTTGGTTCCGTGCCGTGGGCTGTGCCGTGAGTTCTGTCTGACCCTGCTGGGCTCCCACTGGTGACAGCATGGTGGCTTCCATTTTTTTTAATTTTTTTTTTTTTTTAAGGCTGCTGGGTACATTATAGCGAGCTGATATTTTGCTGCTGGTGTCTGTTTTCTAACCTTATCTAACTTACGTTTTCATATGCATGTTAAAGCACTTGCCGTGCTGTTTCTAAAGGAGACAGAAGCAGCTGGGGTGATGCCAAGGGTCCGTCCTGCGTTTAGCTGGCTGCCTGCGACGCTAGCACTCAGGGGTGGGCAGCTGTACTCGTCGCCAAAAGGCATTGCATTAAAACCTACACAAATTAGCTTTGGGAGGGATGGGGGAAAATAGGCTTGTGTGTGCTTTATTGCTTTTTTTTTTTAAAGGAACAAATACTAACAGGTTTAATAGAAGCTAATAGACTAGAAGCAATAGACAGAGGGGTTTAGCAAGACATGCACTTGTACAGAACGGCTTTGTTTTCTCAGCCTGTGTTTTTTATCATTATAAAAGAGGTAATTTATTCTTCTACACTTGAAATTTGTCGGGAAATGTGGGAGCAGCTCCGCTGCAGAGGGAATATAGATATTTAATTGGGTTGTTGTCTTGGTGGATAAGGAAAAGATCAGCAAAGATGAGTCCTCAGTGACATTTTGTATGCAATGGTAGTGTCACTTTTTTCTTCACTTATGTAAATAATGTGAGTCCATCAATCCTCCATAAACTCAGGAGAAACCACAGACAATGGGGCTTCAGCTTTTAGCATAAATGTTTCCTTGGGTAGGGGCAACAGTTGCCGATAAAATGAAAATTTCTTCAGGCTTTTTCCTTTTGCGTATGACTCTCTCGGTCTCTGTAAACCATGATGGATTCTGTTGCCAAGGCTCTGCTGAAGCTGGGGGTGAAGTTTCTGCCAGTTGTGGCAAGGGCAGGTTTTTGCGGTGTATAATGAGGTAGCTAAGCTTTCTATTTCAATCCAAAATGCAAAGTTTCCTCATTCTATGTTTCAGGAGATAAATAGCTTCGTTGAATGTCTCTAGTGACATGATGGCTCATTTCGAGGCAAAGTTTTGCTGTTGCAGACTTATTTTTGTGCTGAGAAATAAAAGCAGAATGGTCTTATCAAAGGTTAGAGGGTACAATTCACCGAACTACAGAACTCTCATTTTTCCCAGTTTTTTATAAATCTTGTTAGGAAGCATTTCAGATCGCCCAGTAGCTGTTTTAGAATGTTTTTATTTTGAGGTACTAAGATGTTCACAATATTAAGCCATTTTATTACTGGGTTTTTTTGGTTTTGTTTTTCTTTTTTGAATTTCCACATCCTTTCAGGCTCCAGAATAAACAGTTCTGCTGGTCTAATTGAACTAGAGCAATGAAGTACCAGGGGTGGGGGGTCGGGTGTGATTCAGCGGGCTGGCCAGGTAGGGGCTCCTTGACTTTACTTTTGGCAGGACCAGGACTCCTCAACTTCTGTGACTACTTTACTCTGTTGTCCTTGGGCTGGTTTAGTTGATCATGGTCTACTTTGCTCTTATTTCTCTACAGCCTTTTTGGGGAAACGAGCCCATTGTAATTATGAGCTTTTCCCAAAGTGCTGCTTTTATATCCTGTATCTTCTGCAAAACCTTCTTACGCTGGTTGTCCTGCATTTGCAGGTGACGTTCAGCCTAAACAACTTCAACCTGTTAGGCTGATAGAACTTTAAAAAACTCTTTAGCTTTGGGACATCTGTACTCCAGACCTGGATACTGAGCTTTGGGATCACATCTGCATATTCCCATGACAGCTTTTCCATTGACTATGTTCCTCTGTTTTTGTGTGTAGCTGATTATAATTAAAGCTCTGGGTATAGAGTTACTTTCAGAGGTAAAGTAATGAAATACAGCTTTCACTGCAATGAACTTTTACAGTGTCAGAACTTGGCATTTTATTTGTTGTTTTTATTCTGATAAGGCTCTCTTGAAAGATGTGACATTTTGTACGTTTCCCAAAACGGAAAATTTCCCCTGCAAATGAGTCTTACAGAACTGATTAGAAATGAGCATTTTGAGTGATCTCCCACTGCTGCTGCTCATCTCTGAGACCTGAGATACTGTGAGCTCACTTCGTACCAGCCTTGCAGACGTGATGACTTTTCAATTTTGTGAATTCTTTAATAATCTCTTCAACTTAATTGACAATCTGAGACACACATGAAACTGTTGCTTACCAAATGAAATGTCCTGTCTGTAAAGCTAATCCCTCATCACTCTTCCTAGCAGTTCTTTTCAGACTCGATAGAAATGAAGAATAAGGCAATCTGTATGCAGAAATGGAAACCTTTCAAGATGGTGACTTTTACATAGATCTGCACTTGTATTTTCTTGAGCTGGTGCAGAGATTGTCACCAGCTTCAAAGGGGTTTTGTGTCTAATAATCATACCTCTGGGAACTGAATTCATACTGAAAACTTCCAGATCAATAAAGAGGAGGAAAATATAGCTGCCTTTTACTTCTTAAAAGTTTAGCATTTGATATCTGAATGTTTTTGGGGTGGTGGTGTATGTTCTTCTTCTGTCACCTAGACTATAATAAATGTGGGGACAAGCCCCAGCCCTCAGAGTTCCACACTTAAAAACCAGACTATTGTATCAGTAACTCACCTATACCTACCTCTAATTAAATGGGAGGCACCCTTCTCTATCCAAGTAAGGCTTTTTGACTTAAGAGTTATTTTTATTTTTCAACTCGGGTAAGTCACTTGAACTTGTTATGCCCTTTGTCTTTCAGCTCATAGTTGGTATTTCTTAAGGGTTGTCAGATGATGTTCTGGCAAATGAAACTGTAGTGGGTCTTTTTTATCTGGTCCCATCCAGTCTTTCCTCAGTCTAGGTTAAGAAAACTTATGATTAGTGTATTTGACTCCAATGTAAAAGGGCTTTTTCCTTCCCTTCACAGAACAAATCACCCAGGGATGTGTTGCTGCCTGTTCAGTTTAGCTGTTTGTTTTGACGTTGCCTAGATCTCAACTAATTTTTAGAGAATAAAATCAAAACTGAGCAATGATGGGAAGGAACAAGGAAGCATTTTTATGCTAGGTCTTGATTAAAAAGAACTTTTCCAAGCAATCTAGAAAAATATTTACCTTCCGGAGAAGACACTTTTACAGACCATCAAATGAGCTGGTTGCTAGTTGACAAGACTGAGAAACAAACACATACAGGTCAGGATCTCTGGGTTGCTGCGTGACTCATGACATTGTTGCAGCTGAAAACATTTTTTGATGGACAACTTGTCAAATAAGAATTTTGTTGAGAGCTCTGAATAAATATAGTTTCAAGACATAAATTGCAATGTGGTCTCTGAAATGAAAATATGTGGAAATGATAATTTCTAGGTGCTCTAAATAAAATAGTGGGATGTACTGGGAGCCTTACAGATCTTCCCTTCTATAAATAAAATGTCCATTTGACTACAATAAGAACTGTAATTTATGCAATTAATATTCTGGAATGTGTGATCATAAAATAAATAGTTTCTGCTGTGTTACACAGCCATGGCTGTCCTTGAAATTCAAAAGCAACGCAGGTAGGACAAAACGCATAATAAAAGAGAAGGAAAAATACTGGTATCGAATTCGCTGAGGAGAAGTAATATCGTCCCAAGTCACCCCTACGCGTGCTGCTGTGACAAGTTGACTTTTCGCGCTGTGAATGGCCAGCACCGCTGCCTCGCGTGCCCGTCCCTTTGGTGGCTCGTGGTCCCTCTGCGCACCTGTGGCCATACGGCACGACCAGCCTGCCAGCCCAAACCATGAGCACTGCCCACTTTTGCCTCCTCTAAGTGTAATGTGGGTGCTTGCACTATATTTGGGTGCTATAACAAACGTTGCTTAGGCTCACTTGCTTTAATGGCATCTGTGTAAGCTGGGTGTGATACTCCTTTGATGGTCACCATTTGCATCCTTCAGCACAAGGTTGATATTTGTGTTCAGAAATGTGTTATTTTCGTGTCAGCAGTTGTATATTCCGCTCACCTACGGCACACGTGAGCTTCCTTCCCCAGAAGCTCAGCACAGACAGCTTTTCCTAATCCAAAACCTCTTCCTTTCCCATCCAACCCGCTGATTTTGTCTGACACTTTTTTGCAAGCTTTTTGCGACAGCTGATTTCCCTTGTCTTTCCCCTTCCGTACTGGTAGATTATATTGATTTTGTGTCATCTGCACGTCATGTTTCTTGCTGTTTCTCTCAAGCTGTGCTTGCAGGAGGGGAGGTGGGCGAGGGGTACAAGCAGGTGCCGTAAGCATGCCCCGGAGCTGGCCCTGCAGTGCTCTGTCAGTTAATTTGCAACTTGGGAGAGGAGGAAGGATTTCCTTTTTTAATCTAGGTTCTTTGTTTTGCCAGGTGCATTTCAAAACCATGGACAACTTGTGTTTATGTTCATTAAGTATGTCGTTCAGTGAAGTTGTTACACAGGTCTGCTATGAAATAATAATTTTTTTTTCCATGTCCCTACGAGTGCTAACTGAAGGGCAGTCCCACATCTCGGATCCCTCTTACCTGTCTCGTCAGTGGAGTGGGTGTCCCAGCAGTCCCTGCCCGTCAGACACCCAGAGGGGCCCCATCCTGGGACACGCTGTGACTCCCACATCCCTTGCAACAGAAACCTGCAGGAGGGGCAGTCCCTGCAGGGGCCCAAAATGTGGGTTCCTGGCAGTGGAAGGGTTTTCTTCGTGATGAAGGTTATCAAATTTATAGCTGCTGCCTGGGTTCATTGACTTTGTACTTCATCTTAGGGCTGCGCTGTTTGGAGTTGTAATGTACTAACCATTAATGAAATTCCCCCTTGCAAAGCACCCCAAAGTCATTGGCCAGCATCATTGATTGTGTACGAACGTTGATCGATGGGTTCTGCTGGCAAGCGTGGATGCGCTCAGATCGTGTCCCTGCACAGCAGACACCCATCCTCTGACTCGCCGGTTTCTGTGCTAAACCCTGCGCTCCTTTGTGGCTCCATCATGGGCACAGAGGAGCAGAAATGTTCAGTAAGGACCAGCAGGCAGGTGCTTTTAAAACATGCAATGTATTTAGGACTTCTACTTGCTGTTTTCCTTGTGTGCCTTCATTGTTTTGCTTTTTTTCCTTCCTTTAACGTTGAATTATAAGAAATTGTAGCATCATCACCACTCACAAATTACTTTAATATTGGCATTTCTGTGGATGGCAACGCATGCAGCTATGGGTTCAGCAAATGCATTTGCAGAATGTGGGGAGGAAAAGTAAAAGGAAAAAAAAAGCAGGTGACTATAACAGCAGGTGCTGTTATGAAGCCCTTGCCTCCTCACTTCTGAATAATGAGTAAATCAGCCACTTGATGAAGATGTAGAACTTGGATCAGGTTTTGCGTAGCTTTCCTTTTATAAACAAAGTTTGCTTATAGCAATCTGAAATGTTAGTCCCTTGATTTGGGGTTGGTTTGTTCTTTTTGTTTTGGCTTGGTGTACCCTGTGTGGTGCCTCAGCCAGACCTCTCTGAGCCTCTCAGTTGGGATGAACTGTGAAACCTACCTTGGCAACTTGGGAGTTCACTCCAAACTCATCTACAGCTTTGAAAATTAGTAGATCGTTGCCATCTTTGCTTGGGCTGGATACTGCCAAAATCGTATTTTAATCCAGAGAGTCTTGTTCTGCCTCTGCCCGCTTTAAAACATGATTTGGATGTGCCAGTGCTGCTCTGGTGTGAGATGAGTGTCACTGTCCTCAGCTCTGCCTGTGCTGGGGCAGGTTTCCTCAGGTCAGCCAATGCTCAGCTGATCCTTGCTGCTGGTTAATTGGGTATTAATGATCAGAAGCTCTTGAACAGAATCATTTTACTCTTGTTGTCTGGTCCTACTCCTGGGATTTTATTCCCAGGTGTCTGGGGACACTAAGGGGTAGAAGGGAGCGAGGGAGGAAAGAGAAGACTCTCTCAAGGCATCCGGAATTTATCTGAAATTCTTTAATGGTTCAAATTACCCAAGAATCTCAAGAAACAGTGAAGGATGAAGAAATAGTAGTGTTGACTGACTTACTGAAAAGAAGGGAGCACAGCCTGCCCTGGTATGACTTTCAAGCAGGGTTTTCTGTTCTGTTAATATTAACTTGAAATGTTCTTTTAAGAATGTCTTTCCAAAACAACAAGCTTTCCTACACTCAAGTGTCCCTGTAGGAAAGGACTTCAAGGCATGGACTTTTTCATTAGTTCCTTCTTTTATCTTTAGAGATAAATGCTAATAGGCTGGAATAATACAGGTTAAGCAGATTTTTTTAATAACTTCTGATAACTGCAGAAGTTTCTCCAAGGCCTCTGCTGTATGGAAAAGCGATATGTCAAGCCACAAACAAAATTACCAAACATGGCCAAGATCCTGAGATGAAAACAAGACCAAACTGAACCCACCACTCTCCCACCCTTCCTTTTGGGTGGTTGCAATTGCAGTGAGGCTGGATGGGGCCAGGTTAAACCATGACAATTGATAAATGGCTTTAGGGACGATGACCTGTTTGATGCCATCGGGAGGAGGCGTGTTGAGAACTGGTTGGGGTTGACTTTCCCGTCAAAGAGGTGAGGCCGGGGGAGCGGGCTGGCCGGGGTCCCGCGGGGCCATCGGCCGTTGTTGATAACATGCGATGACTGAGCTGGTTCAAAAGACCACTGGTGTGTTATGCTGAACCCAGCGGGGATTTAAAGTGCTTCGTGAAACTAAAATTAGCCAGATGAGCACAGCCTCGTCTGAGCGTGCTGATTTGTGTTTTTATGCTCACCCCATCCGGCTCTTGTACGTTTGCGTCTGAAGACCGTGCGGTGCTCCGGTGAAGAAAGAGAGACTGCTTCCAGTCAAGGGGGAAGGAAGCTCCAAGGGCTCTTTGCTGACCACAGAGGTGAAACTCCCTCCTCCTGCCATTCTTCAGGTTCTTCATGTCACGCTTGCATGTAGGGCCTCTGTTCCACTGTGTGTGATGAGAAATGACTTCTGTTGTAAAAACAAGCTGGGATGGATCATCCCATTCCTTAGTGCTAGGTTTGTGGTAAGCGGGGAAACTTCGCAGCAGTGGCTTCCAGAAAATCTCATGGCAGATTGGTATGCAAACTGCTGTTTGCTGTAGGAGTTAACTCCTTTAGTTACTGAAAACTTTTATTTCCAGGCTACCTGTCGTGCACACTGGTCTATGTCAAATTACTGGGCTCCAGGCTTGCCCTAGCAATGATGGAAACTGGGTATGTCGCCCAGCTGCAGGGACTGGTCCTGGTTTTAAGCTGTGTTATCAGCAATGACTCTTGCCCAAGCTGAGCAGCAGCATGTCTTCTGCTATCTCTGTACAGATGACCAACAGCTTACCTGGTATGAACTCGAGCTCCTTTTCTGCCCTGGGGGTCCTGCTGGGCCTGGCCCCCCCCCCTTACCCCGCTGCTGCCGTACCTGCCATGCTGCTGGTGGCAATTTCTGGAGCATTTCTGTCTTCAGTGTGTACCTTGTATGTGTGCTCCTGGGTATTTTCTTATGCTTGGAAAAAGCGAGTCTGTGCATATTTCTAAGTTGCTCCCCTTTCCCCTCCCTACTTAGACTTTCTAGAAAGCCTGTAAAATCCCCGAAGTTGTTAAATAGGCAGTATCTTGTGACACCAAAAAGTTAATCTCACAGTTGCTTTGTACTTCTAACTAAAACCCAATGTGGTTCACTTCAAGAATTTTTTTAAAAATTTTTAATTATAGCTTCCTTGTGGCAAGTTTGTTTTGAAGTATTTGTACAGCACCTAGCACAGTGGAGCACACCTTTCAGATCTGAGCCCTTAGGCACTGACACAATGTGATTAGTAATTTTCTACTATTGCAGCTTCTTTTATATAGCACCTAGTATCTTGCTGTTGCATTGGCTTTGTAAAAAGCTCTTGGCTTTCATTAAAATGATAGAGCGCAATTTTGTAGCTATTTGAAATACTGCTGGTACTACTAAAATAGATTGTAAAAAGGACCATTATTAAAATGACTGGTCGCCCTTTTTTCTACATAATCTTGGCAATGAAGATATGTCCCTATTGGATAAGAATCTTTCCACTTTTTAAATAACTTTTATCATCTTTGTTCTGTAGGTCAGATTTTTGCAAGGGCTCCCATTTTACAAACACAACCCCACTGTTCGTCAGGCTACAGTGCAGGAATAATTTAGCTGGTAACTCTTCAGGCTGAAATTGGGAATCGCTGTAACGATTGTTCATTTGCAAGGCAAGACTGAAGATCTTTATTACGTGCACTAAATGACTTGAGCTCCAAACAATTGTATTCTCATTTAATGAAACCGTGAAAATGAGTCAATAGCTCGCTCTCCCTTTTTCTCCTTCATCCTGGATTTTCTGCTATGAATCAAGTCAGCTCTGGCCTCATCCCTTGGCTGTCCCCTCTGGTCCCCATGGCTCCCAGTCTGCCAGCCCAGCCCTGCCTGGTGCAGCAGGAGGCTGGAGCAGCTGCTAAAAACTGCACTGGATTTATAAACCGGTCTTTGCAATTTTATCTCTGCTCTCCAGGCTGCTCTTCCCAGCAGCAATGCCTCCCAGGTGTCGAGCTGTGTCCCCCTCTGCCAGCTTTCCTCTCCAGGAAAGGGGCATCCAGGGCTCCTTTCCATGGAAAATACAGGGACCACAGTGAAACTGGAAATGTTTCGCTGCTTTTGCCGTCTTGTGTATCCAGGTAGTCACTGTGACCCTGACACTCTATTAACTGGTTGTGTGTGATACAACACAGTGTTGATGGATGGTGGTTTAGTTCACACGGTGATGTTTGCTGAGCTTGGACAAGGTTTCACTACGCTTTCTTGCACTGGGCAATATTTTTGCTTTATGAGCAGTATCCTTGATTTCAGAGATAAAAGGCTATTTAAAGAACGTCTTGCTCAACTTAAAGCCTGGCATAAAATGTCCAAATGAGTCCTAATGAAAGAGCTATGGGGAGGGATTTCTTTCCTCTGCACCTTTTCTGTGGGTTTTGCTTCCCCTGCAAATGTCACTGTGCTGACAGATGAGCAACCAAAGAATGTGCATGGGTGTGCTTGGAGAGCGTGTTGCAGAGAGAACAACTCCTGTTTGCTAACTTGATGTTGGATGCTTGACAGGTGTTAAGTGAATTGTTTTAACAAGTAGCTTTGAAAACTGCTGTTACCCTTTCAGGGCCCCCTTGCAGTGAGAGGGTGTGTTTGGACCACCTTAGAGATGGGTGCTCAAGTGCTGTAATGATTTTTGACCAAGGAATGGGTTTAATGTGTTGTAAGTTATTTCACATCAGTAAGAAAAAACATCCATGCACTTTTACACCTTGTCTAGTCATCATTTGCTGCAAAATAGCTGATTTAAGTCTCTGCCCTAAGCAAGCCATGTGCACACCTAATTACCTGTGGGTGACATGGGCTGGGGTTGGGATGCTGTGGGGTGTGGGAGTGGGCTGGGGTGCCCGATTTGGGGCAGCCATGTGGGACTTAAGGGGCTGTTAGTTCCTTCAACCCAGTCACACAAGGTGAGTAATGATCCTTTAATCTGGGGATGAAATAAATGTTAAGAACAAGGTACTGTAAAAATGTCACTTTAGGAAAAGGATCCTGTTTTAGAGGAACATATTGATTTTCTTTCCCTCTGTTTTGTGTAATACAAGTAGACTCCCCTTTTTGTTACCTGGCTGACTGGCTGTTACCACCTGTGATTAATAATTAACTTGTTTTGCCAAACAGATGCTTTAATTCTGTTTTAATATGAGCAGTGGTGCTGAGGAAATGCTACATGTACACGGTGAAAGTAACTTTTCCCATGAAAAACTATAATCTCCAAACTGCAGAGTGAATTCCTGCCTTTTATAAAGAGGGACCCTTGGACATGAGCACAAAGGCAGCCTTTATCGCTTATTTAGAAACACTAAATATTTGGGTTTGGATGAAGGCAGTGACTCTTGGGGGTTGTTTGAGCCTTCCCCGTTGCCCGAGAGGAGTGTGAAGGGGGATTTTGGCAGGACCCTGGCGCCCCTCACCCTTGCCTCATGCCTCTTCATGGGCTGCGGTGCCGGAGCCGGGCAGCGTGTTGCCGGCAGGTTGGGTTGCTGCGCTGTCTGTTGGGTTTTATCTGCCAGCGTTTGGGACCTCTGCATCTCTGCGGCGTGCCAGAAGATACAGGGCACATCTTCCGAAGGTTGGAGATGAAAGGTACAATGCAAATGTAGACAGTTTAAAAGCTTACAATGAAAGAAAGACAGTTAGTAGCTGTATGTATGACAGGGCTGACAGACTGTGATCTTGTGCAGAAAATACTCTTGACAGTAGTGATCCAGGCTTCAAAAATCTGATTTACCCAGCTAAAAGTTATGTACAAAAAAAGAGGGCTCTCCCCTATTGTATTTTATGCTGCAATAAAACTGCTTTCTAAACTCTACTTCTAGTGTTAGTCTCCAAGTGTCACAACCAAGAGGTTACAGTTAAATTGAATGCCTCTTGTGTTGTCTGCAAACATGTCGCAGTTCTGTTAGTCTGCGAATGATGACTGGAAGCCTTCCTTCTCCTGCTGTTGTGGTTACAGCATTTTCCCTTTTCTGTGCCTTGTTACAAGGTGCTGCTACCTGAAACGGTAGCTGTACGTGGCTGGACAACTGACTTGTAATGGGGTTTCAATGCATTTTCTAACACCTGTCCTTGTGCTAAGGGACTAGCTTGAGTGTGTCTGGGATGCTGATGTTAAACCCAGCTGCCAGCCCATTTCACCTAACGAAGTGTGTGTACCTATGCATATACGTAGCCAATATAACAGGTTGTTTCTCGCTTGCTTCCTCTGTCAGCCTGGGGACAGCTGATATGAGCAGCTTTATGGGACAGATTTTAGGAGACAGGATTGCATTACAGAGTTGCAGCAGTTTCAACACTTTTTGTTTTATATTTTTAAAATCTCACACTCTAGAGCAGAAGATGTCCCTTTCTAGACTGCCTGGGGAATCCTCACCTCTGCTCAGTGTGACTCTTCGCAGTGACAGCAACTGAAATAAATGCTGGGAAACTAGAGAAGAGACAAAGCACGTCAGAGGACACAGTAGTGTATAGCATTGGTCCAAACCAAGCATGGTTTGGTAGGTTTGCATCCCTGCTTCTAACGGGTTGGCAGTTTGTAATATAAAACAGGCCATAAATACTCCGTTAACGCTTCCCATTGCTGCCAGCCCTGGGGGACTTCTCAAGGTCTCCATTGCACGAGCCGTCAGCTCTCCCCAAAACCCCAGCTCTCTGGACGACTCAGTACAGCCGAGTAGTTACGTATGGTACTGCGCTGCCAGCCGGTGCTGACAAAGCCAGGCTGTCCCTCCCCACCTCCCCTCCTGCATGAGAACCGGGTTTTTCCACACCTCAGGCAGTGCAGATTGCCAGATGCTGCACCTACAAGCATGACAGCTATTTTCTCCTCCAGCAGCTGGGCTGAGCTCAAAAACCTCAACTGGTGTCTCTCTATCTGGACTTGACATGTCTGTTTCTTATGACTGAAAACATTATGTATCCAGAAGAAATTTTCTTTAATTTAAACACAAGTGGCTCCAAAACAAGGTTTTGGAACAAGGTTTTCATCATTCCTATGCTAAAGCCCGCTGGACCTAGCTGTAGAAAAATATGAATTGATTTGCTTAATAAGCCAAAATGTGTTAATTTTGTGGGCATTAAGGTGGCCTTTGAGCAAGTGAACTGGAGTTCCTGGGAGACTTTGTATGGATGAGTGACACTCCTTTAAATGTAAAACTGGAATATGATATTTCATATGCATTCAGCTGTACAGTTTTGTCCTGATTTACGCTAAGGTCAATGGCCTGTAGTCAACGGCAGCAGCGATGGTTTGAAAGCTGTCATGCTGTGGCTGTGACTTCAGTAGCTCCGTTAGCAAGACTTGGGTTTGCAGAGATAAGCAGCACTGGGGCAGAAGTTCTTACAACAGATAATTGGGGTTGTCTAAAACTAACTCCAGAAGCGTTATAAAAGTGGAATACAGAAAGTATTTGCAGTGAGATAACTGGGTGGGAAGCCTGATGGACATATATAATTTTCAGATTAGATGCTGTTTTATAAAAAAGCGAGTGCTGTGCACCCATCACAGCTGGAGTTGGTCCAAGGTCAACCAGGTGCTCTGTAGCAGATGGTTCTCCTGTCTCCTCCTCCCTCTTCCAAACTCAAAAACCCCTGCACAGTGCTCATGGAAATGGGTTCCTGATCCCTTACAAACAGGCGTGATGGAGCGGGTAGCACCAGTATGTTCACTGACATATGTGGCTACAGAGAAGTGGAGGAAAATTCACTCTGTGCCTCTTGCTGCAGGTGAGCGCTGGTCCGTGAGATTTGTCCTCTCTGAGCCTAATTTTCAATATACTCTGAGAGAAGATGAGCCTAATGTTTGTGACTCCTTATTCATTAGAAATGGTTGATGGAACTGAAAAAGGTGGTCGTCATCTTTTGGTCTCGCTGTCAGTGTGCAAGGACCTCATCTCAAAGCCCTTCATTGGTGTTGCATAAAGTGGAGTTTTGTTCCTAGTCCTGGGATGCTCTTAACTTTTTCCAGAGCCGGGTAACAGGGAAAATGTACAAAACTGGAGTGAAATGAGGAACCAGCCCCCAAATGTCCCTTGGCCAGCTCTCCAGCCCTGATCCAGGCTGACAAAGCTGTCTGGGGAGAGGAGCAAGAGAGAGCTGGTGGGAAGGGGTGGCCTGGGACCCCCTTGTCCCTATCGCACCCACCTACCGTGAACACTTCTAGACTGCCTTGGCTGCCTGGAGAGTCTCTTAACACCTCTTTGGGCAAATATACTTAATGGTGTTCGAACAGTCAAGTAACAAGCTATGAAAAAGCTCCTGAGATGATGCCAAGTGATTTTTTTTTTTTTTTTTTTTTTGAAGGGCTAAGAGAGTTTTGACTGAAAGCAAATATCCCTGCAAAGGACTCGGGATGGAGACTTCTTGCTTTGAAGGTGACTCAGAAGAGTCAAACTAGACTTGTGTTTGGGTTTAAATATGTTGGCTGATGTTTGACTTCCCATAATTTCTAAAAACCCTGAAAAGTAATATTTAGCAGAGGTGCAAGAAGGAGTCTGTAGTAACAGTACACTACTTGATCTGGTATTTATTGTTGATTTGCTAAATTTGAAGAGAATGGACCAAAGGTAACCTTGCTGTTTAAACAGGGTGGCAGGAGCATTACCACATTATGTTCCTGCAGTCAGTCATGAGAGTAATGTTTGTGAATGCTATTAAATGGAAAATCACTGTAGAGGGGGAATAGCTCTTAGGTATATCTACTGATTTGAAATACTTCAATTTTTTTCGGCAAAGAAGAAAGTCAGATTATAATACAGAAAATAAAACACGGTCCTCTGGTTTTATTCACCTCTAAAGGTAATAAAGTAGTCAGAACAAAATGCTGTTTTATTACAATGTCTCCTATTTTGCTTTTTTGCTCCCAAGATATAATTTATATAGTGACAGAAATAAATATCAATCTTAAATTTTTTTTTCTTGCTCAGTTAGTTTCGCAGTACAATACTAAGTTGTATTTACACATATTTCTGAGCGATGTACACGATAAAGCTGCAATATAGATCGAATCCTGTGAGTGCAATGAAAGCCTGCTACTCTGCTGCTGATTCTGTTATTCTTATTTCAGTCTCTTGTGCCAGGGTTTGTGGAAAAAGATTGGTTTTCAAATCCAGTCTGGTTTCTGCTAGCTCTGCTTCAGCCTGATTTTCCAGAGCTGGGAAGGAAAAGTATGTTTACCCTAAATACATGCCTCCTGGCAGGTAGGGAGAGCGACCGAAAGCAGCGCACGGGGCTCTGCAGAGTTCTGGCAAAATGCACCGGCTTCGGCTGTGGGTTTTGCTTTGCTCGAAGGGGGGGTTCAGAGCAGAAACTGGGTCCTCTGAGGTGGGGAAGGAGAAGCGATGGGGGTGTGCTCTGCCCGGCTCCCCGACGCTGGCACCTCCGTGCTCACAGGAACGTTTACGGAGACGCGAGGCTGGGTTCATTCAGTTAAAAGGTCTGCTCAGGAGATGGGCTGGGGTGTCCGAGACTGCTAGGCTGAAGGCCGGTATCCATTTCTGACATAAATCTCTCTGGGCAGCTTTCGTGGAGCCGTGCATGTTTTATTAGCACTATGTTCAAAGTCGTTAATCTTGAATTAGAGCTCCGACTTAGGAAATTTGCTTTTGAATCTGCTCCTAAATGTGAAATTATGTGAATAAATGTGATACGCGTTATTTTCTGTGTGGTGGTAAATGTGTCTGAGGATGTTTTTGGCAAATCAGTCCTGTCCCCTCGGCCCAGTTTGGTCCCTTTGCATCCCACAGCTTAAACAGCTTTGTAACTGCAGGGCATGACAGTGCGTGGCAGAGAGGAGCGTCTTGTCCGGTGGCTGGAACTGTTCTCTTGCTTCTTATTCTTTATTCCTATGGTTATTCTCAGTCTGCATCACTTCAGCAACCTGTTTTACAGTGTGGCCATGTCAATAAAGGTGTTAAAAAAAGTTTTAGTGAGCAGCACACGGGGAGCGAGATAAACAGCAAAAGCTTTTAGTTGTCGCTGTTTGGGAGATGTGATGAGCATCTTCATGCTGAGATGCAATTTCTTCTTTCTCTGAAAGGAAGATCCTGCCAATTTTTTCATCCTTAATTACATAAACTCGCTACACAGGGCATCCATCCTGCCCCATGGAGGTGATGGTGGTAGATACAAAATACTTCTGCACTGTGGTGAAAGCAAGAAACACCTTGTGTTGGAGGTATCAGGAGAGCAGCATTTTCACACATGCTTTATTTTTGCATTATGTTTAATTAAAATCTAACATGGCATTGAGTTCAACTTGATAATAAGTAACCTACCTCGGAAACTGTAGTGCAGCTTTTTTGAAAAACAGTGCACCCAGTCCAGTTATTATGTATTTTGTGTCTTGCAAATTAATGACTTTTAAGATGAATTTTCAGCAGGATAAAATTGTCTCAACTCTTCATTCTCTAATTTGGAGACATAGTCCAATTTCAGACCCATGTGAAAGAGGTGTGTATTTCTCAAGGATAATTGTTTCCGTTAAATATCATGAAAACTGGCTATTGCCAGGGGAAATAAGCCTAAATTAGGGGGTTTGCTGAATAATGTGCTACTCTGTGCTGGAGTTACTTGCACTAACCTTCAATCACTTACTGCTCTAAACCTCTCATGGTATTATTTGTGTGTTTTGACCCTTATGGTGTGATTTATTTATTTTTTTTTCTCTCCGGTGAAGCTCCCTGTCCCTGCTGGCATCCATCCCTGCACCATACTCCACACACGTACGCTGTGGCTGTTCTAAATTTAGGGAGGTGTCTAGGAATGGTCCAGCTTGGTCTGTTACTCCACGTAGGGCTTTTGCTCGGAGCCCTGTCTAAGTATCCCCTGATGGATATGGATGAGCAAGACTGGTGCTTCTATTGCTCCTAATTAAGGCTGGGCTAATTGCCTTACTGTTTGCAGAATACCCTGCATGGTCACGCTGGAGCTGCTCCACATCCCTGCTCCCGGCACCTGGCTTTGCTTATCCATTGTGTCCCAAGCCACGCTGACCGCTCCTTCCCATCTCGCTGGGACAGCTGCTACAAAATAGTACTTACGAAGGACCTATCCACTGGAGGCTGAGGGAATTTTTTATTTCTTTGGTCTGGTCCCCTGCAAAAGAAACCCATTGTAACCCATGTATGAACTTTTAAGACTTAACAACTTAATTGGGCTGGCTTCTCCTGCTGATCTGCATGGTGGCATCAAACCACTGAAAGTCTGCTCAAGGACGATCACAGTTGCATGTTTCAAAACTGGTTAAGGCTAATTCTGAAAAAAGCCCTGCTGCAGATGGTGCTGCATGTCTGCTGCCCTTGAGGTGTCATTTTCTCTTTAATAGAGATCAATTCAATAAAGCTATTTTTTTCTAGTTAGAATCTTAGCCATCTTCCTACCTACGCCTATCTGCCCTCTGAGACTTGACTGAATTTTTGAAGAATTTATTTTTACACCTGGGAATGTCGCCAGGTTTGAGCAATTTCTTTTTGTGGGCAGATGCTTCATGCTGTCTGTGTGTCCATGCAGTCCCATGCTGGTTATTGCGGGTTCCTAATTTTTCTGTGGATTATACATTTAAAGAAAAAGGAGTGGGGTTGGGGGGAAGACTTGAAACATAGTGTAAAACACAACCCAATTCTTGCTCCATATAGGTGTAGACTAATGTATGACTGGTGTCATGGTTCCTATTTTAGTCTCCGTTTACTGCACTTTCGCCTCATAAAGTTGGGATGGACCTTATCTCTTAAATCTTATTTGTACAGCGCCTTGGGATGTGAGATAGGAAAAATACTTTACAGAGTTTATCGTATTTTATTATTGTGTTGCAAGCTACCGAAGGCTACAGAGTTGTATAACCCTGTATCTAATAAGGCAATGAATAATAGACAGGAGTAAGAGCTGCGTAAATTGCTTTCCGCCTTGCCCCAGTGAAACCCCGTTATTGGGTTATAACAAAGAAAGATGGAGGGGAGAGGTGGGATTCATTTCCACACCCTGACCCCCTTGGGGCTCCACTGCTCCAGGCCCCCCAAATTGGGTGCAGTTTGGGGGCTCTTAAGTCCTATTGCATTATTTCAGCTTGGCATTGACCATGGAAATGAAATTAATAGCTCGTCCCCAAAAACCTTGCAGGCTGCCAGGAGCTGCAAGTGGAGGGAGAAGATGGGGTTTGGCAAATTTCTCCCCCATGAAGAAATGGTAGTTGGGAGGGT
This sequence comes from Haliaeetus leucocephalus, assembly GCF_000737465.1. Taxonomy (NCBI): domain Eukaryota; kingdom Metazoa; phylum Chordata; class Aves; order Accipitriformes; family Accipitridae; genus Haliaeetus; species Haliaeetus leucocephalus. The sequence goes on along the minus strand of NW_010972599.1, from coordinate 1,537,553 downwards.
GGACAGCGTGTGCCTGCGAAGAGTGGAGAGAGGCTCGTCTTTCTGGCTCCTTGAATTTCCTGCACCGCAAGCCCACAGAAAGAAAGAAAAACCCATTTTTCACACGCTGCGTGTGCAGCTGGGTGGGAATGCCCCAACGCCGCCGTAGCCAGTGTGACCAAAAGGGCTGTGGCAAGGCGTGCTTGCAAAGTGGGGCGCATGTAAAGCGCCGTTTTGAGAGCTTTACGGTGTTCAAACCAGTCTTTCCCACAGAGGTGACGGTCCCCCTTTCTGTGGTAATCGCCTTTTTACAAAAATATGTTGGCCAAAAATAACGCGCTTTGGTGAAGAGCTTTGGCAACCATGCTTTGTGCTTTGATATTTGGCAAGCATTAACTTCCTCGGGTAGAAATGCATTAAATTTCCTCATGGAACTTTGGCTTCTGTTGACCGGAGAATTTTGGTTTAGTCATGGATTAAATATAAACTAATCAAAAATAGAATTGAAGCTATTCAATCTATTTCAACAAATACTGGATTGATTTAAAGAATTGAAAAAAAAAGGGGCGTTTAGAAGGCTCATCGTATTGAAAAATTTTGGCCAGATAAAGTAGCAACTGGCTCTTAAGGATAGAGAGTATGAACAGTTTAAGTCTAAACTCAAATGTTTATTTTCCAAACTACATATGTTCAGATCAAAAAATTAATCTGTGCAGGGATAAAACCAGTTTTTACCGTGGTCTGCTTCCTCTTGCTCCTAAACTGAAATGTAAATTATTCACCAACTCCAACAGTACCATGCATGCTTTTGTGCTTAATTTAGATAATATTTGTACCTCTAATCTCTCAGTGTTTTTATAATTCTTGTTTTGCAGAGGTGGTTCATGTTATTCCTTCTGCTGTTGTACAAGTGGAAACTGAGGCAGGGACCCCACCAGTAATAAAATGAGGGGGTTTTTTGCTGTCTTCAGCAGCTGCGTACAGCGCGGCACAGGGGTCTGCTCTTGGTTTACCCATGGTTTAGTGTGTCAGTGCTGAGAGTTGGATGTCCGGTTCACTCCTGTTCAGCTAATTGTTATGACTATTTAAATTAAGTCTTTAAAATAAATGCAGTTGACTTGCAATTAGACTAGAATGGAAATTGGTAGAGTCATCTGACTATTTCTCAAAACCTTCATGAAATATGATAAGAATTTGGCCTTATTATAAGACTAAATTATGCCTTAACTGCAGCACAGAGAGCTGATCTTAAAATAGTGCAATTTGTTTTCTCCTGCTTGTTCCTTTTACAAGCTGCTAAACTGCTGCTTAGTGGCCCAAATAATTTCCATTAAAGAAATATTCATTTAACTTTATCTTACTTAAAATGTGAAATATTTTCCTTAACGAAAAACTTGGCTAAAATGAGAAGATACTGGTATAAAGAGAAGGGCTTTGAGTGTGCAGAAAGCAATTCTGTCTGGAGATGATGGGAAATGGAAAATGAAAATTCACTGGTAGAAGCAATGTCAACATTTAGGACTGAGTATAATTAACCATTGCCATGCAGTGAATTATGCAAACCTTCAAGTCTCCAGAGGACTAGATAACCCATCCTCCATAAGATGCTCGAGCTGTAAGGCAACTTCTGGTCTTGCCAGGGCAGATGTTGGGTGAGTTACTGTGGTGTCAGTTAGCAAGAAGCCTCATAACATTTTTGTAGTGATTAACCCAGACCTTAAAATGAATTAAATCATTTCAAGAAGAAATGGGCTTATCTGAACATAGCCCTAAAAATTTTATTTTTTGTCTTCAACTCTACAAACAGTAGTTGGTGCTGAATAAAAGACATGAAAGGACATTGCTTTTAACCAATTAAAACAACTGTAGAAAGGGATGTTAGATTTTATTTTGGCTTCTGAGTCTAGCAATGGGTTTTTCTGTTTTATTATTATACTCAACTATCTTGCAAACAAAACCAAACCAAGTAAAAAAAAAACCCAAATAAACAAAAAAAACCCTCAAACAACCCAGAACCCCCATACGCAACAGCTCAAACTTACTGGGTGTACACAAATAAGCCTCTACCAGATTCTGTAGAAACAACTGAAGTCAAGGTTAAAACCTTGTATGTATGTATTCAGAGGTCTGCTGAAGCTGAAGGCAACCGCTCTTGAAGTTTTTTCAGTAACGGCTGTATTATTCTACTACCTAAATGTAAAGACTTTCTAAAAATACATTTTATTTTTAAGGTAGTAGAGTTTTTTAATGCCACAAAAACAGATTGTTCTTGTTTGCTCTACTTTCAATATTCTTCCAAGCACCTGTGTTTGAAGGCTAGCACTTGATGGACCTGTGGTATCTCCACAGATAATAGCATTTGACTAAGGGGATAGGGCATCAGTTAGCATTGGGTGTAAAATATTCATCCGGCTAAAGTCAGTGCCATGGGTAGCGTTGGCATCAGCGGGGCATTGGTCGGTCCCGGTGCTTTTCTACTCTGGTCTCAGAGGTTTCAGATTATTTTTATGCCTGCGTGGGCTGTTTTGCAAAGGTTCATCTATATTCATACAGCTGTCTGTAAAATTGAGCTTCGTTCTGGAGTTTTCTGGCACCTTTGTTTGCAGTGGAAGCTCCAGCCCCATGGCTGGGGAGGGCTGTTAGTTGTCTTGAGTAATGAGCAGAGCTGCCTCATGCTACCCCCTGCACAAAATTGGGGCTAGGATCCTGCCAAACCTATCTCTGCCTTTGCTATGGGTATAATTCCAGGGATGATTTTGGCACTCTTCCCATATATTTTCACCTGGCAGGGGGAAAAACATTTGTCTGTTCCAGCAACCATTTTTAATTTTAGTTTGCTAGAGGATAAGCATGATAAATAATTCTGTTTTCACACAAGAGTTTTTCTGCATAACTGTTGAATTTTTTTTTCCCCACAGTAAACACTCTGAGCAGGACATTTTTTAAAATTATCTTTGCTGAAATTCTTCATAGGAAAATCTAATGATGACTTGTCACAGCCTGATCTCTCTAGTGTCTTACATTCAACAAAGTCTAGAAGCAGCTATACTTTTCTTGATTTATGTTGTTAAATTAATCAGCATTTAGATCCAATTTACTAAAGGAGGGTGTGACTTCGCTAGGGTGTTACAAGAAAATAAATGATAATTTTATCCATTGAAGGTAAGGAGAGCTGCAGTATCTTCACATCTTTGCAGCAGGAATTTGAACATGTGAAAAAGAGCAAATGCTAAAAAAGGGGTGAGGTGGGTGGATGACCCGGGACCTTGGCACTAAACTTTTTCAAACAAAAGTAACATTTTAATGGTTTTCGATTTAAACCACTTCTGGGGCACTTCTCAAGCAAAGCCAGACTGAGGAATTTGGGCTCCAGGTATTGCCCCGTTTATCTCAATGTGGTAGAATGTCCCATCTTGTTCATTCCTCTCACAGTTGAGGCTATTAACCTGTTGCATCTAGATTTTGGATACACAGATTTTTCACGGGAAAGAACTATTACATGTAAGATAAAAACAATTTCACCTTATGGCTTCTCCAGACCATTCTTAAACAGCACTTTGAGGTTCTGGCCATGCAACTGGAGCAGCAAAAGTCTGTTCTGCTTAAACCTTACACCTGCTCAAATGCAGATCCTTCCTGTGAATTTTCTCAGAAAATTTGATGCTGGCTTACACAACTATGAGGATGAGATCAAGCACAGCAGTGTGGCTCTTTTTTTTTTTTTCTTCTCTTTTTTTGACATGTCATTAAATAAATTATGTTCGTAGAAAGTCAGCAAAACCCTTGTCTTTCATACTGTTGGATTTCTATTGTCTTATGCCAATGCGACTTACTGCCTTTCTTGTGGACAAGGCGGGAGGTACCAGCGTCTTCCCCCATGCTCGGCTGCGGAGTCACCAGAGGTGGGAGCATCGTTCTGGAAGAACAAGCAAAGTGGGAAGCTCTACTGGGGCAAACCACCTAGCTAGAAATTCTTTTTTTGTTTTTTTGTTTTGTTTTGTTTTTCTTGCTTAGATGCAGGCTAATTTTGTTAAAAAGTTTGGTGATCACTTTGATCTATCCCAGCAACCTCTAGATCTACTTTTAGCAGATGCCCAAGCATTGCATGTATCTAACCAAAAGCTGCAGTCAAAAACATGTGCTTGCTTTTCCATTTTTTTTTTCTCCCTGATTTCTGACTGCTGCTTGCCACCTAGCTCCCCTTCCCTCGCCTGGTCCTGCTCATTGCTTTCCCCTTCCCTCCAGCCTTTCCCTGGCACTGGGTGCGTGCTCCCATTTTGTTTTAGCAGAGGCACCTGTTGCTGTCTGCTGCTGTGTAAACCAGATTTGTGCAAAATCTTAACTTCGTGCTTCAGGTGTAAATGCTTTTAGTTGACCCTGTCCTGGTCCCCTCTGGATAGGGGCTCCCAGCAGAATTTTGCAGTATGTGGGGATGCAATTCCTCGTCACAGTCTTGAGCGCTCCAGCGTCCCATCTCACCCAAGTGTCGGCTCAGTGCTGCTTTGAATCTTCAGGCAGTTTATTTTAAAAAGTGTTGCATAGTTTTTTATTTTTTAACTTCTAATTGTATATGAAGAGTGTTCAGCCTCACTTTAGAGCCAGGACAACACCACTAAAGACTTTAGTCTCCCCAGCACCTGCAATCTGGGCATCAGCAGGCAAGTGCAGATCTGAAGCCCGATACCCATTGCCTGCAACAGGCTATAGTTAATCTGAAGCTTACCTTCATTTTCATCCTTGCAAACTTTTCTTGGAAGAAGCAAAGGAAACCAGGGCTCAACAGTAACAGTGCTTCCCATCACCAGAAATTAGCCTGTGTGGTGTACTGAGCCTCTTTCACGAAGGACGGGGCAGGTTAATGGGCAATCTGCTCGTCAGCCACCACTGCCCATGGGATGGAGACGCTCAGCGCGTGCCTGGGCTCTTTGCTGTTGTGTTATGCTCCGTTGGCTATTTTGTTCCAAATCCCACGGGCGAGCGGTAAACCTGCCGTATCTGCAGGATTTCACGTTAATTTTGCAGCTCTAATGAGGCTAATATGATGCTCCTGTGCTCAACAGAAGATTGTTATCTGGATATTTTGTGTCGCCTTCTGATGGAAAATTAATTTCAATATTCAGCAGCTGCCAGAGGTCTTGCTGTTTCTCCCTGGGATAAGGCCTGTATTCTTCCTGGCAGAATAAGCCCCTTTTTGGGTGTGTTTAGATAATTTACATAACTTTTCATTTCCCATGATGCTTTCTTCATGCTATCCTTGAATCGGGCAGAAGTCAATGTGACTACTCATCATTCTGAGGTTTCTACTCTTTGGATATCTTTTGAGACCTGTTTATGTGATAAGTGCTCATGCTTCTCATTTTGTGGCTGGGAAAAAGGTCAGATTTTTCAAAACTAGCAAAGAATTGATCTCTTCTGCAGGCAAACCCTAGGCCAAATGCATTTTGAAACTCACCTCCCAAAATGTGGGAAACAGTTTGACAGGTTGTCCATGTATCTTGATCTAAGCTAAATTAAAATGTATTTTAATAAATTCTTAAAATTTGTAAGGCAAGGGGATAGAAATGATGAAAAAAATCACATCTGCTTTGCTCACTTTTATCAAATTAGATTCATTAAATCTGCATCACAACTTACATAGCTGTGAGAGTTTTTTTTAATGTATTTTATGCGGATGTTGTGTATTTAAAGCAAGATTATGAACACAAATTTTGAAGTCAGATTAAACCTTGTTAGCAAACCATCTGCCTTGCGTGCGTAAGTTGCGAGTCCCTCGGAGAAGCCTGGTTGCTCGTGGTTTATGTCTCTGCTGATGGCAAAACCTGTTGCGTTAGCGAGGGTTGCTCTCTGTGTATGTTCCTCTGACCCAGGACACAGCACCTCGGTCGGCATGGGCAGGCTTCGGGTCTCGGTACCTTCATCTGCACCCTCTGTGCCTGTTGTGGTCCTGGTATATACATGAAAATAAATCGATATGAATTTGAACTTGTACCAAGTCGCCTCTGACGCTGGTTGCTGCTGTTCTTGCACAATGTGAGGCCCTGACGTTTAACTAAAAGCGGAGAGAGTTGTCAAAGGCAGATACTGCAATAAGAGGGAACAGTGGACTGTAATATTAGAAGTGCAGATTGTAAGCTTGCTGTGGTTAGGTTTTATTTTTTTTTCCTTATTGTCTATCAGGTTGCCAAGACCTTGGGCGATGGGAGGCTGCTGGTGGCATTATGCATCCCGTTTAAAACAAACCTCTGGCAGTGACAATGAAATCTTTCTTGGGAATTGACTACTTTTTCTCTGGGAACATGAAGATTACTGAATTCAGAGTCTTTTTTTATTAAGCTGTGGTCTTTTCAATATGCTGTGTTTGCTATTGATTTTATTTGCTGTTCTTTCTCGAAGAGGACTTTCAAATTTTAAGTCTGTCAAAACATGAATTCATCATGGAAAAAGCAGTCTGGGAACATTAGATGACTAAACCCCACTGGTAATGCAAGGGGTGAATAATTGAAAAGATAAAAAAAAATGCTAGGTTGTTGATGGTTCTGTTGTGCTTTTCACTGCAAGGCTTGATGGCCTTTTTTAATGAAGTCTGTACATCCGAAATGCTACTAAAGGAAGTATCTTTAGCAGTAACAGAGCCAGGGGCTTTTTTTTTTTTTTTTTTTTTTTTTTTTCAACTCTCTCGGTTTTT
>NW_010972599.1:1524655-1530879 GCF_000737465.1 Haliaeetus leucocephalus | reverse complement strand
GTTTTGTTTTTTTTTTTTTTTTTTTTTTCCAACCTCTCAGGTATCTTCATGTGGCCTCTAATCCACTAGCTGGAATCTTGCTCCTGTGTGTGTCTTTAAAATGCTTCATCAGTCGGTTCAGGAGATGCATCTCAGGCCAGGAACGCTTTGCTTTCCCACGGCTGCCCCGTTCAGGGGTACAAGAAGCACCCAAATGTCCCCGCTGGCAGACGGTGTCGCAGCCCTGAAAGCTGATAATGGCCAAGAGGTAGGTCCTTGTTCAAGAACAACCTTTTCCCACCCAAACGAAGGTGACTTTCACATCCTCACTTGTCTTTTACAGAAGGAACGTAGATTGGGCAGTACTTGGAGACACACTGGCCGATGCAGGGATGTATCTAAGTTTTAACAGGGTCTTCTTCTGGCTTTCCCATCAGGGTGCTGCAGTGGCTGTGGAATCCTTACTGAGCTTCAGTGTTTTCTTCAAATAATTAAGGAAAGAGAGCGTCAGGGGTTAGAGAGCTGGACATGAGAAATGCAAGGTGGTGGCAGTCTGCTTCCAAAATCAAGCTGGACCCAGGCAGACTGTACCTGGGACCCAAACATCTTGCAATCAAGAGGTGAAGAACTTGGTTTTCCTCTTGCTGATCCCTATCACTGTCATGTCTGGGGGGTTGAAATGGGAGTGGGAAGGGGATGTGGTGCAGAGCAGAGACCGTACAGTAACCAGGTGAAAGTAGTTACTGGGTGGAGGAACCTGAAATGAGACTTCACATGAGAATGATAAAGGTAATTTAAAGTAATCTGACTACTTAAAACCAAAAAATAAAATAAAAAAAAAAAACCAAGGGCTTATTGATAAAGTTTAGAATAATTTGCTTGCCAAATCCAAATTCTAAGAGCAGCTCAGGAAAGACCTAACGATTCCAGTCCTGATGGAGCTTGGAAGCTGCGGGTCTATGGAGGCATTTTCGTCTGCAGCCTCGGTGGTGTGGGGAGGTTTGGTGCCCAGACTGGGGGGGGAGTGTCAGTGTTTGGTAGCTTGTTTTTTTTAAAATAGACATCAGCAACTGTGCAAAATGTCCAAGTGAAGCAAGGATGTTCCACAGTGACAGGGCATCACCAAAGAGTGCCCTGGAAAAAATAATTGCCCTGCAGCAATATTGAAACCTAATGGATTTTTCTGTGCAACTCCAAGGCAGGCAAGAGAGAAAAATCAGCTTATTTCTCTGGGCACAAAGTCATGTCATATTTCTCCCATCAGGACCTGTTGTAGCGACTGTATGGTTATATAAAATGCCCCCACAATAAAGCAAGTTCTTAATTTCTTTTATGCTAAAACAGGTACGTAAAAGACCAGAGAAAAATCCGGGATATTTGAATAGTGTAGGAAACACCACTGTATCCTACTGTTACATAAATTTGGGTTCTCTCCCTCTCTAAAATCAATTGTCCTGGGAAGCAGCATTACATGCTGACACATGGAAGCACTTTGTCACAAGCAATTATACCATGCTACAGTAAATTGCCATACAATCTATTACGTCATGGGGCACTCGATCTGGGCAACATTCTTCCTCAAATGAGCCTGCTTAATTACATATTAGCAGAAACAGAATTTGCAAGACTTTCGGAAGACTTTTCCAAATAAATAATATTTTAAAAAGGAAATAAAACTCAAAATACTAAATAGGAAAGCTTAAAATCTGTTGAAAAACCTGTTCTGTCTTGAAACAGGAGAAATGGATCTTTCAATAATACCTGTTCACTGGACAGCCACCTTCTAATACAAGCCACTGACCTGAATTAATCTGGTATTCCCATATATTAGAATATATTGCTGTGCAGCTTGTGCAGAATGATGGCCAGCCCTAGCACCAACTGGAGGGCAAAGCTGAAATATTCCCTTATCTAGTAAGGGGGAATTTGAAAAATAGGATTAAAATAAGATGCTTCAAAATGGCATTTTGGTGTTTTGTGGTAGGCAGAGTCCTGTGCTGAGCTGGGCTGTCGCAGTGGCCGCCCTCGACGGCAAGTGTGGCCAAAAGCCCCCTCCTCTCCTTCGGGCACCCCATCTCTCCTCGGCACAGCATAGCAGGGAGATGACTTATTTTATCACAGCTGCCCTTGTGTTTGCCATGACCAGCAGGCTGGAGACCTTCCACTGCAGCGCAGGAGGACCACGAACAGAGGCAGGCTCTGTTTAAATCCATATTACCCATGTAACTTCGCTTCACAAATCATAATCGCTTGCACCCAGACGTGGTTTAAAAATTTCATAAATACCATTTGTTTTTTTTTTAAATGAGATGTTGCTGGCTGCTATTTTAGATAGGAGGAAGAGCGTGAAAACCAAAGCTGGGGTTGAGGGGACAGATGTAATAGGTTTTGTCTTTTCATAATAGGTTTTGGAAAATGTAGTTACTGGGGTAAGGATTGGTGGGTGGGATGTAGCAGGAGTGCTGGCAGGTATTGGGAATGGGGATAAGGAGTGCTGTTGTCCGGGAGCTTACTCCCACGCGTCGCATCCCTGTGCGTGGTCCTCCTGCCCGCGTTGCCAACCGCTCTTCTCCGTGTTGTGCCTTTCTCCCGTGGGTCTCGGCTCTATTTATTGACTCCCTGGGCTGTGTTTCATGAATTGAATAATACCATTAAATTGGTATTACAGTCCTGTGCAATAACATTTAATGATGCTGTCCAAAACCAAATAACTTTGTATTAAGGGCTTATTAATAGAACTACTTGGAAATCCTTTAGCTGAATCCACTGATCTGTGTGCATAAACGTGAAGTTTTTAGTACCCATTTTGTACTTTGCTGGCATGCCTCCCACAGATTTTATGTAGGCTGTAATGACTATGCAAAGGTTATAGTTTTTAAGCAAGATATTCGTGTTCCTTTTACAACTGGACACTTTCACTTGTAAAAAGTAAGCTGGGATAACAGTTGCCTTTGCACAATGGAGAGTTTTGCTAGATGTTTTGCTGCTCTCAAGGGAAAGCGTTTTATGGCACTTTAACTTGATCACATGCAACGTTTAACCCATTTTTTTCTCAACTATAAGTCTTCTCCGTATGCCAGCATCTCCAAAACCAGTTGTGTTTTGCACACTTCGGTGGTGGGAGCAGCTGTTGGCCAGCGGTGGACGCAGGAGCGGAGCTGCGCTCCCGGCAGACCGTTGTGGCTGTTCCCAGCCAACGAGAAAGTTATCCTTTAGCATATGTGCAGGGAACCCGCTGACTCTTTGCTCCGAGTAGCCGGGCATCGCAACCACAACTGTTCTCTGCGCTTGTTTGCAAATGCTTTGGCTGAGAGAAGTGGAGAATGATGGGGAGGCTTCAGCGTTTTCCCCTCTGCTGTTTATAAATTACTTTTCCCAGATGAACCACTTTATCAGTTAAGTGCTGCCCTTGTAGCTAGTTTTGTCATCACTTCTTGTAAACTGTTCTTTCCCTCTTGCCCTTTGCTTTCTCATTACTTTTTTTGCATTTCAATAACTTTTTTGGGTGTAATCCATGAGCTGAGGTTCCTTTGTTCATTATAGCCCATTCTGACCATCTTGACGAGGACTTTAGAAAGCTTCTGGAAAGGCTTGCACATTTTTGCAGCCTTTTTTGGGTTTTTATTTGATTTGGAGATCTCATTTTAATTCAGCTTCACCTTATGCATAACGTCATAGTGACTTAATTTCTTTGTTCCTTCTGGGAAGCAGAGCCATGCAATTGCATGCACTTAAGTCCTCCAGCAGCTCCCATCTAGCACTTCACAGAAAAGTGGGTTTGTGGCTCCTCTGTGGAGTGCGGGGGGAGCAGGGACTATATTTAATGAAGGGCACATCTTCCCCTTTGGTGCTCTCCCTCCCTCGTAGTCCCTTTGCCATAAGGACCTGGTAGCATGTCAGCACAGGCACGGGCTCCTCATAGTTTAGTTGTGGTGGTGGGAACCACCCAATATCCATCATCCGTAAGCTAAACTTCACAGAAGCAGAGCAAGCACCAGCAGAGATGTAGAGGGGACGTGGGGCTCCTGTTGCAAAATGCGGGAGCTGTTCCCAGCGTGGCTGTAGGCTAGGCAGGGGATGAGGTGATGGAGTTTGGGTGATGTCTTGGCATTGGTGTCGTCAGTCTTGGCTCAGAATACAGACTGCTCCCAGATGCAAAACAAGGAGGAACCCAGCTTAGATGTTGGTTTTGAGCATTCTTATTTTGGAAAATAATTAATTTCTGCACTATTGTTTCAAATCTACATATATACTTGGTTTTGAGAAACATGACAGCTTTACCTTGTTGTTATGGAGAGGTCCCTGAGGCAGTAACCATGTTTAATTTAGCAGTTAAATTAGATTGGTTCCAGCAGCTGCATTTGTGATCTTTGGCAATGTGACCTCTGGAGATGATCTCCTCTCCCACACATCTCCTCTGCATCACTGTGGCTTCTGCACCACGCAGCTTCTCAAATGCTGCAAGAAGGCACGTCAAAAACTTGCTGACCCTTGTCACTTCCTTGGGAGGGATGTTGGAATAGCATTAACCTTTTATTCCAACCTGTGCTTGCTTGCCTGTCACTAATTGCAAAGCCATGAACATGTATAACTGCAATTGATGTGGCTGAGGAGTAAGGGGGATGTGAAAAACTAATGTGGGAAGCCAACGACGTATGCTGCTGTCCAAGCCAGCTCCGCAGTGTAATGAGCTTTGCTGCTCTGCTCAGTAGTGTCTGGAGATGGCATCTGAACTGTGGGATAACACATCATGGGCATTCACAAAACCTGGAACTCTATCTTTGCATGCAGCATAGGAACAGCCCGATCCTGGACCAGGAAAGTGTCTGAGATGCCAGCAGACAAGGTTCCTGAGGAGTTTCTGGTGCTGAGTGCCCTTTGTCTCTCCCGGGAGGTATACAATGAGATTTTCCATGCAGATTTTTTTCTCTCCTCCCACAGAATGACTTTATTCTTTTTTCCCTATTTCCCTGATTACAGCGTGTGCACCACTGATCGTTTGGCACCTCCCAGGTATTTTTCCACTGACTCCTTAGGGGAGTTATCTTGTGGATCCTGCTGGAATAGGTTAAGACAGCAGAAACCATCAGGTAGATACAATCCTTCCCAAAGGTACGACCACAGCACTTATGCAAAGAAGTGGGGGTTTTCCTCCCCATTTCCCCAGGATACAAAACCCCAGGTAAACCCACTTGTCTTGTCATGACTGACCCAAGCGTATGCAAGCACGTTGCCCCAACAAGAGGGTTGCTCGAGCTCTCCCTCGTGCCCGAGGACGGTTCACAGTGGCTTCCCCCGGAGGAGGTTGCTGCTCAGGTGGGGATGCTGCACAGCCGCTGCCTCGTCTCTGTTTCTGGCAGTTCATTCTGCAGCATATAGCAGAATTCTACAAAAACATTAAAAAAGTGCAAATAGAGAGTCTTGACAAAAGGTAAATATTGTCTGAGCAGTTACTGCTTGTATAACAGAAATGGGATATTTTTAAGCTAGAGGAAAAAATGATTTTAAAAAAAAAGTTAATAAAAGTGGATTGGTTCCTAACTTAATTAGACATGGGAACAGGGGAGCCTGAGCGACATCTGTTACTTTTGCCTTCTATAATGCTTTATTTTTTCCATGGACGTCACTCAAGGAGAAGCATATTTCTTATGCATTTATTTCTAGAGAAAGAGTGTTTCAATTGCTTAGCAATTAATAATAGAAATAGCTATTATGTGAAATGAAGCAAACATTGAAATATTTTATACCGTACTGTTTTTATGTTCAGTCCACCTACTAAGCAATTTTATATCCAACTGAGTGTTACAGGGTGTGATATATAAACCCTTAAGTTTGATTTAATATTAATAGCTGTGTGCTGCTTCTCCTGCATGTGTATAAAATTTTCTAAACCAGGTTGATTGAACAGCATACGCTCACATTTTTCCAGGCGTGCTTCCCTGTTGTCTGGAGACAACAGCCTAATCCACGGCAGTGACTCCTAGGAATACTCTGAGATGCTTTTTTCCTTTCTGAGCAAAGACATGTTGCATGGCAAGATGGGTTTAAATCAGAGGGGGTAAACCTGGCCAGGCCAGGGAGGAGACAAAAGCTTGGCTATTTTGGCTTTTGCAAGCTTATGAGCTGCTGGTCCTAATGTTAAATTTTATTTTGCCTACGTATACTGGAAGAGCACAGCCTGAAGAGGAGGCTGGTGTCCCCCATCCTGGAGGGGTTGCTGGGGGGGGGGGGGGGGGGGGCGGGGC
>NW_010972599.1:1489469-1524645 GCF_000737465.1 Haliaeetus leucocephalus | reverse complement strand
TGTGCCCCCCATCCTGGGGGGGTTGGTGGGGGGGGGGGAGGGAGGCATTGCCCTGGGACCCCCCCCCCACCCCCCAGGGAAGAGCCAGAGAGGCATCCAAATAAGCCAAAGGGAATGAGAAGGCAAATCTCCAAGTGAGAGCTGTCTGAAAGGAGCCAGAGGGTGAGGTTACCTCCTCCTGCTCTGGAGCTCTGCGCATCATCAGGCAGCGAATGCTGGCCCCTAACCTGCCCTGCAAAGGAAAACAAGACAAAAACCCGAAACTATTGCTTATATAAACCCATGATAATGCACAGGGGATGCATATGAGGTCAGTAATTACTGTTCTGCACCTAAATTAACTGCTTAAAGAATATTAATGTAAAACAAACATAGCGTATTCTAGAAGCTACTTGGACACTATCTTTGCACTCCACCTTGTTGCCCAGTTTTATTCCAGAAACCGTTCTCCTCTTGCTCCTTCATCCTGTGTTTTACTTCATTTTCAGTGCGAGCTCTCGCAGATGACCCTGATTTACCATAAATCAGCCGCAGCCGACAGCCGGGACCCAGGACGTACTCCAGAAACCGGAGCGTCATTGATCCGCGTTATCACCCGGAGGCACCAAACCTCCGTCTCCTCCTGTCTGGTCGCGGTCTGCCCATCCTCTAATCGCTTCTGCAGCCTTAAAGCATCCCGTTTATTATGTTGGGTCAGAAAGAAAAGCTGTTTATAACTCCCTGGTACTGTGCCCGGGATACTGGGTGGGACTGGGTGCTCGTAAGGATCAGGGTGAGAATTTTTTTTGTGTTTTGCCCTCTCTGCTTCTGGTTCCTTGTCACAGGGAGCCCTGGTCCTGGGAAACCTCTGCATCCCGTGCTTGGAGCTGGCTCATGCTGCCCTATCGTGGTTTTCTCCACCTAATTCCGGCGCAGCTTTTGTAGCTGGCGGCGGAAACCTGAAGGCCGCCATCGGAGGTGGGAGATGTTTTTGATTTCATCGTGTAGCTTTGAACGGCCGGGCAGAGAAGGGCAGCTGAGGGGCAGCGGTTCTCTCGCCGTGGCCAGGTCGATTCGGCTGCCGCGGCAGGCAGGGCTCGCCGGCGAGGGGACCTGATGCCGGGTCAATAGCAACGTGCCAGAAATCCAGCGCTGACTCTATATTTCACCATTTAACACCAGCCTCCCGCTCGTGCCCCCTTATATCCTGGCAGGAGGCACATGCCGCAGGACCCCCTCGGTCATCTTGTCCCTGCTAGCTCCAGGTAGCAGGCAGAAAATGCGTCTGAAGGCTGATATTTGCCTAAACCCAAGCTTTACCCTTAGGCGAGGCTCAGTGCCCAGCTGGTGCAGTGCCGTGATGGAGGGCAGGGCGGCAGACGGGTCTCTCGGGAATGTGGTTTTCCCTGCTGCCACCGTCACTTTGGGGTTAGCCTACCCCCATGGGGCTGGATTTTTTAAAAAGCTGGATGGTACTGCGACATCTCAGGGTTGTTTTTCTGAAACACTGGTAAATTACGATATCACCTGCAAGTTTATAAATCGCATTTAACTGCAGAGCCCAGGGAACGCAGCACACGTTAAACTTGAATATGCTGTGGAAAGGACAAAAAACATTAGTGGTTATAATATATAGCAAGTTGCCATTCCCAGTGACAGATATTTAGACTTCTGCCTTTAAACATACACAGGGAATATAAAACAATAAAACATCATAGGAAAGCTTTTACGTTTCAGATCAAAGTATAAATATTTAAACTCGAGGTGGCTTGAGTTTCATTGCTCACTGTCAAAGAAAGGTTGAGGAAACCCAGCCAGGTTGGCAGAGGTTCACCCCAGCGTAGCTGTGTTAGCTTTCAAACACAAACACGTCCTCCCTGAGCGGTAGGAGCCGTGGTGAAAGGGGCTCTGGTTTTGGGTTAGCAGCACCAATGTCCCCCCTGCTGCGAGCTGCCTTGAATTTCAGCTGGCTGAATCCATTTCCAGGCTGTTCTCTAGCAAAAGGCGAAAATACGCTGCTGAGGTTTCATTGGAAATCTAAATTTTGGCATCTGTAAGTTTGTTTTTGGTTTGTTTTTTTTTTTTTTGCAAGCTACTTCTAGTGAAATAATTCATCTGGGATTAGTGTGGGAGTAAATATTGTGAAGTTATTTTTCTATAGAAGCCAGACAAACCTGCTTGCTCAGCTGTGCCCTTGGTTCAGCTCGCCTGAGGATCCAGCACCCATCTTGCCGTGTGCCACTTCCTTTTACATTCCATCATATTTTTGCAATCGAGTGGAATATTAAGCTCCTTGTTTATGTTGAATACAATTTTGCTGTGCAATTAGTTTGAGTTATCTTCCTGAGTTTCTGAGAACAAAAAAATTGTACTGTGTATACGCATATAAAAATAAGAGTACTATTTCATCTTTTTAAGCCACTTTCTGCCAGAATTAAAATAGAGTTTAGGACCTAAGAAATAAGTAATAAATATCCTTGTTGAAGGGACTTGCGTGTTTGGGAGTGATGAAATCGCTGGGCTCCCCAGTGGGGCTGGCGTTTGTTAAAATGGCATTTGAGAAGAGAGCAGCTGGCATCAGTTAGAGGTAAATGGTTTGAAACGATATTTTTCCATTTCTCACTTCACACTATTTGGTTTGATCATGATATAAACAGATAGCTTAATGAAGCACTGAAGTAGAGCTTCTCAAATTAATGCCCAGCTGGCAAAATATGTGATCTGAAGCAAAATTTGTCACATTTTGAATGCATATATTAAAATCAAGGCTTGCTGGTATGTTTGCATGATGATTAATATTTACAATGCAGTATTTACAACTCATTGCAAAATGAATATCCACTTACTGTTTCAACATACTTTTATGAAATACTTCCAGTTACAAAACCGGAATTTATAGCAGTGTGTAACTTTTGTACAGCTGGAACTCTACTGCGTACCCATAAATTCAAACAGTGTCTCCCCAAATCCCGGTTTCCTTCCAGCACCCTTCAGCAAAGCCCAGCCTACACCATATGTGTTGAAGAGAAATCATTGTGTTTTAGTAAACCATCGCTTGGGGACGTAGTTTACTTTAATAAACCCATTACTTAAAACTAAGCCTTTGTCACCTGCCTGGCAGGCGACGTGTGCCAGCCAGCCTCATCTCCTCCCAGTGCGCAGGGGACCGGCTCTGCGGATGCTGACCAGCCCCACGGCGGGGAAGTTTTCTGGTGCTTTATTTTGGCAGCGAGAGGAGCTCCATGGTTAAAGTCAACCTCCACCTACTCAGGGGGATGGCTGAAAAACATGCATTTTGGGTAAAACCTAGTTTCACTAAATGTTTTGAGGTCCCATGTTAGTTTTTGGACTTTTCCTCCACTTTATGGTGTGCAAAGGTCGCCTGGCATTTTGGCTAGCGGGACTGTGGTGACTGTGATTGTCCTGTCCACACCATGAGATTTTTTTTTTTAATGATTTGCGTCAAAAGGAGCAGGTCACAGCAAGGGGCCACTTGAAACATAATTTTCATTGTAGCAGGCAGGTTCAAGACCAGTAATTCACCTGATCCTAGCTAACAGTGGCACGAAAGACAAAGGCTTGGGTTTGACATAGGGACGAACCGTTCCTGAATAGCTCCTCTCATCAACATCTGTTCTCCTGTCGCTGTCACTTTGTATTTCTGGTTTCTGCAGTAAAATCACTGGGAAAGCGGAGCTTGGCGTGAGCCCAGATTTCCATTAGGTGAAAACCCCTGGGGAGCCGGGGCAGAGCGGCTCTCGCCTCCCGGCTGGCCACCACAGGGGCTGCATTAGCCTGCCAACACCCAGTGCAGAATAAAGTCTTCCGAAGAGGGTAAATGTTGGCTTTTAAATGGATCTGTTGTAGTCGCCAGGTCTGGGCTCTTAAGTGCCTCCGAGGAGCTGAGCCAAGAGGTTTAGGGATGCACAGACTTTGCAGAAGTCAGCCCCAGCCGACCGCGCTTGCGCTCTGACCTGGGCTAGCAATGCTGCGGACACGTTTCTTTCTCTCGTGGTATCTGGTAGAAATGCTGTTTAAATGCCTACAGCTCTGAATTGCAGCAGGACAGTTCTCAGGTACCCAAATGTCTTCTTAAAGAAAGGGTTATGCTTGAAGGTAACAGGGATGCTCCTGGAAATACCTCCCGACTTGGCTGATTCCTGATGCTTCAGCTCTCCTGGGTCGATAGTTTGACAAATTTTAATGTTCAAGCTGGGAGAGCAAAGGAGTTCTTTAAAAAAAAAAAAAAAAGGAAAAAGAGGCCTGTTACAATGGTACTGTTGGGCACTAACCATGAGCATCAGTGTCAGCTGCCTCTTCCACCATGCTGCAGCATAGAAAGAGTTATACGCCAGGGATCTATCAGGCGGGCTTATCTGGAACTCAGCAGAAGAAGGGTCAGACCGTCCGTATGTGGACGGCGGGACGGATCCAGCGCTGACTTTGTGATGCTGACCTGGCAGGCACCGCGGCTGGAGCTGGCTGTTCTCTCTGCCTTGTGAACCGCTCCAAAACGGCACGGCTGTTTTGCCAGCTCTCACTATATCACCCTATCCAGTAGCATAAATTAAATAATACGTTATTTCCTCAGGAATCTTGGCTTAACCCAGGTGGGGGAAAACAGGTGGGGAGTGATTTGTCCTATCCCCCCGCTGTCCCAGAGCTGTTGGCCGTCGCAGGCATCCCGGGTTTTCCAGCAACATCTTCAGGGCAACACAAAACCACTCACCAGGGAAGGCGCTGACTCCTTGGGTGATAATTTCCAGTAATTAATGCCTCGGGAGAACTCAAGCCCCTAACAGCGTAATAGCCCAGAAAGCCTGCTGGGGAAGTGCCTTTCCACCTAACGCATTTTTCATTTCAGTTGGTCATTTTTGTGGCAGAAAACAGAAATACCACCTTGTAGCAGAGCAGGGCTCAGAACAACACCCCTCGCTCCCTCTTCCCTTTCAGTTTACACCTAGAAAAACCAATGAACGCTACAATAAAAAGCTGTGCCTCGTTTTTTAGCTAACTGATCATTATAGCGCTCTTTGGTTTAAGAGATATAATTTTTATAGGTCAGATTCTGAAACTTGTAGTCATTTATAACTGAGGCTTGCAGGTAAACAGGAGGTTTTTTTCTTAATTTGTTTATCAGTCTAAAGAGCAGCATTGCTTATGGGCCCTATCTGTGACTGTGAGTTGCTCTAAAGCCTGTCCTAGATTTTTCAAATGAGGGAGGAGTGAATAAGGGTAGCAGGCAGGCCGGTAACTGGTAATATCTGCTGTGTTTAGAGCCATTAACAACATGTGTTCAAAAAGCAGCAAGAGCCTAATTTCCCCACAAACCAAAATGGCAGCTAATAGGAAAAAAAATATTTGGCTTGGTTTTGTTTTTTTGGAAGAAGCTCAGTAAAACAGAAGGTTTGAAAAGTGAAGTGCTGTATTACCAGGAATCCACTCCAAAATGCTTTCTGGAGAAGCTAATAAATTTAAACTATCTTGACACCTATAGCGATCTTTTCACACTTTAATAAGATGAAGAGTCAGTTTTCTCCATTCATTGTGAAGATTAAATGAAACCTGTTTTCTTTTACGCTTACGGTAGCTAAGCATTTCCTTTCTTTTGTCTGCTTGTTCGCTTTCTTTTCCAGCTCACGTTAAGTTTATTTTTCACGGGGAAATAATAGTTTTGAAAAATCTCTCTGCTCTTTCAAAAGTGCAAACCGTGGGCTGGGTGTACGCTAGTCATCTCATCCCAAGAGTCAGGAAAAACAGCTCCGAGGGGCGACAGCAGGCAGAGCCCTGCACCACCTGGAGAGCTGCTTGCTGCACGGTGCAGGATCGTTCTTGCAGTTCACTTGTTCTCTAAGAGAGCATTTAGCATGCTTTCACAAGGCAACATTGGTATTTTACCCTCTCTTTTCATGGTTCTTTTGCTTTTTTTTCCCCCCAACACTCATCTCCCATCCTTGCTCTTTTTGCTAACATTGATTTTAAGGACTGTAAGAGGATGGAAATATTGTGTGTATTTAACTTTGGGCACAGTGTTAGGCACCCAGAGCGCTGGCTTTGTGGCAAACTGCCCCGGTGAACTCTCAGTCCGTGGACCTGGAGGCATTGGGGTGTTACAGTGAATATTGCACCTGGGGAAGAAAAGGGAGCTATAGCTGCCTGTTGCCTTCCTTCCCTCTGCCAGAAGGGCTTTTTCTGGGGGGGACCCACGAAGTGAAGTCGGAGATCACAGCCGGAGGTATGGGAGTTGTGACCGACCACGCACGACGGTGAGTTTCTTCTTCCCACCGCTCCTTGGCAGGGTTAAGCTGCTCCGTGCTGCGTTCGCCACCGCGAGCATCACCACTTACAGCGACACAAGAAGAGCATCTTCTCGAAGGATGTGTAAGCTCCCTTGTCAACCCAGGGGGTGCCTGGATTTGGGGGAGCTTGTGCCTGGGGCGGGGGGGCTGCACGCTCAGCCCCTCCTCTGGCAAGGGGTGTCACTTTGGAATCCCCCCAGGGCAGCTGGCTGACCCTGCACAGCTCAGCCACCGCGGGAGGGGGCCCTCACCGTAACCCAACACTCAGCAAATAGAGAAATTCGGGGAAGAACACGCAGGCTCTGCTGTACTGTACTGCTGAGCCTCCATCTTGGCATAACGTCTGTCGAAATGCTTGCTCCTAATTACACATTGAAGTACCTCGATTCTGAGAAGCTAATTAGAGCAGAGCAGTGTCGTACAGTCTCAGACGAGTACAAAAAGCAGCATCTTCTTGGCCCCAGGGGAATTTTCCATTACAGCAGTGGAGACCTCACTTAGGCAGAGCCAGCTCACGGTTGGCAGGACTGTCTGTGGTAGCTGGACCGGCAGACTCTGGACGTGCTCTGCAAGATCCTAGCATCCCCTCTAACCACAATGACAGCTAACGGGAAAAAATGGGTTGGTTTTTTGCTTGGGTAGGACAGGCGTGAGCAAAAGGAAGCGTTGTGGGCAGGTACAGGCAGCGAGGGCAGGTTGGCAGCAGCCTGTTGGGTTGATCCCAATATTCCTCGTGTCCCTAAAACCAGCATATCTTCACCCCAGCCCAGCATGAAGAGCCAATGCTAACGATTTCTGAAACTGAAAAAGAGGATAAACCACTCCTGATTTACTGAATCTGTGAATTCTCTTGTGTGTAGCAAGCAACCTATTTCATCTACAGAGACAGCATGGAAATCATATCTGGCCCAAACTTCTCTATATTAATAGTTTCTCACGTAAAATGTCAAAATGAAACACACAGTAATTCATATTTATGGGGAACATAAAATGTGTTTTATTTAATCTTATAAGCATAAGAAAGAAAATTAAATTAATTCCTGAATTCCAGAGATGAAAAAGTTTTGCTTTATGTATAGTAACTTGCCAGCTATTACTGTAGAAAGTTTCTTAAATTTCATCTCCACTTTATAGAAGGTTCAGCAAAATTTCCAGTAGAGCTGAGGAACTTGATATCTTATGATCAGACCATATATTCCTACAAGCAGGTTACAGGAGACTCCATCTCCAACACAAAACGCTAGAAGAATCCCACTTTGAAAAGCAGATGAAACTAGTTCCTGCTCTTCATCTCTGTGCGTTATTTTGGCCAACTGGAAATTGAGTAGTAACGTGGATTTGTTAAAACTGAGAAAGCAGAGGCAGTTTTGAAATTATAAAGACTAAGGGGCTGTGGCATCTACCCTGCACCTCTCATTTATGATGAATTTTAGGGTTTTTGCGTGTATATGGTAATGCCCCAGCATTACCTCACAGGTACGTCCTGTGTGCAAAGTTATTTTCTCTATTTATTGCAAAGCCAAGCAGAGACTTCTGCTGCACTTTGGTTTGCACACCTTTCTGCTAGGAGATTTAAATTTCCGATGTGAATCGAGCAAGCGGCACCCCTTCTCTGAACTGGAGGCTGCTCGAAGATGAATACTCTGAATAGCGGTATTCTTCCTTAAGACTCAGGATTTCTATGCGTGTTAACGTAAAAAAATAATAAAAAGGTAAATGCTAAAGCCTGTGGAAATGCCAGTTGCTGCGGACTGTAATTCCCTGAGCTGCTGACGGGCAGGAAGGAGGGATGCGCCCCGGCAAGATGTTAATCCAGAGCAAATGGCAGCCCCCGCCGCGCTTGCTGGTACCGGTGCCGGTGCTGGTGGGGGGAGCGAGTTTGGGGCTGGCGGGGTGGCAGAGCCATCGCTCGCCTTTCACAGACACCCACCCGGGGGCTGATGGTGGGCGGCTGGGAGCGATGCGCTGAGCTGCATCCCCGCATCCCTGCTGCAGGATGCTCGAGGGAAAACCGGAGAGTTGAGGCTGGAGGCTGCTCGCCCACCAGCAGGCAGGAGAGAGACGTTCTTCGTCCTCTCGGGAGTTTTGGTGGTAAACCAGCCTGAAGTTAGAAAGCTGCGGGGTTGGTTTGCAAGCAAGCGGGCTCCCCTCATTTGTGCACAGCGGTACAAGTAACATAACGGGAACATCCCGGGGGGAGACGCCAGAGATGAAATGGCTCCTTTTTAGGCATCACATTTACCGGCTTCAGGAAAACAGTACAGATCTAGGTCAAGAAGTTTTCCTCTCCCATGGGAATCTTCACGCCGAAGCACGGCGCTGCAGCTCGTGGTGGGCGAGGGCTGCAGCAGTGACAGGACCGCGGTACCAAAGGTGGCACCGGCTCGATGCCCTGACCTGTCCCCACCGCTCCCCAGGCGAGGAGCTTGGCGACTACCCCGGAGAAGGGCTGCGTCTTGCTCCCAGTCCTCCCTTGCTTCTCGTTGTTATTGGATGTTAATCTCGTTTTGTTTTCTAATTATGTTGTTTAGCACAGCTCCTTTATTTAACCTGATAGTTAGTTCATCTGAAGAAAATATACTGATGTGTGAACTTTTTTAAAGCTTGGGGTTTTGTTTATGAAGTAGGTAGGCCACCTCTTGCTACCTTTGAGGATACTGCTTAATCTAAACTAGAGAAACATCTTGGATACATGACAAAGAAGAATTTATCTTTTTTTTTTTTACATTAGATGTAGCTCAGATGCTCAGCGGTCTAGTTCTATACATGCAAACTCGGCGACCATAAGTTCACTTCTTTCGGTTTCCTGGACTAATGTTGAAGAAGGCTTTTTGTGCACAGCGTCGCAAGCGCAGGGCCCCCGCGGCCGTGCGGACCCCCTCAGCCTCTCGGGGCCGTTCCTCGGCTGCCCGTGTCTGAAAGGAACGCTCGTCACAGCGACATTGAACAAGCGACCTAAAAATCCTAACTTACCTAGTTGTCTCTTTGTATAACTTTTAGACAAAATTATGCTAAATGTCTTCTATAAAAATATAATTAAAACCAGGGAAAAGGATATCCCGGGAGACTGGCCGGTCTTGGGCAGGAGAGCGCTCCTTGCCTCCTCCTCGGTTCTTGCGCTGCTGCGAGCAGTGCCCAGCGCGCTAGCAGAAGGAGATATCAACTACACCATGACAAGCGAGCAAGATGCAATGTCTTTACCTGCCCTTCATCTCTCATCTTCTCCCCTTCAGGCAGAGCCATTAATGGCCTATAGCTGTCTGGGATGGGGGTGCTCATGGCGAGTGGTCCACGGATGCTCTCGGCAGCTCCCTCACGCACGGCTGCTTACTGGGTTCATTTTGGTTTTGGGTTAATTTGCAAATGACATATGACTCTTCCTGCTGTGCATGCCTTCCAGAATTGATATTAATCAATTCAAGGCACAAACAAAACAATTAAAAATCAATAGCTATGCAGCTATTAGGGAGCAGAATTTCATTAAGGTTAATAATTGCAGGAATTAGGGAACTAATCAGCCATAGTGATCTCCAGGAGAAGCCATCCTGGGCTCTGTGCTTCTTCCAGCCTGCCCACAGACTGCAGTGACTGTGCCAAACATTTAGATTATGTTAATTAATATTATTTTGTAACTAATGGTCATGATAAGGATTGAAAAATCAGACTTGTAGCTAATACCTTACTTGTGTACTTGGCAATAATCTTTCTGTAGGATAAATATGAGCAGCGTATGGTATAGGGCTGTGCTGGAAAGGCAGAGCTGCTTGCCCTGGGTCTGCTTCTCTGTGCCTAAAGAGATAATTTTATCCATAAAACTAGCTTTCAGGCACTTATATCTTTGTAAATTCATTTCAGTAGCTTTTGTCGTTGGGTTGAAAACCATGAGCTGGTTGCCCTAAGGCACCACTTTGGGATACCTACAGGATGAGCACTGCCATCCTCCCACAAACCCAACCTATTCCTTCGTCTCAGTCGTTTCCTTTTCCCTGCAGGATAAATAGGACCTTGGAGGCTGCTAAAAGTCTTAGCAAAGTGTCCTAATCGCCCAGAAATTAAGAGGAGTTTTCTGGGTGTGCTGCCACTAATCAGTTTGTTTGCTGCAGGCACGAATTATTTTATTCCTTAATTCAATCTGGCAGCCGTAAACCCGCTTTGTGCCCTATTCCGTGCTGCCGTTGTGCCTTTCATGGTGCGACCGGGATGCGATACTGGAGTAGTGCCGCACGATGCGCTCCTCGCTGCGCTGAGCTCCTTCTAGAAATTGTTCATTGAAGCCCAGCAGGTCACTTCACAGGAGTCCCAAAGCAGCAGGCAATGGGGCCGGGAGCTGCCTGCCAGAGCCATAGACTTATAAGCCAAAAAAAATTACAAGTAATGAGATCAAGTGAGGAGAAGGAAATTAAGGTCTGAATATGAAGGACAGATTTTTGGTCAAAACCCCACTCTCAGGCTAATGAGAAGGCCAATGGGATGACTTAACAATAGAAAGTCTGTTATGGTTCTGTGTTAATTTATATACAAATATTCTATTTAGTTCTTTTTTGGGTCCTGACAAGCTTTCAGGAAGCCCCTAGGATTCAGGCATGCTCCCTGCTGTTGTAGTAAATTCCAGAGAGTGTGCTGGGGTACTGCTACTGGCAGAGAAAACACCATTTATTTACAACCTCCAATGTGAATGATACAAGCAGAAACATTGATGAAAGGCAGAGATCAAGGGGAAAAAAAGGAAAAATAACATGTTAAAAAAGGCTACCTCCTACAGTACTTGGTGAACTTGGCTACTGGCACCCTACCTGTCCCTGACGGGGATCATTGGGCAACTCTACAAATGGACTTGTGTGATTTTTTTTCAGTCTTCATATGCTAAGATGGTACCTGCCTAATAAGTATATATACTTCTGTACCAGGCGATCAGATGTCAGCCCTAGCAAAGGGCTTCCAATCGCACAAAGTCTCTAAGGAGCTGGTGGCCACCGGGCAGGCATCGCCCCAATCCCTGACCCATGTGCAGGCTTCACGCGGGAGTGCCAGACATGGCAAAAGCATCTGATCCCTTGGAAATATTTGCAGTTGGGATGCGAGAGAGCAAACAGCGATGGCAGGTACATCTCCTCCCGCGCTTGCCCTCGGGGTACGGGGAGCAGCCCCAGTTCCCCGCGCAGGCTGGGGAATGGCGTGTGGAGGGCACATGGGCTTGGATGAATCCTGCATCTGTCCTTTTCAGAATGCCCAGTGAAAGGTTATTAATTATATGCAATGACATAGTTGTCAATCAAAGATAGACTGTGTTGGTGTTTTTTTTCTTTTAATTAAAGTTAGCTAGACAGCTCATTTTAAATCATTATGTAGGATGGCTGAAATTTAATACGCCCTTTAGAAAAATAGCAATAATAATAATAGACTTTGTTTTTACGTTTAAACTGATAGAGGCTCGAAGCAAACCAAACCTCATCCATCTTCCCTGTATTAGCAGAACAACGCAAACATTTTTCACGCCGATGAGGTCACGCTGCTCCCCCTGAGCTCCCTCCTCCCCAGGGCTGAGGAATTGAAGCAAGGGCTCTCTGCTCGCATGGGGGGGGCTCTCCCTTCCATATGGTCAAACGTGGGACAAGGGGAGGGCCAGGTTTGACACGGCTGTATGGGACCTATTCTAACCCAAAAGGAGGAGGACACCAGGGACGCCCAGCCCTGCCCGTGCCTCCTGCAAGGGCCCTTATGTGCAGTGTTCATCCACACTGCCTCCTCCGTCGTGAAGTCTTCCCTCTCCTTTGCAGTAAGAATAAAATGTGAGATCCTTCT
Source organism: Haliaeetus leucocephalus (assembly GCF_000737465.1). NCBI lineage: Eukaryota > Metazoa > Chordata > Aves > Accipitriformes > Accipitridae > Haliaeetus > Haliaeetus leucocephalus. Next base: position 1,512,565 of record NW_010972599.1, on the reverse strand, counting down.
TTAATTTTATGAATTAATTTTTATACATCACCTATTTTTTTCCATTGATTCATGACAAAGGAATATAAAAGCAATTCACAAGTGTTAACATTTCCAGGTAGCTGGTGTTCTTTAAAAGACAAAACATGGGTCATACAACTTATTTTTAAGAAATAATTATCTTTAATAAATGCCAGTAGAGTGTTTGTACATGCCAATGCACACTTGCACTTGGGAAATGATCTGCTCTGAATCTTCCCTCCAGGAGTATGGAATACCCTGGCACTGGGGCCAGAACAGGTTTCCATTGCCTTCAGATAAAATGATCAATCTGTTCTTCTTTGGCATGAGTAACTCTGATTATGAGCAACTGAAGCAGTACATTAGACCCTGTAAAATCACAGCCCGGGATTTTAGTATTGAAAAAAAAAAAATGCAAGCAAACAAAACCCCCTCCCCTTACAGCAACAGCTGAGCAAAATGGTTCATGTGTCCCAGATGATCTTTGTATGTTCTTCTTTTCCTGGAAACCTTCATCTGATTTAGTGGCCAGTGCTGGGGGAAGTACAGCTTTCAAACAGAAACCTCATTAGTTTCTCCCAGTTTGGGTCTATGCAATTCTTCCCACTTCTGCCCTTGAATGTTTTGGCTTTCCACCTTCTGAATCAATGAAAGCATGAAAATACATGCAGAGCTATAAGCAAGGGACTAATCCAGCAAGGCCATTGGGTTGCTGAAATGCTCACAGGTATCTATATGCTTGCATTGTGTCTCTGGATATGGCCCTGTGATTTCAAATTAATAACGTGGTCTGATTTCAGTTGAACTAATCTTTATAGATCAGTTGATAGGCTTAAATATTGGCTTATATTAGGCAGACGGAAGGAAATGAAAGTCTTTTGCATAGTTACAATTGCCAAGGAAACCACTCTGCTGGTATCCATGGTAGGCATTTCATTTTTTCCTTTGTGTGGCTGTTGGAGAACTGTCTGATTATAGAATAGAAATGCTTCCAGTCTTAATGTATTGCTAGTCAATGTCTTCATAATTTTCTATCAGTTTATCTAAGAGCTTCTGCCATCCTTCTGAAGTTCGTTGGAGTCACTGGTTTTCATTTCCAAAAATGCGCACAGCTAAATTTAAAAATATGACACTTGATGGAAATCCATGAATTGAAGAATTGTCTGCATTCAGAATGTTTTCCAGTTATCTCAGATCTTCCCTAAAATATCCTTTTAACGAAATGATTTATTTCAATCTTTGTTTTAAAGTAGGTCACTCTGAAGAATTTCTAGTGCTTGAAACACTTTACCAAATCAAACATATTCTAGCAAATACTAATTGGACTCTATTGAAAAATAAGTGTTATTTCTGGAAAAGCAGTTTTCTGAAACTGATCAGCATGTTTAAACAAGTTGTGGTACAAAACTATAAACAGCAGCTTTCTAATTGTCCAGATAAACTTCTGGTTGCTTGACTGTTTTATTGGATATCTGTTTTTTCTACCCATCCTTAATTTTCCAAAACATATTTTTTGATGAAATTTTCCAGACCTAAAGTCTTAGGGAAACCAATAGAATAATAATGAACCACTCTTTAAAGCAAAGAAACTGGGACCAAGAGTTTGGCTGATGGTCTTTACCACCAGCGTGAGTTTTCTGGCCATGATGGGCACCCTTTTGGGTGAAGACCAGCCCGAATGTGACCGTTCTGGCCATTTCAAAGTGTTTCATAGAGGTGCTTTAGGCGCAGGTAGGGCAGAGGGTGGCCGTTGACCTGGCAGAGCAACCTGCTGCTAGAAATATCTGGCCTATGGTTTTTTGCTTTCCCCATGAGCATAGCCCTTCTCATCTATACTTGCAAGTCTGGGTATAAAAACTTCCCAGATTGTCATATGTCCGTGCTTTTATTTACCTTGCTTTCTGCTAGTGCGTGGAGAAGTCCTCCCTAGGTTTTAGGATTTCTGTGGAGATACACTCTCCTCTCTCAGATGAGGAGTAGGACCCAGGCTTCAGCCCAGAGCTAACTGGAGCCTCAGGGTGCATTTTTGCCATTTCCAGCAGCCTTTGTTCTGTGACCCTGATTTGGCAAACTTTTCCCACGTGGGGCTTGCACGGGAGCCGGGGTGCACGAGGAGGTCCTTGTCCTGCCCGAGATTGCGACTGGGAGACGATGATGGGGACCCCAAAGGATCAGATCGGGAAAAGTCTCGCTCCTCTGTCGTGCCATGTCTGCTGCAATGCAGGAAAGAGAAAAGAGACTAGGAAAGAGGAGTCAAGGAGTACGATGTCTGATATACTGTTCACTGCAGGCACCTTTTCCAAAGTTTGCGCTGCACCTTCCCTTGCTCTGACCTCTCGCTCTGTCCTCCTCCTGCTCAACCGTCCCCCTCTCGCCAAGGGTGAGCCCTGCCACCGCTCAAGTCAGACCCTGAAATCTCTCCTTCGGAGGGGAAAAGAAAGCTGCAACCGATGGGTTTTTCTTTTGCGCTAGGAGGAAATCTTGGTCTTGTCCAGCACAAGACGGGTTTTAAGAGTAAGTCTAAATTAGGTTCCATCATTTCTTTGGTGATTTGCAGGATGCTCCTGACATTTTTATGTGAAGGCTGAATGGGTGTCTGGCATTTCCAAAAGAGACCTTGGAGGCAGTGATGAGGCTGGGAGGGAGGAGGAGGAGGCGGAGGAAGGCATAGCTGGCCACTGCACTGTCCCACCGCCTGGGGAGGTGAACCACAGCTGGGTCCGGGGCTTCAGGAGAAACGGGGGAACTCCACCTTTTATGGGAAATTGTGGCTGGTGAGCAGATACGGTGAGGAGATTGGGTGACCTAAAGTTAAACTAAAGCTAACTTGAGCTTAAAGTTAACCCTTGGTGCAGGCAATCCCTCTCTGCCCCAAATAACCAGGTTTGGTTTTTCTAACTCGAAAGTCTTCTGGGCATTTCGGGTGTGTTTCACTTAAAAGCCTGCAAAATTAACCCTAACGTAAGAGGCAGCTTCATTCCCTGCACTCGTTTAGGGAGCAGCTAGTGCCTTCTCAGATGAAGCTGGGCCTGAGCTCAGGGAGCATGCTGGCAGATACAACTTTGATTTCAACACTTTTCAAAAATAACTCCTTTTTCATTCCTGTGTCTGTACATGTGCTAATGAGTTGTGGTTTGAATCAGCTTCTGATTCGTGATTTTTAATTCAGCTTACAATAGGTTATCTGTGGGGCTTTGTATTTGGGAATATAATTCAGCATAATTATTACAGGGAAGTTTTCAGAAAGCTGTACTAGCAGCCATGATAGCATCTCCATTCTTCTTTCACTGCTAATCAGTTTATATGAGCCTTTCTTATGCATAGCTTTCTGACCATACTAAATTTTTCTGAAACAAACACTTCATCCACGGTTATCAGATAGCAACATGCCTGAGAAACTACATTATATTCAGCAAAAAGCCTCAGAAAGCACAGATTGGCTACCTCTCTCCCTCAGAGAACTGGACAATAGCGGATTTTTTTTATTGTTCATTTTTCTTCTGTCATAAGATCTTCCATCTTTTATTTTTCTCTTCTATATCCTGGACATTTTCTAATCCTTTTCTGAAGACCATACAATAGTAGGTTATTTTTCAGTTTAAAATGAGTTATGACTGAAGCCTCCAGCCTGCCCCAAACCTCCTTGTTTTCCTTTTTTTTCTATTTTAACTCAATTCACATGGTAGCCCCAGAAATCTCATTTGCATGTTCAGAAACTGCGCTTGCCTGGCACTGGCTCCTATCGGCATTCAGGCTCCATTTCCCAAGAACAGTACCTCTCTTATTCCAAAACTAAAAAAAAGTGAACGTGAAAATTATTTTAAAAGAGACTGAAAAGAGCCCCCCCCCCCCCCCCAAGGAGGAGTGCATTTTTCCCTGGCGTGAGGATAAGATGTGTGGATGACAGCAAGTGGAAAATATATTCCCAGTGATCATCCTTGGCACTGGATGGAGAAGTGTGGGTACTGAGTTGTATTCGTCATTCCCCCAGTTCTTACAGAGCATTCATCTAGTAAGCAAGTTATTTCCAAAATGGAAATATTGGCGTTTGTACTCAAACGCAGCAGGGAGCTTACTGAAATAATGGAATATTTTCTATTGCGAATTATTGTTGCTGTCCTGCACCAAGCTTTGAAAGCACCGCACCTTTACAGTCCCGTTAGGAAGCAGCGGTGGGATTCAGAGACTATTATATCACCTTACAAAGGTGTGCTGATGTGAATGTTTGGTGTCATAGATGCAACGCGCTCGCTTCTAGATCTTGACTTTCTCATAAGCAATTAAAAATCAACATGATGCAATGTGCTTGGACAAACAGTTCAGCTCTTAAGTTTTGTTACGGATGTGGTCCATGGCAATTCCAGCCTCTCCGAGCACGAAGGGGCAGAAATCCAACTGCAGCAGTACCGAAGGAGCCCCATTCCTTCAGGGAGACAGGGACCATCCTACGGATACAACCGTAGCAAATGGTGAGACCCTTTGCAGCTGAAGGAGAAGGTCGTGTAGCTGTCCAAAATATCCAATTTATTTACTCCTACCAAAACTACTAAAGACCAGCTAAATAATGATATGTCACGGGTGGGGACGGAATATATCTTCTTGCTCTCTAGGGTTTGCTCGCAGTAGTAGCAGCTGCATTAGTAATTGCCACATTCACGGAGAATGAAAGCATTGCCTGAGAAGGTATGATGGTATTTTCAAAAGCATCAGGGAGGTTAATGACAAATTTCCCTAGCGCTCCAGCATCTAAGTGCCTTAAGCTCCTTCTCTAGTGTCTGCCCAAATGCAAACGGTCTTCAAATATAGGCAGCGAAGTCTGTGGCAGCAAGGAGCTGAAAATTGTCCATACTACCCCGATGCAATGTATCCTTTACAGACCAAACTAAAGATCTCTGTCTCACAAACAAACAATTTCCATCTGTTCCTTCAAATTAATGATTTCTAATTAGCCAAAATACATTTTTTCCCTTTTGTGCAAAGTCAGCGTTAATTCTAAAAATGCAAAAAGAACTGTAGGAAGCTATATTTTCATGAGCCTTATGAAAATCTCAGGCAGTTGCAAAAGAAGATGCCTCCCTGCTGTCAAATGGCTGGGGTACAATACACTAGAGATGCAATAAAGTGGCCAGTGAACTTGCTCGTTTCGTGATAGACCTCTGAGTTGCCTTACCTTGGCAAAATGAGGTCGTGAATCAAGGAATGAAGTGCATCGTGAAGAATAAAGCACAGGAGTAATTTAAGAAAGGAAATTATACTGATGGTCAATTGACTCCTGATACTCTCAGTCTAGTAGTTCCGCAAGCAGAAAGAGTCAAGGTGTGAATGGAGACAAATGATCGCTGAGAAGGAATCTGCTTCCACTCTGCTGCAGCTTTTAAGCTACACCGCTCAGCCCCGGCTGGAGCGCTTTGTGGCCCTAAGAACCTGCTGCGACTACATTTCCCTGTTCTGATGAAAACGGCTGGTTTCGTATTCTTTAGCCTGTTTAAAACAACTGAAAGAAGTGCCCCGAGATAATGCCTTGTGCACGCTTGCCTCCAGCAGAAAGCCTCCGAGTCCATTTGCTATTATTAATAACAGTAACCGTCACAATTTACACACGCGGTCGGCAGCCTTGGAAGGGCTCCTATAAACATCCCCCTTCTATAAATACGGGAGTTTCAAACCAGCCACAGCTTTCTAGGTCTTGCTTCACCAGGACCTTTGGGTCGCAGATGCTGCTGGAACTTCGGGGGCGGCTGGGGAGCGGTACCCGCGGCTCCGGGTACGGCCGGGCGCTGGGGACGCGGCGGGGGGATGCGGTGGGGATGTGAGATACTATTTATTGCGTGGGATTCGGGGAGGGGATGTGACACCGCTTCCCACGAGCTTGCCGACCCCGGAGAGGGGATGCAGTGGTGCATGGACGGTGCTTCCAGCAGCAGCACTCAGTGCAACTGGTGCCTTGCGCTTTCTTCTTCCCTTTCCAGCTTTTTCTTTTTCTTTTTCTTTTTCTTTAATTCACATTCAGTCCTCTGGGCTATTTTGCTGAGCTATCCCATCTCCTGATGTAAAATCTAAAAGATGTGCCAAAGTGATGCATCTAACAGCGCGCTTTTTTTTTAAATTAGCTACCAGTGGTTAGGAGATACTTTCTGCTTTTGTTTTCTATTTTTTTAAGCAACTGAAGACGTACAGTCCAGGGACTGCTGATCGTGGGTCAGGCAGTAAAATCTAATCCCTTCCAAATCACCCGTTATTACGGGTGACAAATAGTTTATAGGAGCATTAGCTGTTCCTCTGGACTGTAACTGAGCGAGCCTGTTTTGCTGCGGGCTGCAACCAGCTCCCCTGGAATTGTTACTTACGGCTCGTGTGTGATACCAAAATTGCTCATCATCACAGTCATCTGAGTACCATCAGGCTCCATTTTTCTTTCTCAGCATGCCCATAGAATTTTTTTACTTATCTGGGATAAATATTCATGCCAAATTGTTATTGAAATATAGAGAATACTATTTTGCACTTATTAGATATTTGAAGCACAGAAAATATAATAAATAATGTAGCCATTTTCAGTGGAAGATTCCCATATATTGTCTTGTTAGCGCCCAAATTGCTCTTTGGATCAAGTGAAGGGAAGAAACACTGCAGGAATACCAGTGCAATACAGTTTCTGAGCCCAAATAATCGAAATATAATTTACTGGCAACTTGTGTTTAACTTAAAATAGGCCCCTTTTCATTACCTCATTACATAGAATTCAGTAGAACTTCTCAGAATTCTTAAGCATTTCTGGTTAGAAAAGGAAAACATGATATGCAGCAGGATGTATGGAGAACCGTAGCGTGGCCACCTCTGTGGTGCAGGTGTCTGCCAAATCAGGATGTTTTTCTGCCCACATTGAAATGGAGCTTTGTCAATTTACAGTGGGTGAGGGCCAAAGCATTAGCGAGACACAAGAATAATTAATTAAAATTCAAACCCCATACCCTTCTCTTTGCCCACCTAGGTTATGAAGATGCATTTTTGTGCGCGTGGCTGCAGGTGCACACACACGCTCAGTCTACAGCGGGTGGAAATGTTTTTTGTAACAAGTTCAGCAGGTCAAGAACACCATTTGAGGAAAAAAACCATTTTTTTTACCATAATCCCCTTCCCAAATACATCTTCTTACAGAGCGCCTTCCCCGTTTGGAAAGTTTACATCTTTAGCGTCAAAGATTTGGACACGTTGTAGGCTTTTATGGTTCTCTTACTTAATTTCACCTTATTTCGTGCAGTCGCTGGCGGCAGCATGGAAGGACCAGCCATGTCCCGCTCCAGCACGACCGGCCAGCTGTGCCTTTGCTGAGTGCCGGGGCGCCCTGCAAGCGAAGATGCTGCTGGCGTGGAGGCAACTTGCCACTTGCCACCCGGACCATGGTGCTGGCCAGACTGGAGGAGAGGATTTGTAGGTGGGAAGCTGTTATCAACGCGTTGAGCCATTTATCTCAGCCCTACGTGCAACAGCCTATTTTAAATACAGATTTAATATCGCTGATATTGGTATGGCTGCGGAGGGAATACAGAATTTAATTTGCAGTGTCAGCTCTGGTGACAGGTTCATCTGTAACGTTATGAATTAGTTGCAGCAGCTCTACCTGTGAAAATGTTGCATACACTGATTGCCTGCCTCTTCTAAATGTTTAAACCAGCTCTTGTTCTCTAAATGAATGTGGGTTTTTTCTTATTATCTCACAAAGCTACAAAACTCAGTTTCATTTAATTATACCTTTAACTTTGTGAATTGCGTCTTGTCCTCCTGCCCCAGTAACAACCCCTTCAGAAGGGACCGGCGCCTGGCTCCGAGCCCGAGCTTTGTTCGCTCCCCAGTTCTCTCACCACCTATTGTGGATTGCTGAATTAGAAGGAAATGCCAGATGAAAAAGAAACGCAGAGGCTTATGATTTGCCGGTGGAAGCACAAAGGCCCAAAGAAAATTAATTCTACCTATTAATCTGCCTTGGGATTTAGAGGGAGAATGGCAAAACTCGCCCTGGAAATATAAACAGCAGTTGAACCGTTTTCGTAGCACAGTACCCATCTTTAAACAGCAATATATTACAACCTTGCTGTGCTATCATCCGGCACATTCCTTTTGTCATGTACAGGAGATGGTCAGGAGCTGATTTAAGGTGTTTTGCTTTCCTTGCAATCCAGCCCCAGGGGAAGGGGCTTTGGAGATTGACTGAGACAGATAACGCCTTGTTATTTCTTCCTTCCATAAACCCTCAACCTTGCCCAGTGCCAGCGGGAGCCGAGGTTGCTCACCGCTTCTCAGTAAGTTCTCAGAACTTCACCTGAGAGCTAAAAGGATATTTCCCTTATTTCTTTTCCCTCACCCCCATTCCCTGGTTATACCCTGCTATTTGCACCTTCCCTGATCTTCACCCTGAAAGAAAATGGTCCCTCATTGCCCCAAGCTGACCTTGGTTGGTCATCAGAAGACTTTTTGCTCGTGCTGTGTGATGGATGAAGCGGCCCCGTGGGCTTCCAGGGGAGGAATTTCCCAGGGGATTCAATGATCTTAAGGGTTTTTTCCAACCTAAATGATTCTATGACTCCCACCAGTCCTCACCCTGGGGAGGGCAGAAGAAGCGGCACCGGAGGGATGCTGGACCAACTGTGATGCTTAAGCTGCTTTTACCTTTCTGATCAATTTGTGTTTGCTTGCTCTTGGCAGAGGACGATTTCCAAATGACAGGGCACAGGACGGGTTTCCCGTTATTCTTTTCTGTATGAACCTGGGTTGTATCAGGGCACATCCCCAGTGGCTCTGGCCTCTGCCCTGCAGCAGTGTAGCTTTTTGGGTTTTAAATGCGTACATACCTGCTTTATTTTGTATTATTTATACCTGTCGAATAGCCGAAGTACCAATGAACATATTTTTCAACTGACCAGGTCATTTCAGCTGATTTAAATTTCAATATATTGGTCAGTGTGGATCTATCCTGCATAGGCAGAGGAAAGCTAAAAGTGCTTCTCTGGCAATCCCAGAAGCTCGGTTAGGATAAGCAATATAAAGCTAATGAAGGAGAGCCAAAATAAAGATTTTTATGCACTGCTAGCTATGGGTGCTCTGTATCACCTTACCAGCAAAGACACTGCAAAAATTTGCAGATACTTTAATTCATGAGAACTTAATTAGTATTAAAATCGCCAAAGGGAGAGCAGAAATAGCAGTAATTTTCAGTAGCCTCGCAGGGCCTCCGCACGTGGGAGCATCGCTCGGGACTGCCACAAGCACCAGCAAGATTGTTCTCCGAGTGACTGAACCACAAAATGTTTTTTGTTTTTTTAAGTTGCTCCTGCTAAAAATTATGGTCCTTTTAATAACTGTACAAAATCCTGGAGGAAAGCGAGTAGGAATACCTGAGCAGAGAGGTGCATTTCTGCCGGGTGGCAGGCATGACCCCATCCAAACCCGGGGAGCAATGGGGTGCAGGCACAGCCGGCCCCAGTTCCTCTGGGAATGGGGTGCAGGAAATAAATCATCATTATAGACAGCATATATCCAGACTTTACCACATCTACCATAATTCATGTATTTACTCCTGCTATTAAGACAAGTGGTTTCATCCAAGACTTTAACATATTGAATCCACAGGATACAACAGCCCACACTGGTTTGGTGGGATCAGCGCTGGGGTGTTATCGCACCCCAAAGATCTAGGGGTGGCTTTCCAGGGCAGGGGGTCAGACAGCACAACGTGGGGAAAATGTGCATCTTTGGGGTGTTTGTAGGAAAAAGTGGGAGACACTGGTGTGGCCCGGAGCCCCCGGTTCAGAGATGGGAGGTGGTGTCCTGTCTTTGATGCCCACTGTCCTGATTTCCAGCTTCCATTTACCAGGACCTCTCCCGGGTGATATCTTTTCATGGATGCAAAGGAAATTAGAGGCTAAAAGCAGGAGCCTCTAAGAGAGGCCAGAGGTACCATCAGCTATAAAAGGGAAAGTTCCCCAGCCCTCCTGAGCTTGCACATTCACCACCATTTTTTTCTCCATTTAAGGACTGCCACTTTCAGCTCTCAGAGCACTAACGGAGAATCATTCAGACCCTTTCACATCTCCTCTTGCCCTGTGAGATGACTCATTGCAAGGACCCAGCACTATACTATAGACGTCTTTCTCTCCGGGGGGAATATTTCCAGGATTGTTACTCCTTGGAAGAGTGCCCAGTACGTAAGTATGACTATCCATCACCTTTAGATCAGTCTATCATTTCTCTTTCAACGACAAATATCCCGCTTGTGTGAGCTGTTTTACTACTGGATTTAATATTTTTCCATTTCCCCATTTTGGATTTCTATTCCAAACCAAATCGTCGTGACAGAGAGCTGGGGCTTTCACCACGTAAATGAGGGCAGTTGTACTCAGGTGGCTGAATAAGTGATGACTCTTAAATGAACTCTCCCTCCAGCATATTGTTATGTGTACTTTGTCCTATACTCCTATTAAGAGGTTATAGCAATGCAGTATGTCTGTTTTACAGTCTCATTAAGTCATTGCTGTGCTGGATTAAAGTCTCTGTCTTATCAATCATTTCTAAAATTGTATCAGAAGGGAACAAAACATGACTTAGAAGGTAAGTGTAACACAACTCTATAATTGTGGTCCAAATTTTGTGTTGCATTTTAGGATTTTTCATAAGCAATACATGATACTCTTACTTTCTAGTCAGCAGTTTGTTTTTTCCTTTAGATTTGGAAGGAACAAAATACATTTTTTCTGAAATAAAGTAATCACACCACAGAGATCTTGTTAAACATCTCACGTTTCTAAGATAGGAAATATAGTAGTATGTCATCCCTGTTTTGCAGCTCCAGTACTAAATTGCAGCTGGAGAATCAGGGGCATATCAGGTGTGGATTAATCTCAGTGCTCAAATATTATCAAGGGAAGCATTTTGTTTACAGAACTCAAAACGCCATGGTGATTGGGAATAGCCTAACGGCTGCATTCAAAGCTCATGCAGCAGGGATGTAAGCAGACACGTTTAAGGCAGCGAGGGGATGCCTAGAGGTGCACAACTGGCCAGATGTTTTGTCTTTGCCTTCCCCAGAAGGCAGATGGAGACTGGCAGCAGCTGGAGGTGAGACAGAGGACAGGGTGGACACTGTTCTAAAGCAGAAGGGAAAACCCTGGCAGGCACCGGGGCTGTATGGCTTATTTCCCTGGGGCAGGTCTGTCCCAAGCCAGCCAGAGGGATGTGGTGGGCAGTTTTTACTTCCCTTTTCAGCACGGACTGCAGGACTGCTGCTGGGACCGTTTCCACTGTAGAAAAATGGTCTTGACCTATAGGGTGAGAACGGCTGCATACGAGCCTATCTTAAACAAAACCCCTGTATATTTACTGTAAAAATCACAATACAGGCACTCTGGTAAAATAAAGGAGTAAAGGGAAGAGGAATGGCAAGCAGAAATAAGTGCAGCAACGCTTTTTAAAAGAAGTTTTTTAGTAAAAGAAAGAATACTATCTATGGTCTTGTTACCAGATTACTAGATAGGAACAACACAGCTGTTAGTCATGGGGAGTGAAGGCAGAAATGTTAAACAAATTTGTTCTGAAAATATGTAAAGAACAAGCTAAGGGCTCTTGATGTTGCTTGAATGAGCTCTAACCTGCTTGGAGAGCCCCAGATGTATAAAATGAAATTTCACATCCAACACTGTGCCAATGCTTTGAGAGTTTGCGAGGAGCACACCTGCTAATCATGTGCACATCAGTCAATCATCCATCCATCCATCCACGAACCCAGCCACCCATCTATCCCAGCCATGACAGGGCAGTGGCAAAACTTTGAAATCATGCATTACAAAAGGCCAATACCACTGCTGCTGACCTACATGGCTTTATATGAGATAGACATTATCAGTCACTTTCCCCTTCAAGCAATGTGCATTTTGATATTGTTTAACATGGAAAATGTATATAAGGATGATGAAGGTAAGTGACATTTATAGCCTCTTGGACTCTGCCCTAGGAACCAGGATCTTGAAGGGGTTTCTGTACCACTGCAACGGAATCAGCTGAAGGTAGATATGAAGTGTGACACTGGGACCAAAAGAACAATTAGTATCCATACGCTTTTTTAAACAGAAGAATATAGATTTATGGGCCAGAGAGGTTGTGCTGCTTTGGCGAGTCTGTGACTGGAACATTGTGTCCAGTTCTAACATCCCAAATAAAAAAAAAAAACACCAAAACCCACACACTGATTAGTTGGCAAAGATTCAGATAAGTGCTATGAGCACAATTCTGCTACCAAAAGCATGTCTTTTGGTTAATTAAAAGAAAGTCCAGGGCTTAGATTTTGTAAGTCTCATACATAAAATGGAAATTGGTAATGTAGAGCCTTCCACTGTAGAAAAAAAAAAAAAAGGAAAAAAGTAATCTATGTTTGACATGAGGTATATTCAGACCAAAATCATGTGTAATTTCTGAACCTTGAGGATAACTAGTCATTGGAACTGTTGTGCTGAATGTCCACAGATTGGAAACAAATTAAACTTCGTATTTGATATTTTTCTAGACACAGTGTAATTGAAAAATTGATTAATTAAGGACAGACAGAGTGGTGAAACTGGTCTCTCCATGGTACCTGAATACACATATTATTATGTTTAATATTTCTATTGCAGTACACACGTACAGAGGCGTTATCACCTCCGAGGAGCTTACTGCTCCTCGGCAAGCTCTTTCCAAGATTCACAGGCTTGTTAAAGTATGAATCAGAGAGCTACTTACCTCCATGTGCCCTGATGTTGGATTGCTATCTTCAGAAGACAAAGAATCATATTTTGTTTGAAATAGGTAGAATTTGTCACCGCTTCCTTCTGCTCCCCAAGCAACCCTTGCCTGGCTGATTGACTTCTCCGAGATGCTGGTCGTGGAGGTGGCTCTTCAGGGGAGTGACAGCTCTAGGGGATGTTCCAACACAAATAAACTCTGCCGATGAAGTGAGTCAACCACCGAGTGCTTTGCTTCGAGGCTTCCAGCTTCAGTGAGGTAGCGGGAACATCCAGTCGTCTCCATACCCGCTAGTGCTTATGATTTTAAAATACGAAAAGAGCTTGTACAGCTGGAGGATGGGATGGGGCTGCGGGGTTTGGGTATCTGCAATGGGTAGTGAGCGAAGAGGAGGCACCATCGCAGGGGTGGAGGAAGGACAGGAATGCTCCTCTGCGCTGGGAGTCATCGTCAGTGCTGCGTCCTGTCGTTAATCTCCTCCCCTGTACCCACCCTTGCTTCTAAGCAAATTACTGCAAGGTAAAGCTTCCCTTTGAACCTCTCTACCAAATAGAAAATAACCTGTGAAAAATCTCTGGTCCAAAGAAACCAGAATCGGACTGGTTGGAATTAGATGAGAAGCAATCCTGCTTTTCCATCCAACAGCCGGCATGTAACGCAAGGAAAGGCACGACCCCTTATTTTCCCGGGCTGCTGCGGATGGATCGTGAAAAACTGGCAGTTTGCAGTCAAGATGTCTGAGGTTAGATCTTAGGAAAAGTACTTTGTGCTGGGAAAATCTGGGACGAGTTATGCAGGGAAATGGTGGAATCTTCCTTTCTGGAAGCTTTCAAGCATTAAGGCAGTATCTGCCCAGGGCAGTTTAGACATACTGTGTCCTGGCCCTGCCATGAGAAATACTGCTTGCTGGGAGTTAAACCCTCCCTTTGCTGTGCTTTGCCACTAAGAAAAAGGGTGTTTCAAATCTTCTGGAAACAACAAAACTCCCGCTTTATTACTCAGTTGATCGTCCTTTCTCTGACTGAGCGCTGCAGCCCAGGTACGCCGTGGTGAGACCTCCTCCCTGAAGTCGAGGGAATGGTCCCAGCAGCGAAGACAAGGACGAGCGGCTCTGGCCCCGAGGGACGGCGTGGCAATGACGGACAACGGCTTGAACTGTTTCGCAGTGTTGCGCATTCTAGGCATGTGGGGGTTGTCAGAATTCATTTGGCGTTTCGACATAAAAATTTCGAGATAAATGAAGAAGCATGCTCCTGGACAGGATTTCGGCACGGTCCACCACCAGCTGATTGCCTCTCGCACCCCAACTCCCTTGCTAAAGCAGGGGCTATTGATCCTGCTTAGATTGGTTAAGAGCAGGACAAATTATTTTAGGACTTTCATCTCAAAGCACTAGGTTGAATCAATGGCAGTTCACATTTTCCAAGAGGCTGGTGTCTTGCTGAAACCTCTCTTTTCGATTAGAAGAATGAATCTTTGCAACGCTGCTGAGAAACAAAACAAGCTATTAGCTCCTTGCCCCGGTGGACAGCAAGGCTAGAACTGAGTTACAAGCCCTGGATATGTGGTATGTGGTACTGAGCCACGGTAGTAATGGGATGTCAACATCGCTGCACAGTATGGGCCTTTAATGAAAATTAAAAATAGTACAGTGCTTTAAATGCTCCCGGATCTTAGTTCGCAAACGACAGAATGTCAATACTTGGCAGCAATCTTTTATTAAAAGTGATTTTACAGTCTAACTTCACACTTTCCATGGGTGCGGTTGAACTCCCACAGGGACGGTCTGTGCCACGGGCAGCGCTTGCCAGCATTGGGAGATAATAGGGCAATTAAAATTGGGAAATTGGGAGATAATATAGGCAATTGCATTTTTTGCCCTTGATCCACCTTTCTTTGATGTAGGAAAGTCAGTGGACTGAGTGTGGGGTTGCAATTTATCCATTCAGGGTGGATAAATAGGGTCTATTTAAATTGTGGCATTTAGTTCAGGAGCTGAAGTCTTGCCTATTTCCCAGATATATTGAGTCTCCCAAGTCCTCTGCGAGGTCCCATACTTCTTACCACTCTTCCAGGGCAATGAGCTGCTGTTCCACGCCTCAACAAGCACCCAGCCCCATGCATTTAATCAAATTAACTGAGCAGCCCCGCTGTACAGCCCTGCTGCAGTACAATGGATCTCCCTGGAAGCCTTTAGGTTTCATTACAGCACAAGTTAATAATATTTTCCCTAAAGCCTGCTTTTAATTAATGTATGTATTTTCATTTTCTGTCCAAGATACAACAAATGTTAGGTATCATTAGCTAATACCTGCTGTGCTCCATTTTCCAATAACGCTGTGTTTTTTTCTAAGGTAATTCATTTCTCACTTAAAGAATATCCTGTGGATATGCTTTGTTCAAGGTGTTATTTATGTATAAAAACGATCATGGTGTACCATTTGAAAAGGAGGAAAAGTGACAGCAAGTATATGGAGTGTGCAAAGAACAGAATCACTTGAGTTAATCCATGGTTTCCTCTCTTCTAATATGGCACAGGAATGCCAAGGAGGTTTGCCCCCAGTGAAAACCAAAGAGCTGGAATTAGGGAGTATTTGCTGATGGGACTAATATTGGTACAAGTGGATGGGGAGAGAGTTCATTAGACCGTGGGGTATTTCTCTGCAAATGAACGAGCGTCAGCCCACTCTTTCTGCCCCTCATGATGATGTGAGACGAAGGGGTGGTTTGTTTATGATGGCAACGTAGGCTCACCCGGGAGGAATTGCTCCAAATAATCTCAGCAATCTCCTCCATCTCAAACGCATGCTCTTCAGCGGCTCTAAGTTTGTATTTGGCAAAGGGAAGGGGAGATGTAGCTTTCATTAACCATGTAGGGATTTTAATGAAAGTTTGAATGAATTTGTGAAACAGAATATAGATTTTGAAAGCTTTGAGTGGCAGTTCCATTACACACACAAATGCCCTAATGGGTAACAGGATTTGAAACACCTCCCTTGCTGTCAAACAGCCCGTGGTGTTCTGCAGGGGAGTGAATTAAAGAAAACTGCTTTTTTTCTTCACTTCCTGAAACAACTGAGTATAATTCAGCTTGTTTTCTTTGCTTGATAACCTTTGAGTAGATCTTATGTGTAATTAATATTTACAGCATGATTGGCACTTTTCATTCCCGTAGCTCCAGCAATGCACAGTGATTAGCTTAACCAGGGTATTTCATCAGACAGTGATGGAGAGGTTGTATTAGCGAACCAGGTCCAGCTTCTTGTGAATGCAGCAATATCCTGTAAGGAATATATTCTCAAGTTCAGAGTAAAAGTCATAAGTAAAAGGATTTTTGTATCTTCCCTATAGAGATTATTCCACAGCCTAGTATCTCTCATTTTCAAGACTTTCCTACAAATGAGAAAAATTGCTCTATTCCCTTCTGGCCTCTTCCAGCCCAGCTCATCCTTTCTGGATAGAGCGCATCTCCAAAACATTTTCTGCCCCATCTTGTAGATGTGTATCTCACTTTCTGCACTCGTTTCCATTTCTTTGTCCAAGACTGCGTATTTTTTTAATGTATCTTTGTTTTTCATAAGTTTTTCTAGGTACCAGGTGATTTTTGTTGCTCTTCCTCTCATTTGCCAGTTTGTTGGTGGTATCTGAGTGGGGTTTACACATCAGCTTTCATTATCCAGGAACAAACCAGAGAGGGGACTACCAATTCATTTTTTATTTCATTGTATGTTCACAAATAAAGCACAAAACAAAGAAGAGATTTTATGTGCAAGTACATTCACATTTTTCACACTGTAAAATCATCCCTAACTTTCTTTTAGGCCCAATGTCTGTGAGTGAACCCTTGTGCTCACCACTTCAGCTCCCGGAGCTGGGGAAGAACTTGGACCTTGCTTTCCCAGCAAGGTAGAGAAAGCAAAGACAACCCTTCTGCTCTTACGTCCCCATCGTATTACCCCTTAATGTAACTAGGCTGCTCCTTTCTTTTAAACCCATGTGGGATGTCAGCTCAAACGTGTGTCTGTTTTCTTCTGTCTGCATTTGCTGTGACGGGCAGGAAATTAAAGTAGCTAAAATGAAAGAAATAAAATGGAATTTGCGCTGAGGAGATGGCAGTAACGAAAGGAGAGCACGGTGCTGCCTGCCATCACCGAGGCTGGACCCAGGGCAGCGGGCAGCAGTGGCGGGCAGCAACACCCCTGCCCTTGCGAGGTCCCACCACCACCTTCTCCTTCATCTCTGCTCCATCTCTTTCATCCCGGTGCCGTGCCACTCCGTCTCCTTTGATGTGGTGGATGGCTTTGCTGTGGCTGCTGCACACAGCCACCGTGGGTCTGATGGGCCATTACGTTCCTACAGTCTGCCTCCCTGGAGACACTTCCAAAATAGAAGCAATTGGGGGGGGGGGCGAAATCCTAACCTGATTATGATAGAATAAAGGACATAAAAGTGATATATTGCCTTGTGTATTTTTCATCTCATGTGCTCATGACACTGTTTTTCCATGTGCTAAAAATACGTTCTATAACTGCGGAATAGGTCCCAAGCTGCTGGTGGCCAAATTGATGGATACGCTTAGTCCTGAAGAGCTCAGGCTTCCTTTGATTTCTTTCTTCAGCAAATGTGTCTGGTCCTCAGCGATAAAAAAGGTCTAATTTTTGGCATTGAAAAATAAAAGTGTCCCATAAAGGAAAGCATCCCCCTACAAATGTATGACAGAGAGGATAAATTGTATGGTCGCCAATATCACTTGGTCTGGATTTAAATTCAGTGGAGGAGGGAAGGGAGAAGATGGTGCTGCTGTTAGAATTTTGCATTGGAGTACACGTGCTGGTTTGGGACAAGAGAAAACCAAAGCCTTAACACAAACAGGTGCTCTTAACAGCTTCAGACGTAGTTTCTGCAACGGCCATCCAGCTCCTGTGTTTGTGAAATGCCGTTTGCCGGCTCGGGGTGTCCGTACGGGGCAGCGGCGCGGCTCTGGCCATGCTGCGGGGAACGCGCTGGGAGAGGCTGGGGCTGTGGACCCCCGGGGCTGGACCACCAGCATCCCGGCTGCAGCTCGCCCGGCCATGGGGCAGCGAGGGGCTGAAGCTACCCCCCCCTTTTTTTTTTTTTTTGAAACCTGCTAATTTCACGGGCTTTGGCAGGTGTTCCCAGATTAACCACACACTTTTTCAAATAAAAAGAAAGTTTTCCTTTGTATTACGTTTCAGTTTGTTGCCCCTCTGTGCCATTCATGGTGCTTTCCCCCCGTATTTCGTACACTTCCCACTGCTTTCTGGCTTTTCTCTCTCCGTTTTTCTCTCTTTCAATTGAGAAGCCTGTATCGCCATTCCGGTAACGGTGCAGCGGAGACGGGGAGCAGCACAACTGGCTGAATTGTCTGGGAGAAAAGCTGGCTGCCAGCCACGCAGGCAAGTACGATGGGCAACAGCTATCACTTGCTAACGGTGAGCTAACAGAAAATTAGATTTTTGGACAGCAAGTTCAAACCTTAATTATGGAGAGGACACTGCTGTTTTATAATACAAAAGAATTGAAAGACTTGATGTCCCTCAGGGCTCCTTCAGCTATACTGGTTAGACAGCCCCAGTCACGGTTTGCTGAAATCAATGGCAACAGCATAATCCATTCATGCACACAAACAGAGCTGTTGAGAAAGGAGGAGCACTTTTAATGACTCATTCTTTAATGATAATTAATATGGGCTCAAACGCAGCTAGAGCTGCATGTTAAATGGGTTGCCTAGCTGAATATGAGCATGAAGATTTTTTAGGAAGCACATTTCCATTAAGGGTTCCCAGCTCCGCTCCGAGGTGAGCACCCTGTGCTGGGTGTGCTGCGTGATCCAGGATCGTTTGATGGCTACTTTAAGTGATAAATATGAAGGCAAATCATAAAGCTGTGCTATGTGTGCTATGCCTGTCACTTACGGTGAAGTTTTGGGTTTTTAACTGCAAATGAACAGCAGGATCTCATTTTCCTCATTAAAGCTAAACTGCTTTAAAAATCGATGTGAATTTTGCCTGAATTTGAAATTGGAATAAAGTCCCGCACCTGCATATATCTGAACTGCTAAAGTGCACCTTTCCTGTGTACTTCAGACAGTGTTTGATTATTATTACCCAAAAGATGTGGAAAGCATACAATTAAAATTGTATGGCCATCTGGACAAATGTAGCCTGAGTACATTCACAGGGTTATCTAAAAGCAATTGCAGTTGCTGGAGTTTTTTTAATAAGTGTATCCCATTTAAAATATCGAACAAACCACTTCAGTGTCTGTTTGGGAAGTGACTAAGACGCCTCTTGATTTTTGTTCTGGAGGATTAGCACGCAGTTTGAGCTGGAAGGGTGAAATCTATTATCTCACATTCCCGAGCCCATGTTCCTGGCTAACTGGGAGAAAAGGCAAGACTGGCTGAGAGGCAGCAGAGAACTCAGGTGCCATCTGGCATGCTGGGGACGACCTTTGGTGGGTATTTATCCCCAGAAGAGCTCTGGCTCTGATATTTTGCATGCTGGAAGCCGACTGAGGCTGAGCACGAGGGGCTGAGGTCTGCCTGCGGCGCGGTGGCCTGAAGCTCTGCTGCATGGGCACCGCTATTTTAATTCAAGGCAAGAACTACTATGTTATGACTTTGTAGACAGTAATTAGGTATGCAGACAGCCTAAGGTGAGACTCCTTCAACCTTGACTTAAGAAAAGTGAGATTTGAGTTTTTTTATTTTATTACTCAAGAAGAATTGCAAATAGTACCACATCAGGGACTTGCTCTGGTTGGGCTGTATGGACTTGTTGGGCATCACTCTCTCCAAAACAGGGATTGAGAGGCTGCAGTGAGAGGTTCTGGCGTGAATCCTGCTGGGAGATGTCCTGCTGCAAATTCCTACCCCACCAGGAGTCACTGAGCATCGCAAGGGGCAGGGCTTCCTCACAAATTGGAAATTGCCCCTGTCAGAGCTCATGTCTGACAGCAACGCCTGAGAGCTGCTCAGGTGTACCACATCACTCGCGTGGTTTTCTGCTCCTCTGGGAATTTCATGGATGGAAATATTATGGAGAAATGGGAATGCACAGCAACGACAGGCCCCTCAAGTTTTGGTGGTAAAATTGAACATTACCTCTTGAGATGAATAAACACGGCACAAGTACAAAGCAGCAGGTCAGCTGTTCATACTATCTTCAGGCCAACTACAAGGTGGTGGAGCCCTCCTTTGGGTACCCCTGCTGGTTTTATCCCAAATACTCCCATTTCCTGACACCTCAGCACTGCAGCAGGGTAGATTTTGTTTGCAGCGTGTTCTAGGAGCTGACAGGGCTTTACCTGTTGGCACCGTAGACTCTCCTAGCTGCTCTCCTAGCAGCTTTCCAGGTGCTTTTCTAAAGATGTTCCTGAAATGATGTGTGCAGTGATCTGGACAAGCCACGTTCACCGTGAGGTTCCCGTCCCTTGAACACGCGGGTCGTGGCTTCACATGCATGTCTAGAAGGGACAAAGGTATGCTCTGGGAAGGAAGACCTGGCTTTATAAAATGGGGAGGTGGCCGCAGGGGCTGGGCAGGAGATACCTGCCCAAATACTGCTCCTAGCGCGAGTGGAAGCGAGCTCCTCCGTCCACCCCGTACAGCACGGGCTGAGGTGGATGCCGGAGCCCTTGTTGGTGCCTGAGAGGTGCTTCTTCCCCGTGCTGTCATCCCCCTGCCCACTGACGGATTCAAAGTATGTCGGGTCACCTCCTATTCTCTGTGCCAAGTCCCCAAAGTCCCTGGAGTACAGAGAGGGAGAGAGGCCGAAGTAAAGCCGGTGGACCGGACGTGTTCGAGCATCTCTGCATCACCCAGTAGGAAAAAACCTTTTTCCAGCTGTTCCCCGCCTAAAATGAGGTATCTTTGTAGGGATTAAAGAGTCACGAGCACTTTATTAGGATAGGGGCTCTCACCTTGCAAGGGGTCCTTAGGTGAGAGGCACCAGACCACGTGTGGGCTGAGGTTGAAAATTCTGCAATTTTATTACAGAACCAGGAGTTTGCCGTGCCTCAGATTTACGGTGTTGGAAAAAGCTGTGGCTTCTGGCAAAGGTTAATCAAAATGTATTATACTACTTCAAGTGTTCGCTATAATTAATAAAGAATGCCTAATGAATCTAGCTCTCGAAAAGCGTTCGAGCATGCAGTGCGCTCCTTGCAAGTCAGATTACAGGAATGATTGTGTTATCTGCAAGACCATGGAGTGATGCAAATTAAAAAGTTGGAAATGCTTTGTAATGACTGAAACGTCTATATTAGGAGTTTTCCCTCTTACTGTATTATCTTAAAATTCTGCTTGTTCTAATGTTTCTACAGCACTAAGGGGTAAAGAAAGGGGAAGAGTTTTGGTTAAATTTCTCACCAATGTCTCAGCTGATAGATGGCTTAGTAAAATTTATTTTGATGTAATGACAAAGTCCATAGCCTATTTGTTTCCCAGAGAACAGGCAGATCTGTTCTTTGTCTTTCCCTTAAATGTAGCTGTAAATGAGTGATCACACAGCTGAGATTTCTGCTTGGCCGAGGGAATTGGACTACATTGAGATGCCCTGTTTTGTCTCATTTTCTACCAAAAGTTTATCTGCAGTCAAGTGGCTGTTCTCAGGCTCCAGCTTTATTTCATACCCTCCTAGCTCAGGTGCATTTTGTAAATGCCGAGTTTCACCTTGTCTATCAAAATGGAAACTTCTGATAACATCTCCTAAAGATGTCTGTAATGATTCGATGGCTTGGCCATCTTCACACCAGCTCAGGATAAACTGGGGGAAAACCAAGCAGTCCCCATGGCTTCTCTGGAAAACTTTTTGATTCTTACCAGCATTAAAAATATCGACAATTAACGTTCTTCCTGCAGGACTTTGGCTGTCATGACATTTATTTTCTCACAGGTGGGTTGCTCGAGCCTTTTTGCCCCCATCCCGCTGCTGTGGTCCCCAGCAAGCATTTATGCCGGTTCCGCTCCTCCTACAGCAAATGTAGATACATCGATTTATCACTAGCAACCAGTGCAAGCCCCTGGGGATACGATAAACAGCTATGCAAACCTCTCATAGAAAGATGCTCTGTTATCCCCATAGAGGAGACGGATGCAGTAAAAAAAAATAAAATCCCGTGAAAGTGTTATTTTTTCCCTCCCTTAAATGTAACCGTGAGAAGTCACCTGTTGGTGAGGCTTCCTGGTGGGTTAATAAAAAGTACGTGTAGTGGTTTTCCAGGGTCAAACCCGGACAGGAGGGGATACAAGCGGGGTGTAGCGGGTTATTTCCCTGGCCAAAGCTGGAAGCCAAGGGGCAGGAGCGGGGTCCCTGCATGTCCCCCGGGCACATCCCACCCTGCTCCGGCGCACCCAGGGAAGCGGGTACCGCGTTCACCCAGCCTTGTGCAACCCGGGGGGGACTCGGAAAGCGGTCTAACTGGGAAGTTTTAGCCCGGCTGCAAGGCAAAAACCTGCAAGGATGGGCCACGGGGCGTTTGCTTCATCCCCAGCTCCGCGGGATGGAGCCTCCTTCTCCGCTGAAGCCCGGCCGCCCCCCGCCCCGTTCCGGCGGGACCCCGCGGCTCGAAAACGGGGGGGATTTTTTTTTTTTTTTTTTTTTTTTTTTTACCGCGAAGGAAATAAGAAAGCCCAGACCTGTTGCCATCAGAGCACGTTTTACTTCGGACACCCCGCGGGTCGGGACGGGCGGCCCACGCCGGGAGCCCCCCCCCGCACGTCTCACCCGCCGCCAGGGTCTCGGGGTTCGTTTGCTGTTGGTTTTTTTTTTTAAGGGGAGAAGAAAAGCACAAAAAACAAGAACCAAGGTCTGTGTAAAGGAGGAACGGCCGTCGTGCGGTCAGAGGCCGGAGCGGCCGGCGGGTTCCCCGCCGCCGGGGCCGTCGGGGCGGTCAGTAGGGTCCCACCACCACCGCCTCCACCTCCTTGGACGGCCGGCGGTCCTTGACCAGAAAGTTGATCATCCCCTCGGACTTGATGAGGAGGTTGCAGCCGAGGAAGAAGATGCCGAAGACGACGGTGAGGGCGAGGACGCACATGACGGCGATCTGCACCACCCGCATGATGTACAGGCTCCGCTCGTCCTCCGCCGTCCCTCCTCCTCCTCCTCCGCCGCCGTCGGTCACCACGGAGGCGGCGGTGCAGCAACGCAGCGCCCGCTCCAGCTCCAACGCCGCTTTCCCGGTCCCCGCCAACAGCCCCGCCGCCGCCGTTCCTCCTCCTCCACCTCCTCCTCCTCCTCCTCCTCCTCCTCCTCCCGCCGCCGCCGCGCCGTTCATCCCGCCGACCGGCCTCCCCGACG